>NC_134365.1:165337676-165641276 GCF_035582795.1 Mycteria americana | reverse complement strand
GATGCTATCGCAAATCTTTCTTCCGTGGAATTATTTAATTTCTAATGTAGGCAGAGGCATATTACTTGTTAATATGTAATATGTATGCATTTGCAGGCTGTTTGGTGTTCTTCTGGATGAAAGACATCCCAGTTTTAACTCATCCATCCATCCACCCAGTTTTAACTCATCCATCTCTGTATGAGTTGATATGACAATATCAAATATCTATTAAAAATAATTAACAAATAATTAAAACCAAGAAAAATGGAAGAAGAAATGTGAATAATTTCAAACTATATGGAGGTATTTCCTTCAATAGGAAGCTTCCAATTCAGGTATTGGTGACATCATGTAAACCAGAAATGACTCTACCTTCCCATGAAGAGTTCCAGGCTCATCAAGAGACAGCTATCAAAGAAGGTTTCTCTCTCAAATCCTCTTCTTTTTTGCATTTCTTATATTAAGCTCTTAACTTTTCAGTGTTGTGGTTTATCCATTTGATATACTTATGTGTGACAACAGTACTCTCCTCTCTCAGCTACTGGAATTATATATTTTCAGTTTATATATATTGTAATGATGGAAAGAAAGATACAGCAAAACAGTGTATTTAGAAAGAACAGGAAACATGAATGGGGTTTTCACTTATTTTTAACTTCTCTAAGAATATGTAGGATTCAGTAGCAAACAGGGAAACACTTCCTTATGTTTTTAAACACAAACACAGGGGAAAAAAAAAAGAAAACCAAACTTGAAAAGAGAGATTAATCTGCCCAGCCTTGACGCATCCAAAGCATGGATGTGTAAATCTCAGCCAGTTCCCTAGGCTTCTTTTAAAGTCAGCAGAGATAAGCATTCCAGAGTGTAATTCATCTTACTCTCTTAGATGCCTTTCTTAGCATGAGATTAATTTCCCTTTGTGGATTGTAAAGGGAGCCTAGAATGACTACTTGAGACTTAAATGCCCAATCTGGAGATGCCTAAACTAGAGCTAACTAATCTGTCCCATCATTTAAGGTGGAAGGCACTAAATGTTAGACCATTTACTCTGAATTTCTATATATCACATTTCACTCAGTGGCTGAATCCAGCAAGCTCAGCTAAAGCTGACATGAAGCTGAGTCGATACTAAGGTCAGCTTTAGCTCATCTATCGCAGAGGCTCTTGTCATCACGTATCAATCTGAATTCCAAAACCTGTATTGGAACAAGCTCCACTGCAAGAAAGTGGATGGGTGAACTCTCAGCCTTCTATTTTTCTATCTCTGATGCTGAGCTATGACAAAATCTGTCCTTTCTGCAAGTGAGCTGGGTTTTCTGATTGTAAATGAAGAATACAGAGAATTATTCTATTCCAGCTACTAAGACCCTGTTTCATTGGAGTTGATTGTCTTGCCTACCTGTGCCCTCGTTCCAGACATGAAATAATTGTTGCAACTCATTGTTCTGCTTCAAACAGCTTTTTGTTCATTTCACATGCAGTAACTTTGTTCCCCCCCAGGCAATAACTTTCAATATCCTCTCACCATTTCCATGTATTAGGTGTGAAAAAGTCCCTCTGAATGCTATGGTTTCCAATCTGTTTTTGAGAATCTGGTGCTTGCTGCATCTTAAGTTTCATTTTCCCACCTTCAAAATATTGCCATATTGAGACTCAGTTTAATACCAAATGCAGCAGCTTAAATCCTGTCTGATTCCAGTCTGTCTCACTACATTACACCTGTTCAAAAAAATCTCGTTACTAGCTTTCTATAAAATTTCTTATAGACTTAAAAGTGGCTGTTTTTTCCCCCTTACTAATGCTTCCACAATAGAGGTCCAGTATGCTGTGGCTCTGACCACCTTTTATCACATCACTAGTTCTCCATCTAGGCACGTATGCATCAGACTGTTATTTGGAATGTCCTCATTATCAGCTGGATTTAGTCTTTAGCAGCTATAGCTCTGACTGCAGAGTTACCCTGTGATCCAAATTCAGCAAACTGACACTGTCCTGGCTTTCAAGTCCACATTTAAGGAACACAGGTATGCTGGAGATTTTTAATTAGTTTTTAGCCTGTCAAGCACACGGTGTCTACTGTGAAGAAAGCCCTTGATGTCTGTGATTTCAGTACTGAGAACATCTAGGATTTAATTTAGGATGTAATAGTTAGCATTCACCAGAGGAAATCACATGCCATGTTTTGGGTTGGTTCTTAAAATATGTTCAGTTTCAGTAAATCACTGACTTTGCTTGGTTTCTGAGATGGGGGAAATTCAAGAGACTAGACTGGTCATCTAGTATCATTGTCTCAAAATACAGGATAACTTAAAATATGCAACAGTTGCAATACATCTAGAAGTATTTCTCAGCTTGACAGTTGACAGGCTTCCTATGCCTGAAGATTATCCTTTTTTTTTTCTCCTTGTTTGTCATGCTTTCATACTGATCTGCAAGTATGACAACAAGCTTTTTTTCCTATCAAACTAATTTCAGTCAACTTCTGACTCCTCAGACCAGAGGTTCACCACCAGAATGCTTAGGGAGCACAAGCTGCTTGCAGACATCTGTGCAAACCCCAAACAATACACGCGTGCTTTGCATAACTGGGATTTATGTGCTCTTCCTTAGCCTCCTCCTCCTCTGGCTTGCTCACCTTTCACAGAGCAGCTTAATCTTCCCCAGCTTCATCAACCATCACTATCACATGTATACACAGTAATACAGCGGTGTTTACAGCCCTTTCATCCCTGGATGCTATCCCACTTGATAAATATCAGCAACTAAACACACTTGGAGTCACAGCGTTCATCAGGGCTCAGATTTCTGCCAAACTTGAGCACTGCAGATGATATTTATGTGAGTATTGCAGGACACAAGAGGGAAACATTTAATGAAGAAAATCCCCTCCTCTTCAACCTTTGCCATATCTTAATGTTAGTTATTGTTTTTTCCTCTTTTCCTTTTACTCAAGCTCTGGTCTAGTTATTCTGACGTAAAATAAGAATTACATCAGTCGGTCAGCAGTCACGTTAGCAACCTGTGCCATGATGGGAGAGGGGTTTTCCCGTGGCAATTGGGAGTAGAAGGCTCTCGGCTTGATCAGCAGCTCATACTTCCCAGCGGCAGTGGCTGGGGCACCAGTGGGAAAAGTAGATGCCCAGTTATGGAGAAGAAACAAGGATCTGCTTATGACTCAATGAGAAATACAGAAGTTTGAATCTACCAGGCCTGTGTACCTTCAGAAGTCTAAGAAGTCCAAACAGCTACATATACAACAGAATCACAAGTATGTGGGGAAAGGCAGGGGTGAGGGGAACAAACGACATATAAATTCAGGTGAGAGTTAGCAGGAGGTTGGCTGTCAGCTGGTCTAGTTAGTTCTTATTCAGCAGGAATACAAGTACCTGGTACAATTAGGAAGTTTGGTTATTTTCTTTGACACAGCAGTTCCCTGTTTCTATCAATCAGTGTATTATGACTTTCTAGCTTCATCCATTATAGCAAATGTATTATGTACTAATATTCAGTCAAAAGACAATGTGCTTCATACTAACCAATGGGAATGACAGTCCTAAAATATCTTTTTAAATATACTTCCAGATGATTCAGTGAGATTTGCTTATGTTCATAGCGACGCAATATAAACATATAAATGACAGTATAGGTGTATATATACTTTGTGATATATATAATGTTTTACATGTAAGTATGCAAACACTTTTAAAAAACCTATAGAAGGGGGCATGACTGAATTTTTACTTAGAATTAGAACTTAGAATATCTAGCATTAGGGAATGCTAAAATTAAGGTCTGCACACATGAAGGATAATACAGTCTTTGCTTTTATGATCACATACATTTTTAACAGAAGCCTTAACCCAATGCCTTGGTCTCTCAGGCTGCATTGAAAGAAAATGCTGTCTGTAGGATGCCTGATTCATTTGTTTCTAGTTTGAAGATGTGTAACAGCAGAGATGGAACTGATGGCTGTGAAACAGGATGATACCATCATTAATGCAGCCATGTTAAAAGTAGTATCTTTATAAGTGGAAAAATGAGACAAGCTTTCAGGAACCTATGCCCTTTTTCCATTCTTAAATTGAAGCAGCAGATTTTAAAGTTGAATACCCCTGTTGAGAAGAATTGCTCAGATTTCTATCAGGTAGACCATCTCTGGTAGGAAGAGGTAGCCTATGGAGCAGAGAGCCACAAGAGGAGAAAGTGAGAGGTGACAGACTAGTTATCTCCTAGGGAGAAGAGAGAGACAAAGCTGTAAAGCATGGCAGAGTCTGGAGGGAAGGAAAAGGAAATTCCTGGAACCTACATCTGAATTTCAAAAATATTTCTTTCATCTAGTGCACGAAATACTCTTGTAACAATGTTTCTTACTTTCTGGATACACCATGAAAAATGTGGGGTCAGATTTGCAGAACTGTTGTGTTTCCAATTGTAAATAAAAACAATTAAGACTGCTCTGAATGACGACAATGTTATAAATTAGTGTATGAAGAAGTCAGGTCTCAAGTGATCAAAACTGCATACCCAAAACTAGCGGGCATCTTAGTACAACTGTGATTAATTTTCAAACTGAAAAATGGCTGTAATAAATTGAATCTTAGGAATTCGTATTTATGAAGCATTCATTCACTATAGCAAAAGCACCATGGAAATGATGATGAAGAAAATAATTTTACTTTCAATATGAGGTTTGAATAATGTGTGCTAAATAAGGTATGGGGTCAAACACTGAATAGGGAAAACAACAAAAAATACCACCTTGAATAACAATAAATGCAACTAGAAGCTTTGGGAAGAAATATAATGAGACATGTAACTAAAATATTACGACAAATGTGTCAAAGAGGCTATAAAGTTGCATATGCATAGGCAATTTTTCTGACAAACTTCTGAGTGCTTGGATACGTAACCATGACATTCTGCTCACAAAGGGGTGTGCGTGCTCCAGATTAATAGAATACTGCATATTTCTAACTTCTTACAAAACAATCTGCCATCTGATCAGCTATAACTGTGTTGGTAATGAATTAGGATCATCAGCATTTTTCCAATCACTGCCGCAAACTGCTTCAGCTTCAGGCAGTGGAGTAACAAGTAGCAGTAGCAGACTGTGCATCCTCTGTGTGCCAGCTGCTATGGATAATGTGACATAAGGAATCCAAAGTATAAAAATATTAAGGACCTTTGAAGTTCAATTACGATTTCTTTAATAAAATGTACCTTACTGATTAGAGGCACTTCTGCCCATATAACTTTGACTAATCTGGTCCTCTATTTCTATATACCTGCATATCTTTTTTTCTCTATCACAACTCCTATTTCTCACGCTTCTGCAGAGTATAGGCAATTGCCTCTACTCTCATTTTACATTTATACCAGGGAGTTATAGTAAATAATTTTAGATTAATAGCTGAGCTCCCACCCATAGCCAGTCCTCTCATGGAACACAGCCAGGTTGGTCAGACACAACTCACCCTTGGTGATCCTGAGCGGGCTGTTCCCAGACCCCTTCTTGCCCTTCATGTACTTGGAAAAGGCTTCCAGGAGGATTTGATCCATAACATTCTCAAATACTGAATGGCGCTGATCAGCCTGTAGTTCCCCTGATCCTCATTGCTCTTTTGGAAGCCAGGAGTGGCACTTCCTGCCCTGTGGGTACTGCTTCACTCCACAGACTGGGACACCTAAGAGCAAACCTGGTCAATGGAAACTGAGAAAAGTAAGTCATTGAGTACCTTGAGCTTTTCCACATCTTTTGTCACTAGTTTTCCTGCTTCACTGAGCTGTGGACCTCCACGTCCCTTAGCTGCCTATATACATACAGAAACTCTTCTTGTTGCCCTTCAACTCCCTAGTTTGTTTCAACTCCAGCTGAGCTCTGCCCTTCATTACAGCATCCTTTCATGCTTGGGCAGTGCCCTTGGGTAGCCTATCCCCACTTCCACCTTCTCTGTACTTTGTTTCTGTTTTTGAACTTATTCAGGTGTTCCCTGTCCATCCATGCTGGCCTTCCTACTTGCTTGCTTGACTTTCTGCCCATTGGAATGGACCATTCTTGTGCTCTGAGGAGGTTTTCCTGGAAGATGAACTAGCTGTCCTGAGCCATTGCTCAGATCCCTGAGCAAGACAAATTCTTTTGAAATTCAGTATTGTAATTATTTGTCTTGGTCACTCCAGTGAGCATTTTAAGCTCCACAATCTCATGGTTACTGCAATCAAGGTTACCTTTGATCACCCCGTCTCCAAACATTTCTTGCTTGCTTTTAAGTAGCAATTCTAATAGACCATCTTCCCTAGTCAGGTTGTCCATCACCTGTGTCAGGAAATTGTCATCAGCATACTTCAGGAGTCTCAAGGGTTTACTTAATGTGCACAGCTATTCAATTTGTTCTGTTCTACTTCTACTCTACTCTATTCTATTCTATTCTATTCTATTCTATTCTATTCTTCTATTGTATTCTATTCTGTTCACAGCTATTTGCCCTTCCAGCAATATGAGAGTTGTTATGTACCATAAATAACGGGACCTGTTATTATGAGGCTTCCTCCAACTTTCTAAATACAGCTTCATCTGTTTCCTCTGCTCAGTCAGGTGGTCTGTAAAAGAAGCATACCATGGTGTCAGCTGTGTCAGTCTGTCCTCTGATCCTTACCTATAAGCTCTGAACTGGCTCATCACCAGTCCCAAGGCCAAGCTCTAGGCGTTCAGTGCACTCCTTTGCACAGAGCTCACCTCTCCTCCTCTCTTTCCCAGCCGGTCTTTCCTGAACAGCCTTTGTTCACCCATTGCAGCTCCCATCAGCTGGTGCAAGCTCCCCTGCTGCACCCCCTCACCACACGTGGGATCATTTCAATAGTAATTCCAAGAAATAACACAGCCTTTTTTAGATTACTTTTGCAACTCGGAGGCTGTTATGGTAGCCACCAGATGCAATCATTCCTTTTATGAAATCCTGTAATGAAAAAGTTACAGTACTTTAGAGAGTCAGCAGTGATTTTGGAAAGCCACGGAGCAATAAGGACCTCAATCAGTCTCTTAGTTTTTCAGTTGGTCAACAGTACAGGCTTAAAGATTTGAGCTTTCTTGAAAGTGAGAATGCACTTAATAGTAATTGAAAGCCTCTTTCCCAATAAATAAAAATTCAGTCTTCACATTTCATTAAAAAAATCTCAAATGAATTAACATATCACTAATGGGGCAGAAGACTAGCTTTAAATATTGGACCTCTGAGGTGTCATAAACCCCCCCAACAAGGAAATTAATGGATATGATTTAAACCATCAGATTATTACTATTATAAATTATGTTGAGTAGTAGCTACTTTGTATGCAGCTTGACTGTGTATATTCATTCATTTTACTTCAAAACAGAGGATCTGTCAGTTAAATCACACACTATATTGTAACATGTTGTGAAGGCTGATAAAATATATAATATGAGAAGCTTGCTATTAAAACTTTCCTAATATTATCACATAATATTAGGCAAATCTGTGGATTGAGGAAAATCAGAAGAGATAAGATCAAGGATAAATTTGTTTCATCTGATAACTTATGTGTATTCTGGGGATATACCATATAGATTTGGCATATTTTGTAATTTAATAACTATGAAAAATAGGGTTGTAAGGTTGCCAGACTCCATCCTAGTAGACACAGGAAGTAGGGGTGGTGCAGAAGAAAAAAAAAATGGAATTTAATTGTGTAATCACAAATTCTGAGATAAAGAGATAACAACGTCAAGATTTTTGTGCTCATTCTGTTACCTTAAGCTTAGCAATATGGTGGTTGATTAAAGCATGTAAGAAAGTGCGGGGAGAGAAAATTAAGATAGGGCGAAAGCTATGTTCTGAATTCTGTGCCATTGGGGCAATGTCATCCTGTTTTGGTAACAAGAATAGTGTGTATCGGGGACAGGGCGTAAAGTATTCCTAAGACTGTAATGGCATGCAGCTGCCCAGTGATCGTATATGGCAGTATTCTTTTCTCACCATCACAATTAAAGCCCATTCATCTTGGAGAGCCCAAGAGGATACATTGAATAAGAATGCAACTTAGCTCTCTGAAGCACCATACTTTTTTATCAGAGTTTTATCATTGTTCCAAATGTCATCAGTTCTCAGATGCAGCAGAATGTCAACATAAAGACTGGCTCACTGCCAATATATGACGCACTGCCAATATGCCATTATACCATACAGAAAAAAAGCAATGTGCCTTTACCTTGATGTGATGCTCTTAAAAGAAATGGCTGAAAGGTGATGCATTGTTCAGAAATCATGCTTTATTTTTTATTCTTTCATACTTCCCCTTTTAAAGAAACAGTTTTTAAGTACTCAAAGCAGTATTATAAATTCTTAAGTAATTTTAAAACTACTGGTGATCCTACAGGTTTTGTTGTCCCCATGTGTTTCACACCTCTTGTCAACCAAAATCAGATACTTCATTGTGTTAATCCTGCTCAAACACCTAGTAGACTAAATTCTCACTCTGAAGCCCTGATCTTTGACTCCTGGTTATGGGATATATTAGAATGTTTCTGTTACTATTTATAAGCCTTGGAACACTGCACATTTTACATAATATTTGGTACTATCCAATCATTGTGGGAAATCTTTTTTTTTCCTTTTTAATCATAGAAACCATCTCTCTCTCTGCCCTTCACAGAGGAGATAAATATAGATTCATAAGCATTTTGTTTGTGTTGTTTTATGGGAGGAGGAAGTTGTACTACATTAAGACTCTTCCCGCTCCCTTTAAATCCAATTTGTATTTGTTTTACTATATGTAAGCAGGGAATTTGTTAATGCATTTTTTTTTTTACTCTCTGCTGAGCTATATCCCCTATATGTTGAAATATAGGTCACAGTACAATAAAACAGAGACAGAATTTAATTCAGAGAATTATTAAATGTATCAAGTTGCCTAAAGTAATTTCCAAATCTTTGTCATATTTGAGTTACATCTCCTGCAGTGATACACTCTTGATTCGAGCAATATTATAAAGAGGGAAAGTAACCAATAGGACTAAGATACATGGAGGAAATATTACATAAAATTAAAAAAAAAATCTAGTAACTATTATGTTACAAATCCACTTTTAAATCAACTGTTATGTCTTTCATTAACGAGGCAACATATGAACATTAAGGGCTGCTTAACTGATGCCTACAATAGGTCTGTTTCCGTCAGCTTAGCAAAATGCCACAAATCCCAAAAGTCACTGCAACTGTGAGGCAGGAGAGTTGTCTCTAGTATGGAGAGAGATGTGCTGCTAACAGCAGGCATGTAAATTTGAGTAAAAAGAGAGGTGGTAACTATCGCTACTTACATCACAGTTTATCTACTAAAGTATCACAGAGCTTAAGCCCAGACAACACAATAAAATATCCAGTCTGGCCTTTAGGTCTTTGTTTGGCAATATCTGAGCCTTGAGTAGATCTCAAGACCTCAAATGCAGTTCAAATATTCGTCTGTAAAGCTATATGTGACCATATAATACCTATGCAAGACATTAGTTAGATAAAACCACTCAAACCTTCAGGAGACTAGGGAGCATGCCAGAGGAAGAAAACAGTGTGCAATCAGAAGTGCAGCAAAGGAAAAAGACTCTTTAGATGAGATGTGCAAGATTTGAGTGCGGCAAATCTTGCCTTTTGGAAGAAAGATTAAAAAAAAAAAAAAACCAACCCTAATTCTTTGCCTGAAGAGGGGAAGAAATTCCTTCCAGACCCCAAATTAGCAATTAGTACGATCTTGATTTTTTAGGGCTTTTATATGAAGTGTCAAGCATCCTAGTTATGATAAATCAGCAATACTGTATTGAAAAACTATTCTTTTGACAGTTGCTTGTAACAGCTGCCCAGTATTTCCAAAAAGAACCTGAGGCAGCCTCGTGATTCCCTCTGCATATCTAGCACAAGGAGTAGGTGGTAGCAAGATGTTCCTGAATGCTGTACTGGAATGTAATTTGCAGACGTGCATTAAATCTGCATGCCTATTCCTGACCTCCCATGCTGCGTTCATTTTAGCGTACCATTATGTTCTACTGGATTAAATTAGTCGTGTTGGGGACCATACTTACTCAATAAGAGAGGGAATTTAAAAATGAAGGGATTGGTGCTCCAAATGTGAAAATAACTGTTCAGGGAACTTGTGTGTGGTGGAGAATTAAACAAAGAAGGTTACAAATGTGCTTTAACACAGCTCTTCAGTACCTTTATGAACCTTTCATGTTTTCATTTCATTTCAGAACTGTAAAGCTGGGTAAGTCTGATGAGGTTTCAGGAAGGTTTCCAAACCCCTGACATTTACTGCTATGGTCTCTGAATCCAGGTGTAAATGTGCTAGTGTATGTTGGCTCATCTGGACTTTTGGCAATGTCTGGGACTAATTCAGTGCCTCCTCCTATGTGTATTCTGGCAACACCGGGGGGCTGGGCAGCCATATGCTTCTATATTAATTTTGGCAAGACTAGCATTGCTTCAGTGCACATTCCACAACACATTCATAATATAGAGCCTACTGTTGTCCCGGTGGTGCTGCTGATGACATTACTCTGAAATCCTAGAGGTAAGGCAATAGAGGGTTTTTGTTGTTGGAAGGCGGGGGGGGTATGATTTTTGGATTTTTTTAGTTTTAAATGTTACAAGTAAGCGAGAGAAAGATGTCACTTGTAAAATACTCCATATTTCTATAGGACATGAGAACTCAAAGTCTTAGTTTTGCCTTTGGGTATGAGACACATGATGAGTTAGTGCAGCTGAAGCTAGACCTAGACTGTCTGAGCCAGTTTAGAATAATATTAGTAAATTTCCTGGGTTTTAAGATAAAAATGTCTTAAAGTTTTAGTGTTCATTCTTGTTCCTAATAAAGCTAAAACTCTTATTTTGCTTAAACACCCATCAACACGAAATAGGCTTCTGTCCATGTACTTTTGCTAACTGAACTGAGTCAATGGTTGTTCACATAATATAATACTAATAAAATAGGAAAAAAAGGCATTTTTGATTTTTCATTATTTTACTACTAAAAAAGCTGTCTGAACAGGTCAGACAGATCAAAATAAAATTTTTAATTGATGAAAAGCCAATCTGATTCAGAAAGATTCCTCGTCAAAGAATAATTTTGACTCTTTTGGTAAAATAATAATAATTTATGAAAGCAAACTACATAGCAGAGCGGGGATAAACATAATGGACTTGAAAGTTCTTGCAGATTTCTACTTTTACTGAACAATGCATCATAAAAACAAATTCAAGTTGACTGTGGGAACTGTGGTTTATGGCTTCTTGGTCTCTAGGTGTTCATAAAAAGTGTTTTAAGAGAGCACTTTATTTTAAAGGCATTTCATTCTTAGTATGTCTCCTTGCAAGGTAGTTTTTATTTAAATTAGAACGTCCATTTTATTTTATTGTACATGCAGTTAAGAAAAGGGTAGCATTTTAATGCTGTATGACAAATAACACAACTGAGAAGCTGAACATATACTTGAAAAAACTATAAAAACCTAGTTACTGAGGCATAATCATTTTACCTATTGTCTTGGCTTTTACTGGTATGTGAAGAACCCAGCAGTGCATCTAAAACACTGCGGAGCAGTAAGGGACATTTTAGAAATTACTCTTCTCTACAGATTGCTACTCTTTGCCAGTAATCATATAACATTAATGTAAACATTTTCATGGCTACCCTAGCCACTTCCTTCTCACTAATTCAAGTTCCAGGCTGTAGCAATCAACGTGGTCAGTAGTATGACCACTGTGGTACAAAGTAGACCATAGAGAAGAAGAAACATTATTTCCATTGAAGAAAGATACTCAATTACATGGTTTAGTATCCATAACAGTGAATATTTAAAGAATCTTTCTGAAGCTTCAGAAAAAAATCTACACTATATTTTTTCAATATTCTTTGTTTATTTCTTCAACACAAAGCATTTGTTTTTAATTTATGCATAATACCGTGGAAGGAAATTCACTCATCAATCCTCTATTGAAGTTGATCCAAATTGTTTGATTCGTGGAATGGCTTGGAGAGGAAAATCTACCTGTCATTTGTCTCTGCAAATTAATGCAAGTTTTAGTGTAGTCAGACAAAACTTAGTTTCCATATATGCCTCATTAAACCAAGAGGAAGTGTAGAACCGTATTTTCAAAAGTGTAAAATAGTCAAAGAAAAAGTGTGCAATCGTTCAGAGGAGAAGAATGTATAGGTCTATCATCCATGAGAAATATCTGGGGTAAGAATATTATATTAATTTTCCTTCTCCTTCAGAATTTTGCACCACAGACTTCCAGCTGACATTTCCTTGTACTTCTTGCATCTTAAGTTCTTGCTGTTAAATGTATTTTGGCTCAAGACCTCTAAGGAGTGAGGCTGAGAGGGTCATTGTATCTTCCATTTTGGGCACAACAGCTAGATGTGTATGGTTAGTCCTGCTATATTTCTTCCATTGCATAAACCCACATCTTTTAGTTGATCATTTTTGTTCTTCAACAAGTAGCAATGACGAGGACTAACGGGAAATTCATTCAGAGATGTGTGCTAGGCTAGGTGAATATTTGCAAGAAAGACTTTGGAACCACAGCTGAACCAGTACTTTCCTATTATACTTGAATTTTGATTTATATTATGAAGTAAATCTTGCCACTGAGCATTGAAAATGAGGTTGTACAGGAAAATATTTGCTAAGATATATGCCTATTTTCACTGCAGTACTGAGAGCAAAATCAAGGTAAAACCTCTTCTCCATGGCTGGGTAGCACTGACCAATCTAAATGGGTTTGTAATTTACAAAGACAATCATAACACCGAGGAATGAGGAAATATAAAACTTGTTATCAATCACAAACCAAATGGAGTTCATTGAAGGAAGGACAGACTCCACAAAATTCTGTGACTTTACAGGGTGGAAAGGTGACAGTTGCTTGTCTGTAACCTTATAGATATTATTCAGTAAGCTAAATCAGAATGGTACTTTGTAAATTGTGCTGAATGTATATCTAGTGTGTAGCTTATGAAAAGCAAAATGCCCCACAGTCAGGTTTCTTGCAAATAATTTAAGGTTATTGTTGAATCGCCTAATTTCTAGACGTGAAGCAATTTAAAAGGGAGTATATTAGGTACAACATTCCCTTGACATTTTCTTTCTCCTTGATTCTGTCCTTATAATGCTACTGCTGACATTCCTTCTTTGACATTTATTTTACTCCCTTCAGTAGTTTTGTAATTCTGTAAGAAATTAACAGATTAACAGATTCCCCCTCTTAGTTTCATTCTGTATTATGTTGTTATTGGCAATACTGCTTTTTATTTGGATGAAATAAGTTTATCTTGTTTCCTGCCCTTTCCATTTAACTAACACTAAATAAGTGTTAGTTAAATGAGGGAAACCCAGTGGGATAAACTAGTCTAATTCTCAAATGTTTGTATTAATCCAAACAGGTAAATTTGCTTAACCACTGTGATGCATCCAAAGGCTTAAGTTAGGAAGAGTGTGGACCTTTCTCTAATTAACAAGGACCTTAAAAGTCTTTATGTTTAAAAACAGATTAAAGATAATGCACCACTACACTCAGTAAGACAGATTCTCAGTATAGACAGACAACTCAGTATAAAAATGGGGGTGATATATAATACATTTTTTCTTTAGTTAGTTTAATAACATTGAACATACAGCTTTCACAATTTAATTGGGAGATCTGGAGTAGCACAAGAACGTTTTTATTTCCAGAGGTTTGACTGAACTGGATTACCATTTTTTTTTTGCTTTAAATTATGTATGTGATTATATACGGACTGCCCTGTGGGCTTTTCATTTTTTAAAAATATTTGTTTTTCTCTAATTAATTTTGCTATGGTTTCATCTTAACACTGATTTTTGGAACTCATAATTTTGACTTTCAAACCTCAGCAGACATCATTGTCTGTTAAACTGTTGTATTTTCCTAGGCATCATATATAGTTTGATTTTTCAGTTTTTTAGCCCTATGAGTTTTTGGCCTTGTGAGGGCAGTGAAATACCTGTTTTCTTATGGAGACAACAAGGGAAGGGAAGGGAAGGGAAGGGAAGGGAAGGGAAGGGAAGGCAAGGCAAGGCAAGGCAAGGCAAGGCAAGGCAAGGCAAGGCAAGGCAAGGCAAGAAAAAGAATTTTCAAAGAAAAAAATCCCACAATTTTCTGTGCTTGGGATCTCATTTCTTTGCTCAAATATTATATAATATTTGGAAACTCTCACCATTCTTTTCAGAAAAACTACATTACCTATTAGATGTACCTCTGTGTATTGTATTTTACAGTTAAGTGCCATCTTAACTCAAAGATAAAGATTCTGAATATAATTTTGAGGAATATATGTTGGTCAGTATCTGCATCCTCCCTATCTCTGAACAGTTTTTTTCTATTTAAAAGAATAGGCATTAGCAATACATTTATTGACGATTTTATTTTCTCTCCTTTTACGCATAGAACCCTTTACTCAACTTTCCCAACTGCATCATAAATTGTTGTATTTGAAATTAGGTTCTGAAATGAACTACTGCTCTTATGGACTGTAACATACAGATATTCAAGTACTTGAAACAAAGCTCAATAAAATATTTTTTATTTATGTTCAGTTTTGTCTATTTCTTAATACATAAATACATCAATGAAAAGATATGTTTTACTCCAGTCACCCCAAAAATATACAAAATTATGCTCCTTTAGCATAATTTCAAAGGAAGACTGAAGATTTCAATGGAAGATGGATTGGAAGATTTATTGAGTATCTTTCTGAGATCCACCTTCGTGACAGGTTCTGATGTTGTTATTGTAGACACATGGGAGAGCTACTGACCAAATACAGCAAGTTGAAGGAAACTCAGTGCCAGTGACTAGAAAGCCTTCTTTCAACTGCCTCCCTAGTCTGAAACTGTTTAATCTCCTTAAGTTTCTCACAGCCTGTGTAGAACTAGAACTTTATAGGCACAGATCTTCTCCATATCTACCTAGATCTGCTCCATAAATGCTGTCCACCTCTATGTGTGATGGAGAAACAAAACGTTTTCCAGAGACTCTATACTTCTGCCCTTAGAAATTCTCAGAATATGTTTCAAACACAGATAGGTATGACTGGTGATGTATAACACGTGGCAGCACCTTTTATATAACACAGTGAAGCTTACCCAGGAATGAGGGTGCCAGAGGGTGTGCAGTGCTCAGGAGGGAACAAAAGCTGACTGGGATGTAGGCTGGGCATGGAAACTTTCCACTCCTCATAAAGTAGTTCCATTGTTTAAAAAATTTCTTCAAGTGTTGTTAAGCTAAAGAAAGCATATAAAAGGAAACATGAACCTGTGACCCAGTAATTAAGGAAAGCGTCTATAAGAAGGGACCTTTACTGGTGCCTGATGTACGGATTAACTTTTGTACTTTACATAAAACAGTCACAGGAGAAAATATAAAAAGGAATAACCTTTTCTGACTCGTTTAAAAGAAAAATAAGTTCTCTGAAAGATTTGCCAAAGATATATTTGTAGACTGGTGGTACCAAATGAACAAAGAATTTTGCCTAAAGCCCAGAGCATGGTATCTGAGTCCCATACAGGAAAGGATAAGAAAGGATTGCAGAGATGCCCACTGCACAGTGTTTCCTACAGGCTGGCTCAGGTTGAGCTTCAGCATGCTGGTTGGTTTGGATGTCCTTGGCTCCTAATATTCTAGTACAGGAATTAAAGCTCCTACAATTCTCCTTTGGAAATAAGACATACAGGCAGCTAATATATAGGTACCAAAATCTTCTGTTAGACTGTCATCTTATCATTGTTTGATACCTAACATTTCCTAGAGCAGGCCACATGTCTGAAAAGTTATGCCTACAGACAGAAGGATTGCTTCTTTATCCCTTTGCGGAAAGGTCTCCAAAAATCTGGAGATCAGAGGTTTAAAAAAAAAACCGCAAGAAAATAAAAAAAGTAAGAAATAAATAATGGAATTGGACCATAATCCTGCAGTCAGATTTTCATGGCTACATAGATCCCCCTCTACAGACGCTGCTGTACAAACAGTGATTTGGCATGGTACAACTGTAAAAGGTGTCAACATATTTTTTTAAAGAAACAAATTTTCTCCTTAATTAGACAAAGTGATCGAATGTAACAAAATAGATCTTAGTGCCATTGAAAATGACCAATAGAAAAATTGAATAAAAACAATAAATTAAGATGGTAATAAAGAGCCTGAAATGTTGCCCAGTTCTTTAAAAAACAGAAGTCAGACAGTCTGTCTATGGGGCTGTAGGCTTAGTTCCTATAAGAAGAAACTAGTGGTATTTCAACCAGATTAATTGCAGATTATTATACTTAACTATTTACATTCATTTTGAATCTGATTGTGATCTATATCTGGTCTCCCAAGTACCTCTCAATCCACTAGGTAGGAAAAACAGCTTCTTTTCCTGAATTTGGGGGTGGGGGATGTACTTCTAAACTTGCTTGCTCTGACGGGTTTCATATGTGGAATTGGTGAGGATGAAGAATGCTTCAAGTGCTTTTTGTGTTGAAGTTCCATTCCCACATTTATGGGGGATTGAGGTCGCTGTGGCTTGTGGCTTCCTCCACGGGAGAGAATGTATTGCAGTAGCAGGAGGGGTTTCAGGGTGAAGATTGCTTTGACAAAGCAAAAGCATGGATGGAGAGTCCTGTCAAGAAGGAAGTCCTGTCAAGAGTACTGCCAAGAAGTGGACAAGTAGAAGGGCTATAGCACTCCTCCTAAAAAGGCAGTTTATTTTAAAAAGCAACAACATTTTTTTGTATTAATAAATTCTTTTTTAGAAGTTGGATGACTGAGTGGTTACAATAGTGGTGTATTATAAAACAAGACATGTGTGACTCTACATTATTCAATAGCTTTTACTAACCTGAAAGAAAATAAAACAGAAAAAAAAAAAAAGAGAAAATACAAAAAAGGAGAAAAAAACCCTATGAAATGGTCAGTTATCTTTGATCACTTAAAACTGCAGTTTCATTTGAGGAGTATCTGCTGTAGCACAGTTAAATATAAAAAAATATTTATTGACATTAACACTGAATGTTGTACCTGCTAGATGTATCCTCAAGTGCAGTGTCACTGAAAAGGATCTTGAGGTCAGGGTTGAACATGAGTTACCGGTGGAGGACTACAGATAACAAATAGACTGTAACTACCAGGAGTGATTTCCAATAACCAGGACAAAAAATGGGACTAGGGAAGAAGTATTACTTAGTATGCAGCATCAGTGATATTGTTACTGAAGTACTACGTTCAGTTCTGGTGATGATGCTTTAAAAACTGTTGATGGAGATGAATTACTAGAGGATTAAAAGAATGGTTAAATTCAGATTTATCTCTCATATTATGAATTTAAAGTAGTTCTCTAGTTTAACAAGTAGAAAGTGAAGGGTGGCTCATTCTAAGTCTCCAAATGAATAAATTATTTCTGGCAATAAACAGCTCTATAATATAGCAGAAGTAAAAATAACCTGTACATGGAAACTGAAACTGGATAAAAGATCAGCCTAGATGAAGGCATTATACTTTCATATCTGGTCATTTGGAAAATGTGTTCAGTGATATGGTAGTTGCTCCGTGACTTTAAATTCAAGCCACCGCATTTCTCTCAGACATATATGATAACCCTAAAAGAAATGAAGGGCTTAATTCCTGAATTATTGCATGACTTTTTTATAGCCTGTGTTATGAAAAGACCAGATGACTCTAAGAGTTCCTTCTGGCCTTTAAATCTAAACCTCCACGAAGAAGCTACTGAAAAAAGAGCTCACTGAAATTGAAGCTGACACTGGAATCTAAACCCCATGAAATAAAGTGAATGAAAGATTGCTCCACGGGAGAAGACGAACATTCTCTTGTATTCTCTGATTTCATCCCACATACCTAAGTTTTTAAATTATAGTCCAAATTCATACAAAGACTGATTTTTGCTGATTGTCAGAGCATAGCAGTATGTAATATTGTCATCTAATTAAATCAGTTTCTAGATCTGCCTTTATTACTTGTGTTCATTACAAAAAATATTGGATTCGTACTTGTAACAAAATACCATAGCCAAAATTATCAGATGTTAGATGTGTTTTGTTAAGTTGAATTAAATCATTTTGTGTTGAAAATTTTATAGGAAGATGAGCTGGGATATTTGAAGTTTTTGTCAGACAGCCATAGCTGTCTAGTCAAACTTGCACTTTTCAGGTGGTTTTGCTACTGTGTCTAACCATGGTTTGTCTAGGAAAAATAATTAGGTGGTTTAGAATTATGTTGCTCATGATCCATCCAAGATGAAGTTAGATGCTGTGAATTAATAGTACTAGTTCTTATGGAAAAACAGACAAGTGCTGTAGTATTTATTTTGCTAATTTATATATATATGACTAAGCTACACAAATACTTAAAGCATTAAGTAAGCCTTATGAAGATGAGCTATAGCTCCTCCAGTAGCATCATAAGTACTGATGGAAACCAGGATAGAGACTCCCATTTTATGTTAATTAAAAATCACCTTGACAACTGAAGAAATCCCTTTATAGACTTCTTAGAATTAATTTACATGTAATTAATCAAAATGTTATTTGCGAAGAATTAAATTCATTTCAAGGAAACATACAAGTGTTATTTCCTGTTTTAAAAGCATGTTTGAAGCATTGTATGAAATGCAAATTTTTTGCTAGTGACGCAAGTTTCCAAAACTTCTTTGCTGTGAGCAAATGAAAAAACAGTGGGACATTTTTGTCAATAATCTTTTTAAAATCTTGTTAATTAATAGCTATTTTCTCTTTTATGGAATACTTTTAGCATATTTAGGGACAGAACCAAATACACAGGACCATCCTAAAGATCATCCTATTTGCATGACCACACTTTAAAAGAACAATCAAAGCTATTGTTTCCTACAACAGGAATTACGTTCTGTGCCACTTGTTCACTTTCCACGAGCCCACAATCCACAAGATTGAAAAATCTATTAAGAGTCACATGTGAGTGAACCCACTAGCCTTTAATGTGCAAGCATAGTCATCAGTCATTTCTCTATCCCTTCTTTGTTCTAGTTATACTCACCGACTAGGAGCGAGTGCTGCATGGGTATTATTATACATAGGATTACCTGTTTCAGGGGCTGAGCCCCTTGAAGTTAATACTGATATGTGAAAACCATGCAATGCAAACCCTTTTGCAGTTTTGCAGCTTTGCATGTTCAAAGTAATGTGTGTCCATCCCAGCTTACTTATTTGTGTCATAATCCAAGAAATTTTCATAAAGCCTAATCAATTTTATGGTTGAATATAGAACTAGTCTTTTGTTCTTCTGCAGATGCAGTGCACATATCTCTTTATAAGCAAGGCAGGCTTCACTGTCATAAACAGTTTGCAAGTCTAAATCATAAAGGTGTAATAGAAACAAATGAGTCAAGAAAGCAGAACTAAAGCTTGTTGGAGAGAGTATAATTTCACGTTCTCTTTAACGTGTCAAAAGCTTTAGTGTGTCAAAACAAAGATCTGTGTAGCAGTGGTCACTTGGATGTTCAGGGAAGAATACAAGTAATCTTAAGCTCTTTTAGATCAAGCTTTTGCAATACTTCTCATTGCTTTCCAATAATCCTATGATCCTTAATCAGGTACTTCATGAGCCAGGGGTATTGTCTTTACATTAAGTCGCTTGATGGATTTTCATTTCCATCAATAGGGCCCTTTTTGGCCCTATGCATATGCCATTCACAGTTTTCAGATGATAGAAAGGTAAAAAGAGGAAAACAGGTTTTAAAGGAGCTAATGAACATCAATCAGTGCAAATGAAGGAGAGGGACCTCCCAAGTGTAGGAAGCAGAATTTAGAAAAAATATATTAACAGTGCTTTGTATGTGCAGCCCTTCTGTTTCTAATGAGCTTTCAAAATAAACTAAGCATAGGAATATGAAAGCTAAATATAACCGTCTATCGCACCTTGACTGAAATGTGGCTATTCCAGCAGCTCATGTCCTCAGTACAAAAGGACTGGCAGGAACTCAGCTGGATTAACACATCGAGCTGCAACCCAGCGTGTTTTCAGTTACCAAAGGGTAAATTCTTGTATTTGTCTATGATGCAAGAATTGATGCCTTTAAATGAAAACACGTAGTGCAGTTTTACTAACCGAGCTTGGCCAGGACTGGGATTGTATTTCACACCTGAAATATGAAGGCCCCCACCTCACTGTCCTGATGCCGCTTTCTGCATCTGACAGGTGTTTTATCAAAAGAGAGGAGCAGCCATACCGGCTGAGCGTAGAGGTCTGTCTAACCCAGAATTTGTCTCTGCCAGTTGCCAGTAATGGATGATTATAAGAGTGGGGCAAATAGTGATCAGTCACTACCTTGTTTAGGTTTTAGCCTACCATAGAAAATAGCAGTACTGCAGACTAGTGTGCTGCATTTTGACATATTTTAAAGCTAGCGCTTTCTGGTATTAGAAACCACAGGTATCACTTCAGCTGTTTTCTTGAGCAGTAGGAATGCTGACAGCAGCTGTACAATGAAACCTGATATAACCATTGTGCATTCCCCGTATTTGTTGAAGTGCTAGCTGCTGGTATTTAGGGACTCCTCATTTCTATTTATTTTTTTATTTGATCTGCTTTTGTAAGTGGGCTAGGCTGTACACTGAGTAATTTTCCCCCCACAGCTTCTGGTGATAAACACCAGCTGTCAACAGTGAATGCAGTGACATGAGAAGCATACAATGATTTTCAAGACAAGGTCAAATGACAGGTAGTTAAATAATGTAGAAAGGATAATCTTCTGAACAGGCAAAAATCTGAGGTTGGCGCAATGTTTTTCACAAAATTTACAATCAGCAGATGGCAATGCAGAGGTCAAGTTCCCAGACAGAATATATCATGTACCTGAATAAATAATTTCTGTATTAATGATACTCTATGAAAACTAATTTTTGCTATTGAGATACCTACCTGACCTTGTGATGTTACTGTTAACACTCTTTAAATTGTTGTCTGAATTACATTATAAGGTAGTACTTGAAATCATACATTGCTACTAAAGTCACATTTATATTGTTACACACATATGTTTAAAGGTCTAATAATTTTGAAAGCCTGAAGGCTGTGTATTCTGTGCTGCTGTGTATCCTTAAAAGTGTCTGATGATGGGAACATGACAGAATTTAAGCTAAACTTAGCTGGTTCTGTGATTTTGTCTGGTTGGTCTAGTGCCTTTCCTTGCATATTCTGTTTTCACTTACATCTGGCTTCTTGTGTTTCATAGTGTCTCTTGAGAGGTGTTCCTTCACATTGTCCAAAAGCCTACATTTAACTGACATAAAATTAGCACAGTATTTTATACTGCTTCCAGAGCTTAATTTAAATTCTCCCTTAAGCAAGAAGTTCTTTAAATTTCTTTGAATTAAGAGCATCACATACACTTGTTATGAAAAAGTTTAATTGAACTCAGTAAACATCTTCTTACTACTCTTTTAGAACAAAAACAAATTCATGTTTTTCTAAAGTGGACCTCTTATGTACGTTGAAAAAAATTCAGTAAAGTGATAATCTAAAATCAGTATGTAACCACAGAACCCACAGTGAGCTGTCACAGACATAATAATATAACACTAGTGGAAGATTTTTTAATGGAAATGTCAAATACAATTGTATTAATAGGAAGTTAGCTCCCTATGACAATGTAAGTCCTATTTCATTGTCAGTTGGGAGCTTAAAAGATTCCTTTCCTTTTTTATATTATATTTTAATAAAGGAAATTAAAATATCAGTCAAAATCTATGCTAACATAATGTTAAAGGTTTTAACGAACTAGGCAATGTAGGAAAATTCACAGATAAGGCTGCCACAATATCCAGAGATTAAAAGCAGTGAAACAACCCCCAGGAATTGCTTGCCTTCCACGAATTGTCAGTTGATGATGAGCTGATAGCAAAGTGAAATATTTCTTCCCAGTGAGCTGAAGGTGTGATATTGACTTTTGAAGGTGCAAAGATAACTTGATTAGACTGAATTTATTCAGAATTCGCTTTCTAGTTTTAAAGAGACAATCTCCCTTTGAGTTAATGGAATACCAGTAAGCAGAACCTCATACATTATATCGTTTTTAACACCCAGGACATTCTCCAAAAGTAAAGAAGCATTTATGAATTACTGCAACTACACTGATTCTAAAGATCACAAAATCTTCTTTGACCACCATGACAGAGAAGACAGTTTTGAAGATGGAGTATACAGCTACCCTACTTACTGTTCTGATAATAATCGTACGACCTTGGTTTTGAAAAAGTTAATACAGAATATAAAGAAGTGGGGAAATTTTTCTCGGGAACCAAAAAATAAATGATGCTGCATTCTTTCTCTCTGCACTCACTTTGTGCTAGTGACATTCCTTCACTGAGCCAGAAAGTGTAAATAAACTGTAGGATTCTTATCCAGCAAAACACGAAAAAATGTTATTGACAGCTTGAAGATTATAAAAATTACTGGCTATGAAAGTCAAGTGTTTATGTAACTCAGAGGAAACCTGTTGCTAAAATGGCATTATACTCCAGTTCTAAAAATCTTTTTTGCAATACCACTGTCAGTAGCTACAACTTGTTCAAATGCAATTAATTATTATTTTCCTTTTTATAACATTCAAATAAGAGCAAGATCCATCTCACTGAAATAATAAGGATTAATTATATTGTAATATTATATAAACCAAGAGAAGCATAGAGGATGTCAGCAGGTTCTAATATTGCTGTTTCTGGCATTTGAAGATGACCTCCAATGGTTTAGCATATGATATTTTTATGAGCATCTCTAGCTGGAAGCAGAGAAAATTTTTTAATATATGTCTCTCTCTGGTTTAGCTGAGAAGGTTTGGAACTTAGAATGGGTTTTTTGCTTTTTAATCCACATTTTTATTATCTTTGAAGTTGTTGCACAATATTTACAAGCTGACATTTCAAATAACCTAACAGCAGCATAATAATCATTTGGTACTGGACATCCATTTCCATTGCTACCATCAATGCTTTTGAAGGATCTATTTATTAGCATAGGTTGGAAATTATTGAAAAGATTGAAAATCATAGCTGTTGTAGTGAGAAGAGGATCTGTCTGCAAGCAAGAGGGTTTCATGTAAATGTTATTTCTCTTGGCATAATTTACCTTTTATGATGCAAAGTTGCTAGCTGACACAACTTGTGTATCACTGACAAACCTGAGCTGGTAAAAGCAATTGGGAAGTGAACAAAGGGATTCAAGTTATGTGTCTGTATCTTGACTTTCTGAATAGAAGGCAGTTTTTAAGAACCGTATTTCCTCCACTGTTACATAAAATATGTGCAGATCACATTTTAAGCTCTAATAGAATTAAGGAATCACTATATTTTTTTTCTGAATCCTATGTCTTCATATCTATTCTCCAACTGAATTTAGCAATAATTATTGAAACAAAAGACTGGAGATCAGGATGCAGTTGTAGCTACGTCAGAAGTTAAATTCACAGTGAATTAAATTACTGTGTGAGTATTTTTCCCCCATTTACACATTTTGGTGAATCTGGTGCTCCTGAGACCTTAAGTGATAGTCTTAAGGAATGAAGTCTTCTATTTAACTACAAAATAGTTATAACACAGAAGCAACAAAACATGTGACACATAATCATTGAAATGAATTTCTCTTCATTGCAGTACCTGCTAAAAGCAGTGAGAGAAAGCAATAAGAAGGAACATTTAACACAATAGCATATCATGCTTGCTGAAGCTGAGTATAATTAGAGTCTGATGCAATGCATGCTTTTAAGAGTTGTTAGCTTTTGTAAACCTTTCTTGTATAGAAAAGTGACTAGGGGAATACTTACCAGCAATTTTGCAGATTATGTTTTATATAAGGAACATTTCAGCATCAGATTGCCATAGACATTTAATCAAGTAAGTCGGTGGGGAAAGATCAAGCAAAGATTTTGATCTGAGATGTCAGGGAATTCTTCCAATCCCACTGTCTTAAAAATAAACAGTAAATATTGTTAAAGTCTTTCTGTTGCTCCAAAGCAGATTCTTTAATGCTGCCAATAATGTAAAATGTACCGCAGGTGGGGTGCCCTTACAGGGAACCATGGTTCTCCCGTCACCCAACTTATCCTTATCTTTCATCTGTTCCACCAGAATTATGTCTTGTCTGATAGTCATTTTATATGATTCATACCAGAGTTTTATAATATTTTCTGATCATAATTTTTATCCATATACATTACAGTTTGTATTTTTACTGAGTTGTCTTCTAATCAGGTGTAGTCTAGTGTAAAAATAGTAATGTATATGTTTTATAGTGAAAGCACTCTGGAGATGTCAATCTTTATTGACTGAAAATGGAGCCTACAAGATCAGTTTTAGGTGACTACCGCCTGTTATAAGTCAAGTATAATTAGCAAAAGTTAATCCAAACCTGTGGTGTTAATCAATGTGCAACAATGTGTTTCCTTTGAAACTTGAATCTCACATAGAAATGAAATTTTCAAAGGAGTGATTCATATCGGTATAAACATATCCATGTATGAGATCTTTAGTTAAGATATTATTAGAATATTTTACAGATCTGTTTTTAAGGGTAATTTAATTATAGAGAAGATTTATCTCCTACCATTTATGATAATGTTCATATCAGAGTTTCACTGAGATTCTTTTAGGGTATTTTTTCTCAGGATATTTTTTTTTTCTTTCATAGAGCTACACATTTAGTTTGGACATAATGGTTCAGTAACATGCCATATATTGAAGAAGTAGCCTTCTACTATTGTATAAGCATTCTGAGGTTTTACATCTTGCAAAAGAAAAAGATGAGAGCAAGTAAAATATTTTACTATTGCGTGATGAGTTTAATAGCTATGTGACTTCCTGAATGTTTCAAGAACACAAAAATGTGAGTTCCAACCTGCTATACACAAGGTGAAGCTACAAAGAGCTAGGTAGTGTCCTATGTTATCAGTTCAGAAACAGAAGATGACAAACAGCTGTGAAATCAGGCTGATTAACAAGGTTAAGGGTAACCAAAATAAAAATAGTAGTTTCATACGAAAAATGTCACATTAATCATGAGTAGGTAGGTAAAAGTGATGCATTTCTAGATATGCTTATTGGAAAAAGTATTTTGCAAAACAAAATTAAAAATGGAAAAGATTTTTATGGTTTTTGTTTCTTCTTATTACCGCATATTCAAATGAAACTGAATATAAATTAACTTGAAAACAACTGAAAACCAACAACAAAAAACCCATAAAAAGAATATACCCCAGAATCATACAGTTTAGAAACAAAGCCACAACACCATTCCGTAATCCTGTAATGCAGCAAAGGTGAATTAACCCAGTGGCATCATACTGAAGTTTCAGGGGAATGCTCAGTCTAAACTAGAATACAGTAAAACATATGCTGGAGATTATCAGAAAAAGCTAAATTGTTCTTTTCTTTTACCATTTTCAGAATACTGCTCATGCATGCTCATTTTATGCTGATTTACGGGATAAGGTTTTTCAGGAACAGCAGTCCTGATGATTCAGCTGTCAGAAATGTTTGCACTATGTGGTGGAAGGGATGTGGTCAAGGCTGCATAGAAATGCAGTGATTAGGATCACACTTTTTGTATTTCCCAGGGAAGGAGAAACTGTACAGTCAAGCTACAGTTTCCACCTTCATTTTCCTCTATGGCAAAATCCTGAAGAAAATGTGGCTAATATTTTGCTTTATCTTTCACTCTGGGACTACTATCTGGAACATAGGAGATAGATAGCATGGGAGGAGATGTACATAATTTGTGCTGGCTATGATTCTGTATTTGAAGATAGTCTATAAGGAGAAACGAAAAGATGCAAGGAGGAAGTCTCAACTCATTTCATACACAAAGCTCTGTCTTCACATATCTTCTTCAGAGGAAAAAAGTTTTTAACTGCTTATCTACCTTTAGCACCAATTAGTGGTTAAACATGCTAAAATTATAACACATGCATGAGCTCACCTCTGACTGAATACATTCTGTTCGGCAAGCTGCCTTCACATTCTTTGCAGTCATATTTTTTCTATGCTTAAGTGTTTTTAGTTGTGCATGGAGAACATTAATGTACAAAGATATCCTTGTAAAATGGATAGTGCTCTTTTCTATTTTTGTTCCTTTAAAACACTCCAAATATAAATATGTAAAAAATAGAAGTAAAAAGGCACAAGGAGAAGAGAAAGCAAGTTAAAAATACTTCAGGAGCAAAGAAGATATTCAGTCAGCAAAGTGGAAGTTATACTTCTTGTCATACGTCACTTTGAATCTTTGGAGAATACTCAGATACCATCGTGATGGGCATTAGCATAAAAATACGAATATAATTGCTGTTAAAATGCATCAGTGTGGGCAGCACTCAATTTCACTTACATAAGGAACTATGGAATAATTTATTAGCAAATTCTGGGGTGATAAGGAGGTAAGAGAAAAGAGAAGAAAACTCTGTTTCTGTCAGTCAGGATTGTAGTTGTTCTAGGGAACTGGGCAAACACGCACATTTCATTCTCATTGCCATTTGCCAATATGTAATTACTGTCTTTATATTGCATTTGTTAGTGATATCCAAGTAATTAAATAGTCTTAGCATGTGAGAAAATCAGAGCATCCAAGAGCATACTGGTTAAACAGTGAGAAGAAGTTCTTAGGGCACAGATCTAGGACATGATACAGGTAAAATGTATAATGAAAGCATGTAATCATACACTACGGGTCCAAAACAAAGTAATTACCATCACATACGTAAATCATAGCTTTCTTCATGTGATTTTTTATATGTCTGTATGGACTGCATGCAATTAGTGAAAGCCATATACTTTACATGTTGGTTTGAAAGAATGTATTAGTCTGAAACTGAGTCACTGCACCTGGTGCATTTACACGTCACAAAGCAGCACTTACAGGAAAAACTGCAAACTTTATCTAGGCCACTGTCAGGGAGTGATGAATGAGGTCAGTGGTGGGGTAACCCCAGTTCTTTTCCCATGGGTACGATTGGCTCCCTTGGAAACATTTGCTAGCTGGTTTCAGAATATGCAAGGTTTTCTACCGAATATCTGTGGACTAATAGCTGTTACAGGGATTCTGAAAAGTTTTCTTGTCAATCAGGAGGGAACAGTGTATGCAGCGGCGTACTGTTTTTAACAAGCTATATAGTACTATATGCCATTAATAGAGGTAGAAAGTTGGTTGTTGACGTAAGAACATGTACAGATTCAGTCACCTATCAACTTTAAAAACTAACATTTGCATTACAGTAAATCAGAAATTTGACATTTGAATCATTTCTAAGCAGTCTGCTATACTGCCTCTCATGACTTTTTGAAATACCAACTTTATGCTGGAATCAACGGAGACATGGTAAAAATCACAGAGAGTAACTGATATAGCAAATTTTCTGTAACGGTACCCAATGTACATTTTTCTGAGCTGTGAAAAGTAGCAATTAACTGTCCTATTTTCTATTTGATTTGTGAGTTTCTTTGATACCAAGAGGCTATATTTGTGTAGTGGCATAAATGGACTACAGACTAATGTAAAATTAAGGTTTAGTTTGCATTTTGTCAGTAGTCAGATCAGAGTTTAAAAGAACTAATAGGTGAGATTTTAGGACCTTAGGACCTTAAATATAATGGTCCTTTGTTGTGTTGATTTCAGATCAGTGTAATTCTCTCAGTGAAATGGGCGTTTATCTCCAGAACAGGCAAGGAGGTAAAGGACTGTGTTCTCTGACAAGTCCTATGCTGGACTAATGTATTTCATGTTCGTACAATTTACTTCCACATAATGTCTCTCAAAAGCATCACTAGTATATATAAAAAGAAGGAAAATATGTGATGTAGATCTATGTTTTAAATTCTTGTGCTACTCAACTTCGTATTTACCAATGAATACCAATGCTCCCTACCTCTGCTCTACTGCTAGGAATGTTTTTATCATTGCCAAAACCATATCTTTACAAGAAGAAAACAAATCAGATGATAAAAAATTAATGCATTCATTACAGTGGCCTTTTTCTCTCCCGACTGAAGAAATCCAGCACCTGTTAATAGTACTTAGACAAAGAGAAAGAGGGATAGAAAATGTAATTTCATTGCACTATCCATTAGCAGCAGTTTTTAAATCATCAGCAGAAAGATGATGGTATCCTTTGATTTCCTCCATGCCTACGGAGGAAACATAAGAAGTTTACAGTGAAATCATTATCTCTGATTATATGGTGATAATCTAGTTTTTGAAAAGGAGCTACCCTTATCTTCTTCATTCCAAATATGAAAAAAAACCCCACCCAACAATACAAACAGAACCCTATCAAACAAACTATGGAAGTCAAAAGTGATAAGCAAACAAGGACTGATTTTTAACAGGCTGGAAAAGGACAAAAGTAAGTTGCTCTAAAATTATATCAAAAAGTACATGGCATTTTAGTTCCCATCTGCTTATTTTGTAAAATTTTTACCTTGTAGAAAAGAATGAAAAAAATAAAAAGAGGAGAAAGAAGGTAGAGATGGCTGACTGGAGGCCTGGGCTAAGTACTGTTTCTGAAGCACTTCTGGCTTATTCTGCCCATTAACGACATGCACTGTCTATCCAGATCACAGCTGATCTTCAACAGTTAACAAAATCTCATACTCTGGTAGTCTCATACTCTGTAATGGATGAGGCCAAGTGTGATCACGCTGTTATCCAGTATCAGCAGATTTAGATGTTAAGTGCAAGAAGTACACTGAAGTCTTGCTTTCCATGGCAGAGTAACAAGAGGTAGCAGCATCCTTTAGTGATGCTCAAAAGCACATCCTCCCACCAACATCTAGTAAATTCTGCTCTGTGAGTAAGGTATTAAAAATCATTAACACCTTTTTTCCCCAACTCCCCTTCTGTTGGTCTTATTTTCTTTTGTGAAAATGGAATAACGCACCCTACACTTCCTTTACAGGAAGTTTTTATGTCTTGGCAATGTCAAGACACTTTTTCTTGTTTCCCCCCGAAATGGCATAGGGCTTTGCGTCATCATCCAAGCTCTTCAAAATTCTGTCACTGGGAAATGTTTGCCTTTGGTTTCAGCCTCCTCACTTTTTACTCACTTCTGAGGACATTTAGTAATGCTAAATATTGATGGCAAATAGTTTCCCTTTTTAGTCTGTAAAAAAAACCAGATGCTTGTGTTCTCAGTTCATGTTCTGTTTCTCCTAAGAGCGTGCCCACACTTTTGTGCTGTCTGTTTGTATAGGCGTGTGCATATATGCAACGTACAGTCAGACAGAAAGCACAGAACTGAAAGACTTTGTTCAATCAAATTACTGAGATGATTTGTTCATGTATGCTAATGTTCCCCAGACTCTTGTCATATTACTTCCATCAGTATACGATTTGCTTGATGTATAATTTCAACAAGCGTTGTAAAAGTTTCAGGAAACATTTAGTAATCTAATGTATTCTGTGAGGAGATGGTATTTAAACTTTCACAAGACAATCTGGTGTCAGATGGTATGACTTGCTTGACCCTTTACTTATGCCCTTACACCTAGCTTCAGAGGGCCATTGATGTCCACATCAGCAGCTGCAGCTGGCTCATTTTCCCAGGCCTACCCAGAACCTCCTCTTCCTCCCAGCTAGTCTCTTTGCCAGTCACATCACTCCACAGTCCACATTCCTACCTCAAGTACTTGGACACCTTTCAACAGATGAAGTTTGGTTGTTCCTACCACAAAGGCTTGATTCCACACCAACTGCAATTTCAGTTTGTGACGCTCCGTAGTACGTATATGTATTTCACCTTGAGTGCTTACTATACTTCAATGTACTTGTGTGCATTTACATCTCATGTGCACATTTTGTGACTATGATGTCTTAAGGACTAATAATACAGAACTCTTTATAAAACCTAGAGGAGACTTCATAGGATTAGAAAACTAGCTGGATTTGGTAACCTATTATGCCTTTCCCATCTCTAAGTTTGTAGTTGCAGGTCCTGGTAGATAGCGTGTGTTTTCATTAAACTCATATGTGTTAAAACAATCTGTAGAGCAGACAGTATCCATTCTGCTGTTATTGAACAATTTGGAAATATTAGCTCTTCATTTTCCAAAGCTGTGCTTAGATAAGACATAATAACTTGGAATGAAAATAAGGAGACCACTCAATGAAAAAATGAACGAGTGAAGCAGACCTCCTAATTTTGTTTAAGAGAAAGAGAAAAGAAATCTGATTATTAAAAGGCAAAGTGACATCTTCACCATTTCCTGCAGCTACAAGTTTATGTTCTCCTTTGTTGAGAATACGGACCTGTATGAGCACCCTGCTTCGCCTCACAGAAGTTTCTCAATCTTCAATGACAAAAATATTATAATAAAGGGTCAGGGCAGAATCAAGTGTTTCCATCTGGAAGAAATCTTGTTATGTAGGTCTGTCTGCAAAAGGACCTTCTACAACTTCAGTAGCAGCACTAGCTACATGCATGTAAAGAAAAATTCCCCCCTCTACGACAACTTTTCCTTTGCTGCAGGACATGAACTCTTAAGCTTTAAACATTGACATGTACTCATCATAGCAGTGAATGTACTGTGCTTGGAACAGCACGTGCCCTAGGAAATTTTCTTGCAGGTAGCATCGCTGTTATTGATCTCTCCTTTGTAACCTGGGACACAAAAGTTATGGTTCATTTGATTAATCTGCAGGGTTTAGAGCCTCTCTTATGCACAGCTTCGTAGCCCTGAATGACACCAAAAGCTGCTAGATCTGGCCAAGGTAGACCTTTTCGGGGAAATCACAGCTATGCACTCAGAAAACTGGCCAGCACTCCTCCTGCCTATGGGGTAATGGTGACATGTAGAGCACTTCGTATGACCAAAGACAGCCAAGTTTCAGCATCTTCATCTAAAGAGTCTTCAGTTTCGTGAGGATTTCTGCAACTTAAGGGTTTAGGGAACACTCTATATTTCATTTATGGGTACTGTAGCCAGTTTGTGTTGGCCAGTAAATCAAGAAACTTCCAACAGTTCTCTCTTATTCCCACACATTTTATTTTCCAGCACGGAGCTCATGCCAGTAAAACCTCTTGCCCACCTAATCTGAACAAGTACAGTTGTTTGCTTGTTCTTTTTCTTGAGAGAACTCACTGAAAATATACCGAATGTTTTTAGGCACACATAATAATAAGAATACGTAGAAATTAATTACACAATCTTTCTGAATAGGATACTAGCAGATTAAAACATAATTATGAAGTCAAATATAATTTTCAGTATATAGATCAAGCTTTAATTGCTAGACTAATTACAGAAAGACAAGAGACCTTTGAAATTATTTGACTGAACAATTTATCAAATGTGGGGTTTGTATTTTTTCCTCTGCTCTCCCTGTTCCTTTGCAAGTAATACCAGTCTTCACATAGTCATGTAATAAAAGCTTTTTATTTAGTCATTTAGAAGTTTAACTTCTTGGATAAGACTAATGAACCATTGCATTAATATGCTAATTGGTACTTTAAGGGGTCTGGAAATGATTAAAGTCTTAAAATATTTATTGCTGTTTTGCTTTCAGCCAATGTAGGAAGTGAGCACACAGTCTAAGTTTAAAGATTTTTTTGTGAAAAGATTCTAAAAGGGAAAGAACTTTTAATAGTATTAAGAAAAATATTTCTGATTTGGATATTTCAGCCCCTTGATTATTTTTGACTGAAATAAGACATTCCCTGTTGGCTATAGTTTCATTCTTTTGGGATGTTTTTGCTAATTAAGCCAGCTGAAATGTGAGACAGTGTCATTCAGCAGCTCAGACTTTTTCTCCGACTATGAAAAATAATACAGAATGTTAAGGAATGACAAGGTCTATTCTAATGACAGACTTTTCCATCAGTCCAGGAATGAGAGTCTATGGGGGCTCTGCTACAACTCACAAACATCACAGAGTATCAACATGAAACGTTATACAGAAGTATTTATAATTAAATTACAGAGATAAGTTTGAACATAAAATATTTTACAGCTACAGGAAAAGTAGCTGCCTTATGAAAATCAGGATTAAATTGAGTTTTGAATTTCTTAAAAAAGTGAAAATCAGATTTTATTTTCAGGTACTGTATTTTCTATAATCTGTGACTTAATGATATGTTTTCTAAAACAGGAAATAAGTATTTAAAATAGGTACTGTAGGATTGATTTTTATTAAAAGGTACAGTATAATGTCCCCTAATCTGGTTACATAAAACCATCTCTACAGAACTGTGTGCTTTCTGAACCTGTTTGAAATAGTACCCATAAGATACAAGGAGCATGCTGCAGCTCGTTGTGAGGTGGTTTGCTGGAGGTGTCTTCTTTTGGAGGGGGAAACAGGTGTGGTGATTTTCAGATTACAAAGAGGGAAATACAAGAGACAGATGTTGACTATGATAAGGAGATGATGATGTATATATGATTAATATATCACTAAGTATGTTTTGGGACAGTTCTGTATGACCTCTTTATTCAGATTAAAAGTATGTGCTCTAAATAACAGTAGGCTTTTAATTTAATCAGCATTTGCCTTTTTACTGCCAGGACTCAAATGGAAATGTCATGGGCATTTAGGTTGATGAGACCTTGCAGCTACTATATCATTCTTGTTAAGGACAGTAAATGACTACATGTTTGACCTTTCCGGTTATACCCAGTTACACTGTAGATTGAAAAATTATAGGAGCTGTAAATGTTGTCATTATGTGCTTTGCTAACACAGATCAAATCCTATTTTGTTAATATCTTACTTCATTGTTATTCTTGAATACTATCATTTGTTGTTCACATGGAATCATAGCCCACCCTGCTTCCATGAGACTAAATTTAAACTTATATGAAATATATTGTTTAACATAAATTCTGCATACCAATTCTGAATGAAGCCATATATTAGAAGTTTGATATCACAGTACCAGATTGTTCATAAACCCAGCAGAAATTCCAGGCCTTGGAAATTAAATTCCATGCCTGCAACTTAAAGCCTTGAGTTTTATTACAACACAATGTAAAAAGAAAGCCAGAATATACGTTTTCCATCAGACTTCACCTTACCTCAAAGGGCATATAAGAGCATGTTGTACATGACTACATTTTGGGAATTTTTTTTTTCTTATTCAAGGATCATTCAAAATCTGTCTTGATAAACAGCAAAAGTCCAGTCAGCCTTGTTGTATGTTCTGAGAGTTGTATCGTGATATTGATACATAATGCAAGCAAGAAAACTACTTTTTAGAGGCAAAACACACTGGTAGAGCTCTGGTCGTCTAGTGGAAGGCAGCTGTGCATGCACTTCTATGATAATGCAGCCTACTTTTAAAAACCTGAATAACAGTTTCTGCAATCTTGCAATGAATCACTACCCTGGACTGGATGGAGGTGCCTAAAGGTGAATGCAAACATTTGAATTAAGTGTCTAAATTATGTCACAGTTAATGAAAATCTAGGATCAATTCAGTTACCTAACTGTAAGATCCAATGCCACATGATCTGTCCTCTGACACCCACTTTCACACCAGATTATCTCTCCGTGGTGTTTTTATGGATCTTGCATCATATCTGCTAGTCCCATGTGACTATTCTGGGTGTGGCAGGGCTTCTCATATGGCATTGAAAGCCCATGTGCTACCTTTATAATCAAGAGAGTGACTCATCTACTTGATAACGGGAGAAATGTTGCCTGGAAATACGTCTAAAATCAATGGCAAGAGATGGGTAACATACATGACAAACCTACACACGGGCCTACATTCTGGACAGATAAAATTTGAGGAGGTGTAGCCTATCCTTTTTGCTTTTTTGTCGGCCTCAAACATTTTCATAACAGTAGACAACACGTGACTGACCTAATCATTTATTTTCCACTTCATGTTACAGAAAACGTTATGATTCTTGAAAGAATTGAGTTCACATCAAGTGAAATCTTTGTACAATAGAATTTTTTTTGAATCACTATCGAATTCCTTTGATTAAAAAAAAAAAAGATGCTTATGCAATTCACTTTCACTTTATACCTGCTTTCATTTGTGTGGCTTTCATTTGTAACCCTAATACAGATAAATAAGTATTTCAATCATGATGCGCTGTTGTGAAATTCCAATAAGAAAAAAAAAGAAAAAGGAAATTTAAAGTTGGACCACTGATCATAAAACATTTAGCTACTGAGTATACAAACAGAATGATCACAAAGGGAGAGAAGGGGACAAATCACTTTTCTGAGCTAAGAGTTTCCATTTTTCTGATCTAAGAGTTCTCAGAGGTAAGAACAGAGGAGAGGGTTTCCCCAGCCTTTCTGCAAATATAGATATTACTTTATTTGATAAAACATGCAATTTTAGCACTCAATCTGTTTTTCCATAATAGAGCCTCCTGGCATTCTTCTGGGCTTCTTTTTCTCTTGAGATGATGTACAAAGTCACTGTGGGCAATGGGACTGTCAAGTGGCTGTGTATCCGATAAATTAAAGTATAGGAAAATAGACTTACTCTTGAAATATCTGAATAAATTTAATAAAGTTTTCAAAACAGACCAGAAAATATACTAGAAGTAATTGAAGCCTTTAAACAGTCTTATAATGAAGTTCATGCAGGCCTTAATTATACAAACCTTCTGTGAGTGTTTCCAGGCTAAATACCCACTACAGTAGGGGTTTTTTTAATGTAATGACATTTGGAAGAAAAATCTTTTTAATAAAATATAGAAGCATGAGTTTGTGAATTTCAAGTCATTTCTACTTGTCAAAATTATTTTATGTTATTTATTCTGAGAAAATAGTCTTCCTAATTGCTCTAATGTATAGACTTTACAGTAGGTTTTAAGAGCACAGACCTCTCTGTAAATCTGTTTATACAGATTGCTCAGTTGAAATTAAATTTGGAATTGTGTAATATAGAGAAAACTTCAGTGGTTTTGCCAAAATACAATAGAACAGATGCAAGTTAGATACTGACCTACTGTAAATCAGCAAAATATTCTCTAAAAAGGCAAAGAATACTATATAAGTTTCGATCAGCAGTTTGAACCAAAGCTATTCCTTTTAAAAGGTCTCATTATAACAACATCTTTCGTTTTATTACTGTTTACAAAGTTTAGCTTTTCATTTACTGAGGGGAATCTCATCGGTTCTTTCCTCCCATGCTTTTGAGTTGTGCTAGACATGAGCATGAGTATGTGTCCTGATGAAAAAAAAGTTATTATCTGCATGAATAAGAGGTAGGTCAGGCTTAGCATAGTAATGGCTAGCTTGTGTATGTTGTATCCATATAGATGCAGAGTGAATACATACCTTTATAATAATGAAGTGAAGAGCAAAGCAGAGTAGCTACTCCCTTTCCCCTTACTCAAACTATGCCCATTCCCCTTCTGTGGCACCATCCTATCTGACCCTCTATCCTTCATCTATCCACAGCTAAGCTTTCTAGAGCTATACTAGAATTATACCAATTGATGGCTTCATAATGATAGAGGAATCATTTTTTCTCCCTTTTGATTAACTTCCTTCAGACAGATCTTGACTCACAGCAATATGAATTTTCTAGCTGGAGAACTTCCAGTTGAAAATGTGTTCTCTCAATCATTGTAAGATGAAATAAATATGGGAGAAATAAAAGTATAGGACTACAATGTGGAAGTTTTTAGTTTAACACCATAGAAAGGTTTGATGAATACGGACTGTATCATCTGAAATAGTCTTCTGTTGCTAGGTTTCGGTGCAGTGGGCTGTTTCGCTATGCTTGTCAGTAAGCTTTCTTCTGCCATACAATTAAGTATGGAGCAGGGAACTGCAAAGTAGCACTGACTTAACTCGTTCCACAACTGGAAGCAATATAGTCGTGCTGGTATAGAACTGCATCCAAACTCATCAAAACTCCTTCTAGGCAGCAAAGTTAATTAGGACCACACTAATGAATTTAGACTGCTTTTGGGACCTCAGGTGTTTTTTTGACCTGGTCCTGCACCAACTTTATATAATCTGTCTCCTTTAGGGATGTTTTGCATGCTTCTATACCACGCTCCACTGAAAAATACAGATACGCTAACAAAAACTGTATGAATTAGGTGCTCACAAATATGTTTGTCATAGATTAGAATATCAATGCATGATGAAATATTGCTTTAAGAAAAGTAATAAGGGCTCCCTCTGTTCATTAAATAAGACATGAAATGGTTTGGGTTGATTTATGCAGTTCTCTAGAATAGTATCCAGATGTGTAAATGTGTATGTGCACAATTTGTGGGTGAATTAATGTAACTGAATGCAGATATCTAAAATATAGATGTCTTCATCTGAGTTAATCATACTTACTTCCACTTATAATCAGTGGAGAACAACAGAACTTCTAGAGTGTGATTCACTGCATCCTAAAATAGACTTCTAAATCTGACTAAAGGATTACAGTGCCTGTTCCTCCCCATTGACTATACAAGGATCCTACAGTGACTAGCACAGATATAAACTACATTGCAGATATCTTAGGTCAGGGACGCCATGCTAAATGACCAAAATAAATTCTCTCTTAGCATGTATTATAAGGATCTGAGTTTCCCTGGAAATACCATGATAATGAATAATCAGTGTAGGCATTAAAATACCTAGTTAACTTTATAATGGTAACATCCCTACTGCATGTTTGTCAAAGTGCTTATGAAAATGATAAATACGTTTAACATTCTCTTAAAATAAGTGGTAGGTTTTCTTCAAACTGTATTAAGAAGTTTCAGACGAAAATTGCTGTACCACATTGTGTCAATGTGGTATTGCTTTCAAACAATTCCAGTGGGTCAGCTTAGGTAAATCTGAGTGCCTACAATGATAATATTGAAAATAATAATATGAAAAAGTAATAATAGATACGAAAATTTGAGGAATTGTTATACAAATGTGTGGTAATGGACTGTGCAATTTTTCTATTTATCTACTAAGTGTCTGGACCAAAGGATGGCTTCTCTGTTAGCAAAGCGAGATTTCTGGCTATACTAAAGCAACCTAGCACTAGGCCATTTCCTATTATTTTTTCCATTTTTTGTCTCTCACATAGCTTTCTAGTCTTGAAAGACTCGATTCAGGGGATCATCTTTATGAATAACAGCACATTTTTATCAGAAGAGACCAAGGAAAACTCTTCCTAAATTACCTAATAGTGTTTATGAATGTACTGATCATTCTTCCAGTATACAGAATTATCTGACTTGAAGGTATTGTTCCAAATTCGTGGGAGAATGAGGTTTTGGAAGAAAACCCGAGATCTACAGTCCCAATGCCAAACACCTGTTTCTGGTCGTAAATATTGTGGGACAGTATATATCAATATATAAGTATGCGTACATATAAACTGTCCTGTAAAAAAATGTGCATCATAAGGGTGGTAGAGGGCTAGGTATGGGGAACATTTACCTAATGATAGCAGTCCCCAAGCCTAACAGATGCCTAGAAGTTTGAAGTCTGAACTTCAGCTAATGGCTGTGAGTTTTAAGGTAGTCATCTCTAAAAGCCTTCCACCTTTTGGACCCTTATTTTAGGATAAATTATTTTCCTTTTAGATCGATCTATTTGTCTTCAGATATATGAGGAGGGTTTAGGTTACTAGTTCAGTTTTAAGTGGTTAGCTTACACGTCCATATGTTGGAAACAGCATGCCCAAAGCGCAATTCAGGTGCCTAAAGGCCACTCAAATCAGTAGGAGTCAGGTCCAGACTAATTTGCAGATGTATTATGACTGTCCTCTGCAAAACTGAGTTGGGCTGCTGCAAAAATTATGCCAAGAGCAAAGTGATCAGTCAGACTTGATCTGATAGCAGTCAGACTTGTAAATTAGCCAGAATAGGGCATGGGCTACCCCTTGAAGCTACTGGTTATATTAGAGAGTTTCTTCTGCTTCTTCATCATAGGATGGAGGCCTTACTCTTTCTTTCTCCTGTTCTGTGCCCTTTTCAAGCTTAGAATTATCTACCTACATCTTGCTGTGAGCTACTTTTCTTTTGTTGTGCTGACTGTAGTTATCATCATTTCCTGGGATCCTCTTCTATGAAGGACAACTACATTACTGTTCAATATACAGTCCAGTAGTGATTTTGTACTCTTCAATTTAAATATCTTTATATCTTATATCACTGTCTGTTATGAGAATTTTTTGGTAGATAAAGCATAAATGGGAATTTTAAACATTGCTCAACATACTGGTGAAATCATTAACACTGACAATATAAACAAGCTGTCTTTCTGGTGAATATAAATCTCAGGGGGTTGAACTACAACTATGACATGTTAGCATAATCATTGCATAAAAGGGAAATATGATAATAATGATGATAAAAGAAGCCTCTGGAATAAATGATAGCTGAAATTATTTTAATCTCTGTTGTTAAGTATTCTCTCAAACCCCCTTTTTAACACTTTTTCATAAACCCTGTACACCAGATTGGTGCAGTGAGGCAAGAGCATTTTTAAAAAGAAAAAAACCTTTCTGTTGTAACCGATAATGTAATAAACAGTGACAGAGATTGTCTCTTACTTTTGTCCAACCTCAAGATATAATATTTATACTGCTTAGTGCCCAAGCAATGGGTATGTCAGTTCAGTGAATCTTCAGCAGAAATCAATAGCTGCTTATGTATACAGAGGTAAATGTAAAGAGTTTACGTATAAATAAACTGAGTACTAGGAGTTATATGGTTGCTGGCTGCTTTTATTGTAGACAGAGCTGACACTGATGCTAAAGCTTCCTATTACAATCAGTGTTTTCAGTAGGTTGAGGAGCTGTGAGACATCAACCAACATTTGGTTCCTTCTAAAGGCAGATATTAGTCTTTTAAAAGTTTTATTCAGCTTTATTTATGGCACTTTCTAAGCCTTACATTCTTGAATTTGAAGTATTACTCTCCTTATAGAAGGTCAGAGGTTTTCTCATTTTATATACAGCATAATTCAATAAGCAGGAAAATACCTTGTTAGAGATAGCTATCAAAATATGTGCAGTGTTTACTATGCACTTTCCTACTGCAATACCTAGAAGACTTGCACACTTGATGTCAAAAGAAAAAAAAAAGTAAAAATATTGTTATAAATAAATTTGTAGTGTCACAATATTTTACTGTATTTTTTTATTCTTTCATGAAGATTTGTGTAGTAGCCTCATTAAGACATTGAATCAAATGGAAAATTTTCACTTTTCTTACTAAAACCACTTACTATACTTTGCCCCTCTCTTGCACTCTCTTTAAATGCCTATCTTCAGTATATAGATTCTATAGACTTGTTTAGATTTTCCTCCATTTATCAGGCTCTATTCTTGCAGCTTGAAAGGATGACTTTGCAAGTCCATGCTGCATTGCTTCTACCACTCACAGCTTTGGAAACCTCCTTCTCTAATATAGGGTTTTCATTATTTATTGTAGCTGATATATCAGTGCATAATGATACAGTAATAGAAATGCATAAATAGGAAGATCTTTTTGCCTGGCAAGAGATGGAAATATTGAAAGAAGTAAGGCTTGCCTTTTGTGTTGGAATAAAATACCTTACTGCTTCACAAAAACTCCTGTAATTGTTGTATGTGGTAACATTTGAGGGGTAAGAAGACATTTCATCTGGATATGTTATCAAAGGGACTTTGCTGATATTGTAAGTGAAAAAGAAGGGAAAATTACAGTGAAATACTAGAAATGCTAAATTTCTTCTGAGAAATATAAAATCAGCTTACTCATCTAATGATACTTGTGGTTAATCTTGGAAAGAGAAGTAAATTAACAAATACCAAATTCTTCTGTAAACTGAAATGTCCCACAAATAAAAACTTTCTTGTGGGTAGATCCCATTCTTTTAATAGGAAGGGGGAAACAGCCAGTTCTGTGGTACAGGGATGCCTTTTCTGCCTAAGTGGCCAGAGTATTGTGTTCCTCTCATTAACTCTTACCACTGTTCAGACATACTGCCTGCACAAGGCACAGAACAGCAGGTAACCTATTTTCCAAATTTTATTTGTTCTTTTGTTGTTGGTGGCGTGATATCCTGCCTGATTTCAATGGTCATAGTAAGTACTGATTTTTTTAGGGAATGAAGGAGAAATCCAACAAACAGATTATCTTCTTACACCAATCACAGGCAAGCCAGACTAAAATATGAAGTGGTTTATGGAGCACTAAATTGAAACTGTCTTGGTTAAAATACAATCAAATGACAGTGGATGGGCGTGCTTTATTTTAGTTCATTTCCAGTCTGTCAGGAAAAATTGGGGATATCAGTCCTCCTCTCTGTTTGATTATTCTATTATCGAAAGAATGGGGAGTGCCAGAAACATACATGTTGATTTAGTATTGTGCTGATGAAACCATTCTGTTTGTGTGATGTGTCATTTTTCATTGCTTTCTTATCAAGGTGCTTCAGCTGCACCCAACCCAGGTCTTGTAATTGCTTCGGTTGCTTGTGGCAAAGTTATGTCAATGTCAATCGCTAAATAACTTTTGACTGCTTCATGCTGGATCTGTTAGAAAGGAAAGACAGTGCAGGATGGACTTTTACATACTGGTGGTGTGTCACTCCAGATTGCAAAAGAAGGCTTTCTACCAAAGAATGTGGCTGCTAGTAAATATATTAAATGTAAAGTATTAAACATGAAACCCTGATACAGGGTTTAGAGGAGTGAAAAAATACTTTTATATTAAAAAGAACTATAAAGCCAAGAGGGGATCAGATGACACATTCATAAAATATCAAGTAGAAATCTAAAGGCAAACCTTGTTATCCATACTAGGTAAAGCTCCTGAATTTCAGCAAAAGATATGTCCCCAGCTGAGATTCAGTGGATGCGCAATGCTCCCCTAAAGGCAGAGATAACACCCATTTGGGTACTGTCCACAACCGTTCCTGCATTTTGTTGAAATGAGGTGGCGGTGCGATAGGGAAGGACTGCGTGTCTGGTAATTAGCAGTTACTGGAATGTGGAAGCTTGTTCCTCCTGCTGAGTAGACAGCTGCTGAAGCAGATTCAGGAAGACAACACGATTTTTCCTGATGTCTATTAGGTACAGGGAGTGAGAACCTCAGATTCTTGTATCAGCCCTATGTTATTTTAATATCATATATCAAAACAAAAATGGACTGAGTCTGAAAATTCAATGTGCCATGTGTCAGAAAAATCAATGCAATATAGTATTTCTCTCTTGAAATAGTCATGTTAAGTATTTAACTTACTACAAGTACATGGTCATATGTGTACATGTAAAATATAAGAGAGAGACAGGCACAACTAGCTGTTTTGCTGTGTTACAAGTTTGGAACAAAAAGTTGACCATCAATTCTCAAGTTACGTTTTTCAGTAACTCTGTCTGGAAACCAACTGAAACATATTTCTAAAAATAATACCACTTTTTTACCACTCTGAATTTTTCATATCGATGACATTCACTAACTGCTATAGCTCAGGTGAGACCATGCTCAGCTTAAAGTGATTATGTTTAGGAGCCAAGAAGCTCCGACATGCCAGGAGCTGGGATCTCAGGCTGTCATGAAGACATGCAGTAGAAGCAGATATGGGAAATTGGGGTGAAAAAGACAGGAAAAAAAGGAAGGGGCAATGGCAGATTGGTTTTCAGTATCTGCCTTTGCTTTGAAGACATGCTTTGGAAGTACCTTGGGTGCTCTGGAGTCAGAATAGGGTTCAAACCAGAAAGAGAAACAGATTTATTGACATGACCACCATTGGTGTGACCATCAGCACCAATCAGTGACCTTTGCCTGTAACCATCCAGACTTTCTCTGCATCCTGATTTTGGCATACCTTAGGAATGAAAGCCACTCAGTCTGTGTCAGAGAACCTGAGGACCCTGAAAGATGAATCGCTGAGTTTCTGGGCTGATCGCAAAATAAAAATAATAAACAGATATTACCATAGGATTTCTAGGTGACTTTGCACCCTTGCTTGAACAGGAGTGAGCTCCTACATGATGGAACCTCCAGGGCTTCCTGAATACTACTCATCCATGTTTTCTTCACATCCACTGGGAGACACTACATTTACAGAACAGCTCTTGTGTCCTTATTCTTACTGTGAACTTTGGAACTGATTAAAGCAATATGACTCATGAATATGTGCAAATGAGATCACAGCTAATTTTCAAAGAGAAATAGAAAATGGTTTCCATTACACAGACTGGACAACACATTCTGGTAGAAGGAATATTTCCTGGCTCGGTTGCATTTCCTGAGGCTGAAATCAGTACAGACATTTAGTTTTGCAGAATCTGGTCTTTAACTCAAAAATAATGTTTCCTACACACACACACACACACAGGGCACTACAATAGAATTTACCTCCTACTGCTTGCCTATCTTCTGAGAGAGTCAATTATGAATGTGTTGTACCTACTCAAAAAGGCTCTATAATCCATGCTTTGATGGTGGGTGCAAGAGCTATCTAGTGGTATTCCCTGGGGGAGAATACTCCCTATTATACAGACTTTCTTTCAGCCAGGTAAGGAACAGTAAAGATACAGGAGAGAAATTCTTCAAGATATGGTATCTATGTGAAGAGGTCAGTGCTCCTCGGCCGTCCAGGTGCTCCATCAATATGACAGCATTGCCTTCAGTATCTGTACTTAGCAGCACAGTTCTGCTGCACAGAACAGTACAAATGATCTGATTTCAATTTCCTGACACCACCAGACACATTTTCTTCTTGATTCCCCCAAGTCAAGTTAAGCATCTTCCAGAATCCATTAGCTTTTCTGTAACCCCACCCACCCATCCGAGGTTTTGTTGCTATTGTTGTAAATTATTATCGCACATATATTATCGCCTAAAGTAAAATCAGTAGAGCCACCGAAGACAATAACATAAAGATTCAGACGGTATTCAAGATCCTTGGGTAAGGATCCATGTTTGCTCTCTTTTGAAAGAAAAAGGAACCATTCCAACTTCTCTGCATTGGAACAACATTAGAGAACCAGTTGCTGTACGAAATAGTGACATTTACTACTTAGATGATTTATATTTGCCAAATTAACATGAAAAGGGGCCTGCATTTCTATTGCCAACTTGTCGGAAAGTTAATTTGAACTTTAATCACAGGAAGACATTTTTAAATTCTTTTAAATCTTTTTTAAATTGCTCTGAATGATAGTGTTGTTATTTCATTCCAGAGATGTGGTTCTAGAAAGGATATTCTTCAGGTTTTAACTGAACAGAAAGTAAGTATTTCAGACCGCCTCCTTTGGCAGGATTTTATTTCTCTTTTTTCATTTAGCATTTCTTCTTAAGTCTTCAAAAGTCTGTCATTTCTGATCTATGAGATGAGTATAGAAACAAAGCAAGCTATGTCTCAGTTGGATCAAAGCAATACAATCTTCCTTTCTTGGTTTTCAAATTTTTTGTTAAATAACGATATTCTTGTAGTCTCAGAGTTTCATGATAACCTACTTTTCAGATTTTAGAGCATTTAACTGTCCCATACATTGGTAACGTTTGTATGTTTCAGTGGCTTCCAGACTATTTTTGTGTGGTCTATTTTCTTATGATTGCTTTTGATACTTTTATATTCACTTAAGTCCAGTTGATTGCACCGATTTTTTGAGTGAATAATTTTAGAAGAACACATTTTCAGTTCTTTGCCTGAACTTTTTTTTTCCTGGTGATTTTTAAATGCTACCTTTACTTTCATGTGCATAAATTTGTGCATGCTCCAAGATGTTTATAAAGCTGTTGGAGACCAAGAGAAAATGGGAGATGTAAATATCTCTTTCTAATCTGTATCTGCTTCTAAGCTAAAGAAGCTGTCAGAACAACTTAATTAAGCTTATGTTTTGTTTCTTAGACACATTTCGCTGTGCAGTATCAATAGTTTACACACAGGCAGTGAAAACACTTCAACATTTCAAAAATGTTGAAAATATTTTATTTTAGTTGCCTGTCTTTTAGTTAACATGCACTGCTCAGCTGCTCAGAGTGGTTGGTGTGTACTTCTACAGCAGATGCCTGAACTCCCCTTTCCTTTTCACGATGACTCCACAGTTCCAGTTTGTCATTATCCTGCTTCTGAGAGGGAAGCATTTAGAAAGGTGTAAAATGCTGACTGTTGTGGACATTGATGGACCTTGAATAACCATAACTGAAAGAATAAAACTTTGTTAGAAATTAAATATTAACCCCCATTTATAAGATAGATAAATGTCAGATATTGTTGTAACTATATTTATAACATCATATTTTTAAAAGAGGGCTAGCTAACTTTCAGATATTGTGTCTATCACTATAGATTCCATCGGAGATGGTCTTGTAATTGTTGCAAACTGCAAGATAATGATAGCTAAATATATATTTATAATGCGTATTCTAATGAACTCTTGAGGAGAACTTTACACCATTTTAATTCTGATTGGAGTCATGCGTTACAGCCTTCCTTCAAGCTCAGACAGGAGTGGTGTGTGGTGAAAGGAGTCTGTTATGCCAGTGGTGTGGAATTATGCTGCTCTCACAAAGGCTGAACCTACACCGTCAGTTTGAATCATTCAATTTTTCAGTCCAGAAGCCTGTTCTTTCTGATTGTTCACACTTCATGCGTGCAGAATCACTCCTCGAATCCCTTTTGGAGTGGACCAACTGTGCCTGTCTGCAGATAAGAGTCAGGAGGGGCTCTGTGCAGGCTTGTCCAAGGATTGGTCCAACAGGCAGGGAGGTTGCCATGCCTTTCGGCACACAGCACATTCTTTCAGCTTCCTGCCGTCGAGTCAAAAACTTGACAGGCACCAAGGAAGCCATTTAGCTTGTGCATTTCATATAGAAATATTAATTTCTAAAGAATTGTAAAAATACTGCTACAATGTTTCGCACCCTAAAATTAAAGTGACCTCTGTTAAGCCCTTGATGAGAGCTGGTGTCACACGGCGAGACAAATGCTATGTATGGTGTGCTGAGTATGTTGAAAAGGCTTGTGAAATACCTATTACATCCAAATTATATATAGCCTGAAGATGCATCCAGACTAATTTAGAAAGAGCAGGATGGGCTTGAATCATACAGGACTCATTTAGTTAAGGCAAGGGTCACTCCCTGGAGCGTGTCACAAAGGCCACGTGACCCAAATGTGTACATAGATCTATATGTATGTATATGCATATAGACAGAAAGACAAGGTTTGGTTTTGAAAAACTAGAAATGTGGCCTAGTTGCAGGCATGAGAAAGCAAATGGTTCTTTTTCTTTCAGTAGGACTAAGGTGTCAGTTTTACAGACACTATAAAAGTCATAGTAATATAAATATGAATTACCTTCTTAGAGAACTTTTAGGTATTTTCCCTTTCACCTGTGATTTTGCTGTTAATAGTGTTCATTTGCTTATTAAAGGTAACAGTAGAAGTTACACCAGATTCATTAATTTATGATGACATACTCATTTTACCTATGTAAGCTGGACCAGAACCAGCCTCCAGACATCTAGAGAGAAAACAGTCTCTCTGGGAATGAGAACATGGACTCATTATTGGATGCAGAATGGTGGGGTTTTGGCAGAAGCTTCAAAATTCATGTAAAAATATACACTTCTTTTTAACTACGTAAAGCTAACATTAGAGCTCCAATGAATCTTAGCAGTCTATTAGTACTGCTCTTTAAAACACAGTGCTGAGCAACAGCACTATATATCACTTCTAAATAACACAAAACTGTTTTAACATTCAGTACTAACAATTAAAAACCATGGCATAGGAAAAAAATTTTTGAAATTAGGAGGAAAACGATGAGGGGAAGGCTGCATAGACTTTCCTTAAAACACGCCTAGGACAGTAGCTGCCTAGCTCTGATTGCTGAGGCAATATTATTTTCAGGTGTCACTCTTTTGCTTTATATCCTTATGTTACTGCATATGTACTTATGCCTACCTTAGTGCCCTGACTGAAATGACTTATTTATTGCCATTCTTTAAATTTCACTAGACAAAGCGTGAGCTCACAAAATAAACATCTTCCTGAGCTGACTAACCATAACACAGTATATTCTTTTTCCTATTTTATATGTATGTTGATCTTTTCTTTTCTACGTCAAAAAAGATTTCTTTCATAAAGTTTTATATATCGAACTTGTACTTTTTTTTCTGGGAACAGATTACTGAATCTTAATTAAGCACCAGTCAAATAGTTGAAATGCTAATGGAGAGTGAAATTATGAAAAAGATAAACATGATACTACGGGATGCTATCAGCAGTGTCTGGAGAAAAACAAAACCAAACATTCTCTCGTTTCTTGTTTAAAGACCTTTAATAGATTAAAGTGGTGGATGAAAAGAAACTTGACGGCATAATCCATTTTCACTTTGAAAGAGACTCCAGTGAAGTCCTTCACAAGTGGCTGTTAGCAGTAGGGTGTCAAGGACAAGATTCAGAAGTAAGCTCAGTGACGTCTGACTAGTAATTTAGAAGAAAAATTTCCATATTTGAAGGTGATACAAAATTTCTCAGGTTATTCAAGAAACAAAGAAATGGGTAGAACCTCAAAGAAAGCTAGACAGATAAAGAAAATAGGATCATGGTTTCAGATAAGTTTGCTGTTGAGAAATGCTAGGAAATGTATTTAAAGAATATGTGAGGTGTTTAACCGGCTCAAACTTAATTGCGTAGATTCAGGAGAAAGGGGAGACCAAAAAGACTTAATAACTTCTGTGAAGAAATCAGAGAGAATAATGGAATGGGCAAGAGCTGATAAAGCTACCGGGGGAAAAAAAAAAAAAAGATTAAGGCTTCTCACTTGAAACATACAAATGAAAGGATTAAAACTCTGCAAAGGGAAGGGCAGAAGTGATAAAGACAGGTAGAATACCGAAAGTTGATCGGACACCGTGGACAAGGTACAATGATCTGTCCTACACTTTAGAAGTTGCAAGCAACAAAATAATAACATTTGGTACAAGAAAAAGTAAAGATTATATCACCCTATAAGCTATATAGGTACATTTTCTTTCATGATCTCCCAAGGAAGTTGAATTTACAACTGCGAAAAATGTGTGCAAATGCTTGCAGAAATCATCACACCAGAAGTGGTTTACCTAAATTCTTCTCTGTGTCTCTTTTGCTAGCCAGCCTGGGAACTGTAGCAATCTCTTGTGATGTTCATGACCACACAAGTAGAAAGAACAGCAATTTGTTGCATGCTACAGAGAAAAGTTCAGTATCTAGTAGGTAGAGATTTTTTTTTTTTTTAATAAATGTCCAGGAACATGATACATATACATATGACAGCTTAAAAAGATGAACTTTATTTGCAGATAAATGCAAAGTGAAAGAGAAGTTACATTTATTTAGTAACTTGGTCACTTTAAATGAGAAGAAAACTTTAACAGTAAATAACCTTCCTAGTATGTATTCACTGAAGTTGCACATGAACTGAAAATATTTTTGTATGAGTGGGAAATTGATAAAATTTCCTGCTTCATAATTATGATTTTTATGTCTGTGCATTTACCATATTATTTTCCCCTTCTTCTGTTTCTTTCTTCCCACGTCCACAGAGGAAAAAAGGTTTGGGCACGCCATCAGTAAATGTGGAATGTGGTGATATTTTCCATCCTTATTTTAATAACTCTCAAGAAAAAAAGTACCAAATGATGGTTGTTGGTTCTTTGAATAATTCCTGGCGCTTTTTATTACTTAAAAGAAAATCTCAAAGTGTGTGCAAGAGCACAAGTAGATGTATAAATATCTAAAATCATATAAAAGGAGTTTGCATAAATCTGTATATCAGTTTATACTCATTGATTCCTTTTTAAGTTTCCACAGGGACTTTAACAATAATAAGAATAATAAGGATAGATAGATAGATAGCTGAGTCCCCAGCTTCGCTTTTTACCCCTTACTTCTATTGTGCCTGAGTTGAATTGCTTTATTATTTCTGTTTAGGGAGATGTTGCCAGTCTCTGTGTGATTGGTAAATGACAAAAGATCTTATTTTTAAAAGTTTAAATAAGGAGTTAGGATAAAGTAAGTTTATTCTGTCTATGAATAGAAAAATGTTTATAGCTATAAATAACTTCATCAGGTTGTGGTTTAAGTTATTTGTTCCCTTTTCTTTTACACATAAACATGAAAACTGTTGCCATGATGCACTCATTCTTTACGTTGTCTTCCTTGTGAATCAGGATGGACTCTGAGAATGTACTCACAAAGAAATATCCTCTTCATGGTTTATTATTTATTTGGAAGCACAGATTTACTTTTCTGTTAAACACCTTGAACCCTGGAGGGAAGGCCTGGCATTCAGTTTGCCCTTGTAGCCCCAGGACCGTACACCCACATCTTCGCTTGAAGTGATATTTGCACCCTTTGCTGCTCCCTGGCAGGTATCATGTGCAAGTCCAGAGCCAGCTGCCAGCGCACCCTGCATCCGCCCTGCAGCTGGGTATCATGGGGCCTCAGCCTGGATTTCCACCAGCAGGGAAAACACTTGAATAAATCAGTTTTGCGTGCAAGCATGCACTGCAAGGCTGCAGACCAACTGTAGACACACGGGAATTTTTTTACCAGAAAGGAACCCTTTGTGTGCCTTCTTCGTTACCCCTAAAAATGCAGTTCTGGGAGCAGACCCCAGCTATGAACTGTAGTGTAGTGTGTGATAATAGTCTACCACTGGAATAATGAAGTTTACTATAAATTATGTATATATATGTACTTTTAACATACATGTTCATGGTGCCCATCACTGTCCTGGGAATTTTTTATTAATACTCTACTAATATGAAGGGATATACAAAAGAAACTTATTTTACATACAGAAATAGTAATTTTTTTAAAAGATTACAGTGTTCTGGTATTGTAATGTCTCTCCAGTGGGACTGAAGTTTTATTTAGGAATGTTAATTTTGCATTGTTTCATTGTGGTTTAGGAACTGTAAAACTGCGTAGGGGCTAAGGTGGGTTTTTCTTCAGAAAAGTCTGAAGGACGTTTGCATTCTATTAATTTTAATGGAAGATGTGTTTAATTTTATGAGGGCTGGATTTGTTTAAAATAAGCCTTTGTAGATAGGAGGAATGGAAATTGATGTGATATCTGAAGATTAACATGTATTGTTCTCTACATCCATTTTGTAGAAATAACAGAAGACTTCATGTCTCATGCTTTATATTCTGCAAATTTACCCAATGCACACTCTCCAAGCCTTCAATTTGCTCTTCACTGTAAGGCACAAAGTGGAGAAAAAGTCAGAAGAAACTGATAGAAAGATCACTACAAACATAAAAGTTAGAGGTCTCAAAGGCCAGGTCCACATAAGGAGCAAAAGTGTTTATGGAGAGAGAGAGAAAATTTTTAGGGAAAAAAAATGTACTATTTCTGTCTTGGGAAAAATATGGTTGAGAATTGATAGTTCCACTGTCATAAAATTGCTTTTGTTACCATGGGCTTATATGAACCAAACTTGTGAGAGGTCTAACTCAAAATACCAGGGTTTTTTGTTGTTAGATGTTGAACATTTACAGGTAAATGTTAATTAGCAGAATAATTTCTCACATAACCCCAGTAAAAAATTCTTCAGTGTTTACCTCCTCCTCAGACATCGGAAAAGCTAAGTATAATCAGGGTGGTTCACTGAATGTGGGTCAATGAGCTTTCATTATTGTTGTCTATTTTGTTTGTCTTCAAAACTGGACTACATTTCTATTTTTAAAAAGACAGGTCATGTATGCCTAGGAAACCCTATTTATTTTTAGTGTTTCCTTTAAATATTCTGAGTGGTTCAGCATCTAACAATCTTTTTAACATTAAAATATTTTCATTTCTACTATATTTTCCAGGCTTTAAACATGATACAGACTTGTTTGTGAATGACACTACCAGAATTGTATCTCCTCAACAATTAAAAAAGCAAACACCTATTTTTCAAGAGTTTATTTGTTAGATAAATGTTAATTTACTGGGTCCATCTGCTGTATGCACAGTACAACACAATTAAAATTCTTTTTAGATTCATTACACAATTATTTTTCTTCATGCTGTACATAGTAATGTTTTTGTAAACTATTTTATTAAAATAGGAAAAGTTTAGGAAAAAAGGTTTCTTATTATTAAAATTTATATTCAAAAATGTTAATCTTATGCTGTTAATACTCTAATAGCTGAGGCTGAGGTATTTTTGTCTGTGAAAATGTATTCAAAAGCATGCAGTGGTTTGCTGCTAGGCTTAAGGTAAAAGAGTTTCTGAACATTCTGTAATGAGAATGTAATCCAGGAAAATTATTCATTCTTAAGCATAGGTTCTTTAATACAGTTTTGTAACCTCCTGAATATGGTGAGTGTACTTGAAAGGACAGAAGTCATTATTTCCCAGAGATATAAATGTTTCTCTCACTGAGACTGGGAAAACTTTGAGTAATTGGGGATGAATGAAGTAGATGGGAAGTCATAAACTCATCTTTTACACACAGCTTAACTTGCACAATATATTTTTTAACTACCTGGAATAACTTTGTGGAAAGGACACATTTTAAGAAGTTAAAAGTTTATATTAGCATACAAGTTTATATTTACATACAAGCTGGAAGCACAGTATTTGTAAATATACTGATTAAGAAAAATATTCCCACTGAGGAAAGCATATGCAAAGGTGCTTAAAGTAAAGCTGACTCTGAAGTTCAGTTAGAAGTAATTTAAGTGGAAGCATGTCAGTAAATTCTTCTCTGTTTTAGAGAAACACGTACACCTCTGCTTTGCACTCAAATATACCATGAAGTTCTTTGCCAAACCGGGTATGTGAGCCGTCATGTGTCTAAACCAGGAACTTCTGTCCGTACACACACCATTGTGTATGGCATTATATGCATGAATTAATTAAATTTATTTTGCTGCTGGTTTTAAGGACTGAAACCATGCATGAAAATGAACCATCTTCCCAAAAGGTGTAAAGCTCTCAGATGTGACTTTCAACAGGGTAGCACTAAACTCAGTTCCAAACCACGTTATGCCATCAGAGGCCATATAATGATTTAAGGAGTGTTTCTCTTTTCCTTGACGAAACTTGTTCCATTTCCCTTTCCAGTCCTGATGCTTGCCAAATGCTTCATGTTCAATTAGGTAATCCTACAAAAAAGGAGTTACTATCTTATGAATCCTGGAAAGTCATTTGACTTTCATAAATTTTTATACCTGCAAATATTGCTCCCAAATGAGTACTCCCAAATATACTGCTAAATGAGTAGATGTCCTGACAGCCATCAACAATTTTTGATAGAGATGATGGTGGAATAAGTTATCCTCAGTTAAATCAAATAGATTTTTTTCTTAGAACGGCTTTGAAGGTTACTAAAGAAACAAATTGTTGAAAGGTGAAAGGTGTGCTTATCAAGCTGGCATGTTCAGAATGTGACATTTCATGTAGCTGGTATCATGTCCACTGCCTTTGACTGCGCACATCAGATGAGTTACCCCTTTGCTGCTGAGTCAATACGAAGTGGCATTTGGGAGGCTGCTAGATCCATTTCTACTTTGTCATTTCAATATTGATTTGAATTTAACTGTGCATTGTTTTGAAACTAGCAATCAAGACTTCAACTATGAGGACATAGTAAAAGGTGATTGTTCACATTTAATAGTATTTAATGTCTCTGAAGTGCCATTACAAAGCCTTCTAAAAATTGAACTACCCAGCATAGTATCAGCCCTATAAAACTAATAAATAAATTTAAAAAAAGAGGTATGATTGGAGAGAGTTGAACAGATAATTTGTTTAGAGACTGTGGGGATGGATAGATGACAGGCGGACAGACGGATAGGCAGAGAGATATGTATGCATACATATGCAAGCCCATGAATTCTGCTAGGTGTCCATTTGTGTATTTCACTGTGGCAGTTTGTGCACAGCTCTCACATCCTCTCCATGTGTCAGGATCTTTTGAAGAAATTAACTGCATGGAGACTACAGAAGCATCGGTATTTCCTGTTAAAACAAGTTTTAAAGTTGCTCTTGTCTGAGAGTTTGCACTTTCTGATTTTTATTGGGATTTATATGCAAAGAGGTCGGTAAGCCTACTGTGCACAGGTCTATGACTGATGGGTAATAGGGAAGGGGACTGCTAAGAAAGCAGGTCAGCAATGCTTAAAGCTGAAAATAAAAATAATCTGTAATTTATTATTTCTTCATATATTTTGGACTTTTAATATATTTAGGGTCTTGATTCTTCATATTTCAAAATATGCAGTCAGTTGTGTTCCACATGCAAGAGTCTTATTACTGTGTAAACCAGAAAAAATCAAAACCAACCAAAACTAGATCAATTTTTTTTTAAAAAAAGGTGCCCCATTTACTAGGATTCCCATTTAACCAAAAAGGGACAGCAGTCTATAATCTCATATCTGTTTCCAAATTTTTCAGCATGAAGAGCAGGAAAAACATTGATATCAAACACTTACTTAACTAGCCGCTTCAAACAATAAAGACTGAAGGTAGGACAGCCACAGTATGTATAAGAAATAATAAGATCTGATCCAGGCCATTGTCTGCATTTCGAAACATTCCAAATGCTAGTGATGGTGCACAGGCAGACCCCGTGTCACTTTCAAGTAAATGGCTTGGTTGCACCCATCTTTATTATGTATTCCACATTGGCTGAATTCTGCTGTAGGAGAAGCTATTAGTTAGGTTTAGGTGAGATCGATCCCACCCCACGCGCTCCAGTTCTGTTGCTGTAGACTCTTTTGTGTGGTTTTTGTTTTGGTGGGAGGTGGGATTTCTAGGGGCTTTTACACATAGTCTTTTACAATGGCTAGCTGCATCTCCCCTGTTGGGAGAATTGTGCTGGTTTGGGACTATTCCTTCAGAAAGTACATTATATACTGAAAGTCTGCTGGAAACTGTTGTATTTCTGTGTTTGTGCACCAGAAGAGAGTTTGCCCTTGCTTGAGAAAGGGAAATTCAGAAAACAGTTTTCAAATTGCACGACCACAGGTGTTGAATCTTATCTTATTGGAACAAATGTACAGATAAACCCCTACAGTGTGATCTCAGGTTCAACAAACAGCTTAGTTATTAAGGTTAAACAGTGCTCCTGATAGATATGCTAATGTCCACCTTATTTTTAACAAACATAGTTTGAATGGTTTTGCAGTCTGAAGGGACACTGGGTTGGAATGGCTCACACAGGGATGGTTAATGATTGGATCTAGCACTGCAAAGTAATAGCAACTTTTGAGAAATTATTTTTAAAAAATGGTTTATGTAGGAAATATCCTTTAAGCAAATTGTTAAAAATTGACTGCATTTTACTTAGTAATTAAAATATCTTGTATTTTTTTCCTAGTCCAAATAAATACTGAAAAATGTACAGCTTCATTAGAAGTGATTCTTTGCAAGGACTACATTTCCAACCAAAGAAAAAAGTAATTTTTCCTCTAGTACTGAAAATGTAATACAGTTAAATACTGGCATAAGTTCAAAGTATGAATTGAATTAACAGTTAATGTAGTTTAAATAATGCATCGATTTAAGATTGAAAAGATTTAAATACTGAATCTGTTGTAAAAAGTAAAAGGTTTCCTAATACTTCTGCTATATCAGTGGTGGTATATAAACCCAGAGCAAAGCTATTGCAGCAGGTAAAAGACAAGTATTTAAAAGCTTTTAACATAATGTTATGGTGTACCTTATTATAGAAAATATAGCAACACTCTAACAAATATTCATAACTTCAATACTTAAATAGCATTCTTTTGAGTAGTAAATCTTTCTTTAAAATATTCTTGGCTAAAGGGAATGATATGGCAAATTTTTAATGTCTAATGAAGCAAGTCATTATTCTGGCCTGGAGAAATGACAGTACAAATTACTGAAGAGCAACCAAATCTTCAATTGTGTAAAGACTGTATATAGGTTGAAAAGTAGTTTGCAAAGACAGCATGAGGAGGTTCAGCAATCATCACGTCTTACTGTTTTTCTAGACAAATTGGTCTTTTTGCATTAAAAAAAGAGGTGGTTTTGTAATTGTCAGAGCTGCAGGATAACTCCAGGCTCTGGTCATCAAGGTGAACTGTCTTCCTGCCATGCGCCTGCTGCCAGAAGACAGCAGAGCAGTTGCACAGGTTTCACCAGGGACATATGTTGAAGACAAGTGTTGCTTAGCTGGAAGTTAGGCATTATGTAACTGAAGATTCCCTCCTACTGGAAGGAAGAATGGGATGAAAAATATCAGGTTTGGTTCTCAGATCACGTGGGAACATATGTAACCAGGTAATATGCTGCATTTTCATTTGCAAACTGTGCAATTTTTGTGCAGAATGAGAAACGCCAATGTCCAGAAAGCAAGAGAAAGTTCATTTTAAGGTTCAAAACTCCATTTAGGATTTGTGTACCCAGAAACTGTCTTAAAATCTCAGTGCTCAGACCTAGGAAACATAGTGAAACTGGTTCTCACTTGATGTAAATCAAAGTGACAATATTTAAGTCAATAAAGACAGAAGCATAAACATGAGATTATGCTGTATATTTCAATTCATTATTAGCCTTAGGTATTCACTCTTGCAAAGTATATTTTGACCTAAACAATCAGGCTTTTAAGCAGAGACATTAATTCATTTGTTCTGATGATCGTAACATCAGATCAAGGATGCAAGTGAATGAACTGTAGCAGCCCTGTTTCCGAATCTGTAAGTGATGCTAGCATCACTCTTAGGGGAGCAAGCATCCACCACATGCTATGCAAAATATCATGGCTTTGGAACTTTCACAGCAATACAGCCATAAATAATATAAATCAGAGTTATTTAAAGCTGTAATTCCACACAAAAAGACAAAACTACAAAAAAACAACTGGTCAGATAACTTCAATATCCTGATGTTCTGTCTTTTTACATGTATGTTCTCTTACCATGTGTATTGGTATAGTATAAGGATGGATATTTCATACAGTTTAATATATTTAGGTTAGTTCTATAGATAATCTCACCATCTCGTTCGTTCTGTGAAGGTGTGACACTGCAGTTGTGGAAATAAGAAAATATTTGCTAGTAGTAGAGTTTTACTATTCTGATTGTCAGTGTGAAATTTATAGCATGTATTTGTTTCCAAAGCGCTTGAATACTTTATGAATGTAACTGAGTAAATTAAAAGATATATTGAAGCAGCTTCTCTATAAATGATGTTAAACACAAATAATCAACACAAAGTAAGTAAAGTGAGAATAATACCAGTACAGAGTTATACTTTGCGTATCAGAAGTTTCTTCATAAATCCATCAAGGTAATTTCTTTCTCCTCCCAGTGGAATGAGAACAGTACATACATGTTTTCTCTTTATTTGCAAACAATCATCATCTCAGAGCAGAGCTTTTATTCTTTCTTTTTGCAACAATCAAAGAAGGACAAAGCTTTGGGTGTAAGGATGTGTATTTATGCACATATGTGTAAGAACAGGGATTGTCTGTGTCAATACAGCTTTTTTTAACATCAGAGTCACTGTGAATAGACAGAAAACACATTAGACAGAAAAAGCATTAGATAGAATGGGCAGTGTTATATAATTTATGTGTAAGTGAAGAATCCTTCCCTTAAATTTAAAAAAAGCCAGAATTCTTTTGTAAAATGTCATCGTCGTACAAAAATGTAGAGAATGCAAACTTCCTGCACCCGGCTGGAAAATCTGGGATGCTTTCATAATGAAGTCAACTGCTTTAATTAGGATTTTTCACAAGAAAATTAGTAAATATTATTCTGTACCAATGTATATAGATTTCCAGTTAATGACCACTACAAGATACAGGAATCCTCAATAATTAGAGTTTCAATTAAGCAGAACATTGAAGAAATTGGGGAACTGGGGAGATCTTGTTAAAGTCTGAATAATTTATTTCCTTTTCTTGCCCTGTAGACTCTCATTTCAGGAATTCAAAATGTTCATCGCTATCATCTGTTATCTTATTTAATGAATGGGATTTTTTTTTTTAATTAAAAAAATATGTACATATAACTCTGATGTACCAAGGTAAAAGAGGATGAAAACTAAAACAACTGGACATGTTGGTTCTGATCACAGCTTGTGTCCTGTTTGTTTGCAAATTTCTCTAATTATTGTTGATAACTATCAGTTATTTTCTCTAAGGGGGTATGTGATAATCCCTAGATCCTCTGGCATTTCACTTCAGATTCTGACTAATCCTTGAGAAAGCCTTCTTAGCTGCCCAGATTATCTTTATGCTTGTCTCTGATAGTTCTAGAGGAATCAAAGTTTGACTACAGACTTTGTCTAAGAGTTTGAAGTGATTTACTTAACAATGGCCCAGACCATTTGGTATTCTGAAGTCAGGAAATGAGGCTTTAAACTTTATTTCATAGATGAAATGAGGAAGATATGGGAGATCTGTTTTATTGTTCTTGAGTAAATGACTGTGCTGGAGATGTGGCCTGCCACTTTTTTATTCTTGATGGATTTGCTTTAGTGATGGAGGCTTCCTGTCTAGATAATTTGTGTTGCTGTAGTACAGTGGAGAGATAATTTCAGAACAATCAGATGATGTCAGGTCATCATCTCCTAAGAGCAGAATACATTCTTCTCATCAATGAAGAGGACATTCTTCATTCATTTATGAAATCTTCTTACCAATGAGTAGTCTAAGAATTTTCCTAAACTGTGGCTCAAGCTGACCAGTTGTGGGCATGTGCTTTAAAAGGAAGGTAATGATTCCACAGCTAATTTTTTCCTCTACAGATTTCCTTGGCATATTACTCACAGTATGCATACCATTCTTTCCCTGATAATATGATCTTTTCCTGGGAGCTTTTGTTAATTTAATTCAGTCCAATAAGAAGTGGGGCATAAGGGTGTGGAGAAAAGCTTTAAACTAAAAGTACAGTTGAAGGTATATGACTCCTTAATCTCATAAATTATTTATTTATGGTGCTTAGCTGGAACAAACCATCCATTTTATTGATGCACCTTTTAAGAATGCTTAATAACAGCTACAAAATATTTGCAGAAGGAGTACACAGGTTTCAGAACAATGTCTTAATATTGTATGCCTTGGGATGCTGAAAAGGACACCTAAGCGGGAAGAGCAGCTAGCTTCTTCAGGGTAGCAGCCATATTTCCTCCACGTTTATTCTATCAAAGGAGAACACTCATGCAGGGAAAGCTTAGAAGGAACACTTGTAGGAGAGATTAATGAAATAAATCAGTCAGTAGCACTAATTGGAATTTAAAAGAATGAACAGATGGTCTTTATGTGGCTAGAAGTATCAGGATAAAAATTATCACATGTGTTTGCTAAGACAGCTCTGCTCCAAGAAAACACACCTGTTTACTTTTCTGATAACAAAAATATTGTTAATACAATTTTTATTTACAGTTATCTTTGCAGTTAAATTACTCTGCAGTGTTTTAGTCCCTTTTGTAATCAGACAGATAATCAGCTTTAAACTACTTAATATTATGCATATAAGTGTTTTTCCCCGTGGGTCCAATAACATTAATCATAACATCAAAATAGCAAGGTGATCTTTCCAGTTTCCTTAATCCTATTTATACCATATGGCAAACACAGTCCAACTAGAAATAGAACAAATGTTGTATCCTCACAACTGGAAAGTAGGGTTTCTTCCAAGCAATAACAAATGAAATTCAAGTTTTTGCTGGAATGTATTGGTAGTAAATCTCCATATTGCTTATCTTCCTAACTGCATTGGAATGAAAATGTAGCTTCAACAAACTTTTCCTACATTGCCTAAAAAAGGAATGGGCATTTTTCCTTAACTTAGCCAAGAGACAAGTGGTGCTGTGACAAAAGGGTTCACCCTGTGTCACCCTCTGACTGCCCCTTCCTAAGAAGTGTCTGTCACCAAAGGATTTGCTGTGGCAAGACCTCAAACCAATTCTTGGAGTTTAGTGGGAAACAAGACCCGATTCCAAGGACTCCCAAGCTCGTTTTGAGTTTCAGAAACTCAAGAGGTGTGGCTGCAATGTGGCTTTATTTGGAATCTGAGAAAGCAGATTGCCTTCTGTGTTCGGATGGCCTCGTGTACTCATTGAACAAGTCTACTAAAGTGAAAGCAAACTTGATTATAAAACAAATATCTAAGGATTTAACTGCTAAGTATGGAATGCAATTGTAAAGAGGAAAATAACATGAATCTCTGTGTGTTCTCACTGAACTCACTGAAAATCTTCCTTTGCTGCTTTCACATTCCTGGTAATTTTGAGGGAATTGGCATCCACAGTTTTCTGAAACTGCATTTTCTTACTGAAATTGTTCAGGATATAAATATCCTCTACTATCTTACTTGTGCCTTTTAAGAAATTTCTTCTAGTTCATCTTTATTCTATAATTCAATCAGAATTTAACATTACTAGACCAGACCTCTTAAATAAGTATAATTCAAAGTTTTCCCCAACTCTGGGTTCTTTTGGCATTGGTGTTTAAAAGGGAAAATGCAAATGCATCATTCCCCTCTGACTAGGGAACTTCCTTGAATGTACCTTTAATCATATTTCTTAATTAGCCTTTGCATACTAAGCTGTGTTCATACTACTCAATACATTTTCAAATGTAAAAAACAGCAAATAATAATAAATAATAAGTAATAAAAATAAAAATAAATTAATTGTATATTTTCAGGAGAGTTGCCTGTACATATTTCATAATAAAATAAAGTTCTAGTCATTAATGACTAGAATTAGATGAAGATGATAGCTGCTAGCCATAGAATTAACCAATTAGGCATGAGAGGATACTTTCCCTTTCCCTGCCTTCTTCCATCCCTTTTACCAGTTTTAAAGCTGCTGATGTCATGAGAAACATATGAGTGCTGCAGAAAAACAACTGGTACAATTCTACATTCATAAAGACTTTCTGATTCGGGACCAATCAGAGACCTAATTCAGACCAAAACCAAAAATCTTGTTCTTTGACCCAAAACTCAGTAGATAGCTCAAGTGATAGGGCTTGTTCTTGCATTTTGCATTTAAAATAATAGCCCTTGCAGGCATGGTAGCTGGCAATGATGGAAGGGAATGGCACTGAAGGAAAACAATACCTGGCGAACCATAAGTAGCCTGTGAAATAAAAGGAATCATAGAATCATAGAATCATTTAGGTTGGAAAAGACCTTTAAGATCTTCGAATCCAACTAAACCTAACACTGCCAAGTCCACCAAAATGTTGTCTAACGTTGTTAGTAGGTCTGACTTCTACTGAAAGATCTTGAAGACTCTCTGGTCTCTAAGGTATTTTCATACTTGGCTTATCAATATTGTATTGAAATTCAGTAATTGAATTGATAAAATTCAATAAATAATGATATTAAAACCTTTTCATGCAGACTAGCTTTTATTACAAAGAATGTGCCCGTGCCCCTAAAGTCATTTTATCGTATTTATGATTGCATATGAAAATCAAAACTAATTATTATATGCAAAAGTAGTATGGGAATGGCATTTAATGTCTTTTTAATGGCAATTTAACACTGAGAAATGAAAGAACAAAACAACTGTCCACAGGATGCCCTGTAAACTAGGGTTTTGAGAATCTACAATCCCCACAACTAGGATGCATTCTTGGTCCAGGTCTGAGCTCTTATATACATTACAGTGAATGGAAGAAACTTGAATCTTAATATAAATATTTTTCTAAGATAGTGTATATTTTTAAAAAATTATGAAAACACAGTACTTTCCAGCTGCTAGAAATTCTTCAGTTAGAGAACAGTTAAAGCTAATTTATAACTAGATCAGTAGCAGTTAACACAGCAAAACTTCATGGTTCCTTGAATAGTTGGTCCCATTTCAGGTAAACAGTTCAGAAATCAGGTCAGAAGCAAATCAAAAATACACGTCATGCCCTCAAGCCAAGAAACATGTTCGCTATATCATTTACAAAACCTCATTAAGTTACTTACAAACCATGGGTAGCAAGTTATAGCAAAAAAAGGTAGAATAGAACAAAAGTAATTAGAAGATAATTTAGCCCCACATATGCCCCACAGAGCTTAGCAGTTGGAGATCAACCCACACTGTGAGTGAATTTCATTTAAACTTCCTTGTCTTGCTTTGGAAATTAGAGAGTGACAAAAAAATACTTTGTTAATCGACATCAGACTACACTTCACCCCACTGAAAATTTTCCTTCTCGTGTGCTAAATCTTATTATCCATATGGTTGTCATTTAGGCCACAGCTATCCCATTTATCTTTTATTGTTCTTTAATTTTATCCACAAATAACAGAATTTCAGAAAACTTAATTCTTGTCATCTATCACTATATGTAACAAGCATAAAATTAACTAAAGAAAACCGTAGCTTTGCACAGATGGTCAAATGCTGTCTGATAATGGTTCACATGATGTCTTTCATCACCACCTGGATATATATTGCTGCTTAAGTAAAATATACACACATATACCCCTTCTCGTTGAAATGCTCTCATCTGCCTGGCATGAAACCTGATTCTAATACCCAGATCAGCTTCTTTTTATTCTCTATCATAGCCCCGGTTCTACAAGACACTTAAGCCAGGGATAAAATTAAGAATGTGAACATCATTTGACTCTATGGGATTATGTATAGACCGGAGGCAAAATATATTCCAAATTGGAAGCTTTCCTTTGAAAGGGTTTGGATCTTGATGTTAAAAATGCCCTAAGTGTTTTGCTGAATCAGAGCTGCTAGGGAGAAGTTCAGAGGCTGAAGAAGTGATTACTTTCATCTTCTAAATTTGATACCGTACCATTCTCTTCTACACAGCAATCGTTGTGATGGCTTGCAGGAATTCTTGATAGATAGATAACCCATTCAATCAATTAAGTAGTTATCATCTCATCATTCTTTGTTTCACTTATGGCTCATTTTAGAAAAGAAGTTTGTATTTTCAGTCTCTTTAAATGCTTTTAGAAGTGCTCAAAAGATGTTCTTTAGCAATTTCCCATGGGAGTAATTTGTACTTTACGTATTATTTCCATGGTAACTTCAGAGAACAGGAACAGGGTTGTATGCTATGTTACATCCATCTTAATTTAGCTTAGGACATATTGTTTTTTTTCCTAGGGTCAGTTTTCATTTAACAAAATATTAAACGGCCTGTAAAATGAAGATTGAAAAGGCAAATGTCCTTTAATATAATACTGTACTGAAGTCCTTTTTCACAGTACATTAGTTTTCATCTATGAATAAAATACCAGGGATCTTTTTATTATTATTATTTTTAGCAAAGCAGCAACTGAAATCCGTTATAAGTTTTCTGTGATAGAACTAGAATAAAATGATGTGGAATTTATCCTGAATCACTTGGAAACTTGCTTCCTGACCTTTTTGCGCTGTGCTATCCCTAGTTAATGAAAGTGCTAACCATGGACAGAGGCAACTTTTTTCAAGTGAATCCAAGCAGCTGATTGGTTTGGTATATCCTCAGGAGACATCCTCAGGTGCTTCTGTCTTTGTTTCTTTTTAAATTACAATGTTGAAGCACTTTTCTCTGTTCCTACCTGGCTCCCCAGCCCACACATGCTGTCAGTATAATTAACAATTTTTGTGCTCTGTATCCTCTTTAAACCAAGCAAAAAACAAACGTGCTTTGATTGACCACAATGCTTTTATAATCTTTTGGTTCCCAATTCTGTAAATTACTTACATATATATATATATATATATATATATATAAATACACATATATATATCACTAAATGGGACTCCCTATTCAGCTAGTATTGTTACTTAGTATTGTTGCATAGGTAATGTAATTCTCTCCAGAGTCAGACTTCTTATTGGTTGTCTTCATATTTATATCCTTTGGCCAAATATGTATTAATTTCTAAGTAGATTACATAAGAAGTATCGAGATAATGAAAGATCTGTAATAAATGAAGCTATGAGAAATGAAAACAACAGGTACTACTGTTGGGGGTAGTGGCATGCTAGCAAGAGATGTTTATTAAAAGATTAGGTTTCATTTCTCTGAGTGTGTGTCCTCCTAAAAATTAAGAAATACTATGTAAGACGCTGTACAACTTCATCATGAAGCTGTCAGGGTGCAAAAGCACGCTTTCCAGATCCTGAAATATACTGGGTGGGAAGTATTTTTACAAAATATCAATAGAAAATATACTTCAGGGAATAGTTGTGCTGTGTAGAGACAGAATTACATTGTAGTCATCTCCATTAAGATGTCAGCAGTCACCGATTGATTCCGTGAAGTCATTTCCTGTTTGCAGCGGGGGGAATAGCGATCAGCTGTATGGTGGAAACAACTGGATTTAATTATACATAATGTTAACTTATCAGCAGTTAAATGACAATCACTGTATCTCAAGGACAACTTTAGAATATTTGCGTGTTTACTTCACAGTGGGGCCATTTTTTCACTGGAAAGCCTTGAGGTTTTTAATCTAAAATAACTCTTCATTTTGAAATTCTCAGTGATTTAGACTAGAAATTTTCAAGAAGGGTAAACAGGTGAAAATTGAAACAATATTTTCAACAAAACTTTTCAAAACTGAATGTTTCTATTAGACTCCTCTTATTTTTCTAATTTCTGTAGGGAGACTGCTTTGAATTTCCTGATTTGTTAATTCTTTTTTTCCATCTTTGAAATGTTCCTATGTGTTTCTCACTCACTGCTGGTTTAGAGTGTATTGATTTGGGCACATGGTTTCAAGTCCATGAAAGAAATTGGGTGCATTAAGATTTGGCTGAAGCAGAGAAAAGTGGAAAGCAGAGAAAGTAGGATTTTGTAGAAGTGTTTTCTGTAGCAAGTGTCACCTTCATCTGTAAAGATCTTTTGGCTCTCCTCAGCTCCCTTCTCCTACTCCTCACAGCCTCTTCTCACTTTTTACAGTTGCTCCCACTGTTTGCTCAACTTGGTGCTTAGAAGGGGGTGATGGAAAGGCTTGAGCATCTTTTTGCTCATTACATGCCCTTTATTGTGTGTTTCCTTCTCACACTGTATTTAGGATTCAAAAAAGGATAGAAAACGACAGCTGACATCCAGGCTCACTTTCCTATGGAAAAATGATCCCTCCTGAGTAGCTTTGAAAGAGGGCATTGAAAGCAGGGTCATTGCATCTCTATAACTGTGATTTCAAAAAAGGAGAGGAGAGAATCAAAATAGTTGGTTATCAGTGGAGGCACCAAGTTCATATATTGTGCATATATTGCAAATCCCACCGGACCCACAAGGTTTGGATGTTGTGGTAAAACAAAAATATTAATAGCAAACACTGTAGCAGAATCTCAAGGTTTTTTATATCTTTTTCTGAGTCCTTGTGAATAATTTTACTGCCTATTCAGAAATAATGTCTTCATTAATTAAAAGAAAATTTCAACATAAGACTGAAATTAACAGAAAAGTAATATTTTGTCATTTTAAGTATAATGTTTGATTTAGCTATTTCTTTGAAATTCATGTTTTGTTGTTCAAGTGCAGGCAGACCAAGAATCTAAGTGAACTTTCCTTAGTTTTGTGAAACACAATTTTTGTCTTGAGTTTTTTATTAAATCATTGTTTGATAAGAATTATTAAATGTTAACCAAGGTGGCATTAAAACAAAACATAGGATCACATTTTGTTTGAAGTAAATGCAAGCTGACTACAGACGTCTCCCAAAGATCACCTCCTTGAAATAATTTAATTTGACATAATCTTTGCCTTTCTAAATGACTGCCTCGCTCTTTTCTTTCAAAAAGCTGTTACATCAGAGGAGGCATCTGATCTCTTTTGTCATAGAATCATAGAATCATTTAGGCTGGAAAAGACCTTTAAGATCATCGAGTCAAACAATCTAGCATTTAGGTTGTGTGCCAAAAAGTATCAGACCTGCGTTCTCTTACCTTCTTATTCTATGGGGATTTAATTTAATATTTCCCAGGTCTAGGGCAAATTCTTCTTGAAGCTGGGTCTTTGTATTGCCAGAAATGTAAGGCACAAGGGGCCATGAAGTGAAGTCTCAGGAAGCCTGACTTGGTAGCGCTGTATGCAGGTACCAAGATTGCCTTTCAGTCTGTGAACCTTCACAGAAAAGAATAAGGGATGCCTGCAATGCGGATCATAACATAACATGGCATTTCTCCATGGGACCCTTTCATTCTCATTACTTATCCTTTTTGGTGCATGTGTTCTGTGAAAAATGGTGTGCTTGCATGTAAGGGGACAAACCTTAACTAGCATGTTACTGCATGTTTGAGAACATTAGACAGAGGAGACCTCTAAAGTCAACCTGACCTACCCACAGCAACCCTGAACTTCAGTTGGAGGAAAAGTCCTGAGGAACTCTGCATTGTACCATGCCATTATAGACAAAATCTTCTGAGAATTTAGGAGTCAAAACCTAAGCATCTGCTGAACGTACGAGAAATGTAATTTTTCAAATCCCTGCACTTTTGACTGAATGTGGGCAGATCTGTGTTAGGAGTGACAGAAATTACTCACTGGCACAGAGGCTATGCAGATGACACTCTGTATTCTACTTGCACTAGGTTGTGGAAGTGGGGCCAGTGTCTCAAGTTTCAACTTTTTCTTCTAACTTTTAAAATTATTTCTGCTCTTGAACATTTTGTGTTCTAAATCAGCTTTTGGGGCCATTCTTACCTACAGTGCAGTGACTGTCTGCCAACTCTCATTAAGGTATATTTACTATCATTTGCAAAAGTAAAACTAGGCCATTAATCCTTCCTTATAGTGTGACCTCATTGTATATTGAGATGGTGCTGCTGCTGTTGCCAGTATCAGTGCTTTCCTCCTGAAGGTGGCAAAATGCCTTGAAGATGCTAATGAAGTAGGAGTCCCAACACCCCAGCAAGATAATTAGGTAACTTTATTCTGCATTCTAGATGGAAGAAATTCAGGTGCACAGAGGACTGATGATTTTCTCCAACGGGTATAATATTTTGAGACAAAACAATTTACAGGGCCAGAGTTGAACAAAGGCTTCTGTATAGCACTGTTCACTCCTATCATAAAAAGATATTACAGTGGCATATTTTCAGTGTGAGAATGTTTGCTTTCTGCTTTTCCAATCATCCCCTGCAAATTCAAATATATTTCAAAATGGGGTTTTGAATTGTCAAAAAATTAAACCTACTTCCATAATTCTTCTTGGGTCTAACTTAAACAAAATCAAATAAATCTAGGTAGCATCTCCTTCTGTGGAGATTTTCAAAACCAGACTGGATAAAGCCAAGAGCCCAGAACCTCATCTGATCTCATGGCTGACTCTGCTTTGAGCAGGAGATTGGACTAGAGACCTCCTGAATTTTCCTATGCATCAATGTTTGTGTGCTGTTTACTGCTAGAAACTGCATGCCCATGACAATTACATGCATGTATCATTAGCATATTATTGTGTGTAGGAACTGAATATTCAAAATAAGATTAATGGAGAATGCATTCTATTTATTGTAATATAATACCATAGCACTAGAACTTCTTAGCATTAAAGGAATGATGGTATCTTGTAGAGCCTCTCCTGCATTAAATAAGCAAATTACTTAATTATAACTAAAATGCTTCCTAATAGAAACAGATAATAGTCATGGGAACTGGAACTAGAGGATGCAAAATGTAAATGGCTCAGAAACTATTCTGGGTACCTGTAGTGCACATTTTCAAGTTGATTTGAAAGATATTAAAAATCTGAAATCAAATTATGATTCATCTATTGCTTCCATAATAATTGTAAAATATGTTTTGTCTGTGAAGTTACGAGAAGTTACGCATAACATTTATACAATGAGTATAACTGAGTTTACATTGAGTATAAATTTATCATTAGCTTGCACCATCCAAACCCTAGAAGCCTAGGGACTGCAGCCTAAATACCATATCCTTTCTGCAGATTAATGCATTAATTGGCACACAGTGTATGTAAGCTTGTTTATTTAATGAAGTTCATGATGGTCTCTGTGGGTGAATGCATGCATTAAAATATTACAAAGCATGCCTAACACTTTTTCTTCCTTTAATTCGTGGAACTTTTTTGTGTTAATTCTTGATTATTTTCTAGACTCTTCAAGCTTAAGGCAGAGGTAATCCATAATTAGGGAAATCTAGGGAACCCCTGAAATCAGGGTTGTGCTCTCTGTCTCTCAGCCTGACTTGCACTGCGTCAGTAGGGAACTTAGAAGAAACTATCGCGATGCTCTGTGGAGCTTTGGGAGACGAGAATGCTGCCCTTTGTATTTGAAAGATTATTTCACCTCCTGCCTGTGTAGGCAAGCTATCTTAAAAGTCGACTGTCTGAGGGTGGATAACTAGATCCAGGCTCTTTTGCAAGGCCTTTTCACAGACAGGAAGACAAAGACCTAGACCTAATGCCCCCATTTGAATGTGCAGTTCACAGTGCAAAAACTGCAGCCTGTCAATCTAGTAAGAAAAATCTGCCAGTGAAGGTTGCTACAGAAATCAGTACAAAGAGACTGCTAGAAAAGTAACTTACTCCAGAAAGTAAGAATAAAGGAAAAATTAAAGAAACAAAAATGTTGTACTAGGAAAAGCATTTTTTGCCAGCTGCTGTAGCACGTTACTTGTAAAACTTTATCCAGAGGTCAAACCCATTTAGTGGTGACTGCCTATAGGTAGTGTCAGGATGCCTTCCTCAGTGTATGACTGTAAAGCACAGCATCTAAGAAGGCATTAAGAGAAAAATTAGTTTGGCTCTGATATATCTGAACTTTATCATCTCTTCTCAATTGTCCAAGTAAAACCAAAGAGCATGATCTGACTTTGTTTCCGCCAAAGACTATATTTGGAAGAGGTAAAAGAGAATAACAGAATGCAAAGCAATTGCCTCCTTTGATTTTACTTACATGAAATATTTATAACTTGCATTCACTTTCTGTTTTCCACTCATGTTGAAAGCATACAACTTAATACTTACGTGGAAAGCATACATCTTAATATTTGTCATCTTGTGAATGGACCAAAGCAGCAATCTGAAATCTGACCTTCTCTCTGTTGTCTGGCTACTTAACTGGAGCTGTTGTGGGACAACTCTGCATACTGAAAAGTGTTTGAAGTACTCTATTTTTTGCATGTATTACGTATATTTGGTTATTATATTATAGGCAAGACTGTAAATGCAGTGGATAAGCACAGTCCATATGGCCACAGGCCACATGGCCATACAGCTATGGCCAACTGGAAGCTTCTTTTTCCTAAAGGGAGGAGACATTTGGGTGCTGTGGTTCCCCTGATCACCACGTGCTCTGTGACAGAAGAGACACAGCGTTCAGGCAATATGTTGACTGCCCAGCTCAAGTATCCTATCCTGTTCATTAGCTATTCTCTGAGTACATTTGGACAATATGGATATTAGTCCTGCAAGGAGCACGTACATGTTTGACACTTAGCAGACTTTCAGGGTCAGGTCCAATTAACTTAAAACCATGGCAGCAGCTAACAAGAAACCTGTGCTGGGGCATTGACTTCCAGCATTGATAACATCAGTGGACCAGAACCAGAATCAGCAAGGAAGGATAATTTTAAAGAAATAGTCCATAAACATGACCTTGAGGAGGTTTGCTACACAGTGCGACTTACCAATTTTTTTTTTTTTCCTCAAGGAAGAGCAAGATAACAGGAGGTGAATACAATTAATGACAAAATTAATCTGCAGCACAGATTCTCTTTCACGTTTCTCCTGACACAGCTGCACCAGCCAAAAAAACCTTTTCTCCTGCCACCACCGCTCTTCCCCATCTCCCAGATACAGCTCTGGCCACTGTGTTCTTCTGCCTTCCCCTGTGCATGGGGAGCACGCATAGCGAATTGGGTCAGCCTGGCTGTCCCTTATTTCTAATTCCTTCAGAAGTGACACCCTTGAAACAAATCATATAGTGGGTTTTTATTCCTCTGAGTGATAATGGGGAGCCCTCTGGGTTGGAATACGCAGCCTGAGGAGCCTCCTGAGTCCTGGTTGTTTGCTAGGTCTTCAGAGAGCAGACCAAGAGGGAACAAGAGGCAGCAGAAAGCTCCAGCCCTCATACTCTCTTCTTGCAAGGTATGTGGTCACCACCTCAGTCTTGGGGATTAGAGGATTTTGTCAGGATAGCCATAATTTAAAAAGTCCCTTCACGGATCTGATACGAAGGCTTTGCAAGCCACACATAGGGATTCTATGATGGTGCGTGAATCTTTCTTGCTTTCTTTCTGTAGCAGCCAGCACTCTCAATACAGATCAATAAATTTCAATTAGCTACAGAGGCTTAAAATAACCAGGCTTAAAATCTGTAGAGCAGCTTTTAGCACTTTCCTTTGTCATTTTTTATCTTAAAAAAAACTTAGTGAAAGTGAGGTAGAGAATATTAGTATCATGCAGTTAGATAAAAAAAAATTCTTCATTTGTGTTCTTTCGGTCTTTTAACTGGTATGATTTCGATTTAACAAGATACAACTGAGCTCCTGTAGAAAACCAGCATGCCCAAGCAAGCTATTCTTTGCAAGCTGTTGGGCTTGGTGGGTGCTTTTCTGTTCTCTGTTGGGATTTAACGAGGTCAGATTACATATGGGCTAAACTGATGCTTCATATACAATACTGTTGGACTTTTTGCTGTATCAAATATTGCTGATAAGGAAGGTCTAGCAGGAAAATTATGTATGTGTTTCTGCGAAGAGATTTCTGAAGAAAGAGAAAAATAAGAAGTAACCAAAGTCCAACATTTACTGAGACTGTGGGTGTCCTAAATTCAAATCTCTCATTTCCTGGATATGGGAGCTTGCATTTATATTTCCCTATATCCTGGTCATACCCCCGACTTTATGGACATTCTTATAAAAGACTCCTTCATTCCTCTTTTGGAAATATCTTTATTAATTATGAACTATTTCTGAAAGCACCAACTTTGTAGCTCGGCCTCCTGCTTTTCATAAGTTTTCCCTACCCACATGGATCTGTCCATCTGGAAACTTTCCAAGGTCATAGGTTTCAGCACAAGGGAGAAAAAAGAACCTGAGGGGGGAAGGTGTTTTTTCTTTTCTATAGAATGGGAAACTTTTCCTTGTCAGGGATCTTTTTTCATTGTTGGATATCCCACTTGAATTAGAAAGGCAGAAGCTTAAATAACCTATAGTGGTAACACTATATGACTTAATGCTTCCGTTCCTACTTTTTCCTCTTGAATATATTTCAAAGTTCATATAAGATTACCATATGTCTAAGTAAATTTTGGTATATAGAACATTGGGTCAGATCCCTTCCAAGTTCTCATTATGATCCTGTAAATTCAAAGGGATTCTTTGTGCTTAGTGGTTTTTGGAATACATAAAAAATAGGGAACAATTTGTTAACATGGAAGGAGTGCATTATACTGGTAAAAATTCCCATATTAGCTGGCATAATTTAAATCAGCAAGTCACACATCCATTCTGATCTCAGATGGGTGGGCAAATAAGGGTGACATGATGTCCTTTCCTATCGTCATCTGAAATCCATACATCACATATTTTCAATGGCTGTGTCTATTAATATTTACTGTTGTTGCACAGTTTCCGTAACATTGGTTTCAGTAACATTGGTTTCAGTTTTTAATAACTCACATTTAACTGAATCATCAATCTGTCTTCTAATGCTCCCTTATCTTTGTTAAAAAACATGCACGCTGAGGTGTCATTTCTAGTATACACTAATATGTTGTTTCTGAGGTGCTTTGATTTGCCATGCTGGGTGAAGCGCCAATTGTTTAGAAAACAATCTCTGCCTCCCATTGCAAAAAACCACTCACCTAAAGAACTGCCTGCAATGTGTGGATAGATGGGCAGTGACCAAGCCAGACTATACATCAAATTTATGTCTCAGGAACTTTACTATTAATAATTTTTACTGTCAACTTTTAATATGAAAGAAGAAAGTACAGCACAGTATTATAACACACTCCAGAACACTTTATTAAACAGCATAGTGGTATGCTGTTGTAAATTGAGGTCAGAAGGAAGGGTAGCAGTACTTTACAGGCTTGGGAACTCGATACTCTGGTATACCACTGGGCTAAGAGTCTCTCTTCAAAGGCTGTTTGCAGCTGACAGTGCTATCAACAACTCCAGCTCATTAAGACAACAATAACAATAACAGGGTGGGGGGAAAAAAAAAAGTAAGTATCAGAGATATAGATAAAAACAATGATTTTGTTTATCTCAAGCAAAAAAGTCAACCAAAAGGGACCCCTGGGACACCTGAGGGAAGAAACTCTAATGCTAATTGACATGATTTAAAAAGATGACTCTGTTATTGCCAACAGTCTAATTTAGTCATTAGCTCCCCAATGTTGAGGCAATCAAACCAGTTGTTATAATTTTAGTAGATGGATAACAAGGTATGCCTCAGTGTACAGATGTGTATGCTAGAAGTTAGGCTAAAAGAATGTGAAAAGAGCTTTCCAATAAATACATTTTGTATATCCTTTTATGAAACACCACTCCTTGATGTTATTTGTCTGCTGAATGAGCTTCATTATATTTTGTGCAAACATGTAGTAGTAATTTGTCATGAGGCCACAGAAAAACAGCAAAACCAAACAAAACTATCTACATCCCCTTAATTTCACCATTTCTCAAATTAAAAGGTTTACATTTTTACATAAAAATAAATATTAGTTAGAGGGAAAATGGTTTGTGGTTTTTTTCCTCCCTATACTGTATGCTTGCTTTGCAGCAAATGTCCATGTATTGAAGAACTCTAGTGTTCGCCTGGAAGTTGTCAAGGATGTAAGAATTAAAAAGCAGTTGTACTTACATCCATGGCACATGTAGGTGAGCTCAAAGGTTTGCTCAAAGGTTTGCTCAAAGGTACCTGAGCTCAAAGGTTTGCTGTGATACTGTCCTCACATCTGTTCCCTGAGTACCCTTCCCACTCTGAAAGTGTCCTATCAGTATCATGCACTTTTACTAAATGATGTGACAATGTCCTGTAACGGGTTACACCTGCTCTAACCAGCCTCTTTGCTAAAGCATACATGGTTCAAATGAAGAGTGAAGGGGAAAAAAAAAAGACTGTATATATAAAAGTGTCTTTCCAGACCTCCCTGCTGCCCAGAAAAGCTCTCTGTGCCTCTCATATAAAGTTGTTGTCCTCTCTTGACTTTTCTCTTTAAACTTGCTATAAACTTTTACCTTATTCAGTAAGTTTGCTGCAACACAAAATGCCTGTTGTCATAAGAATAAGCTTCAAGAGAGGATGCTGATACTTTGAATCAAGACTCTTGTCTCAGTAGCAGGATTAGGTCAGTCAAGGAACGAGTGTCTGAGTGAGAAGGGGAGTAGCCAAAAGCTCCAGAGATAAGGTGTTCTTATGCCATGTGGAGATCAGAGGTTCAGTCTTTACTTTGAGTCAAGCAAGGTATGAACAAACATATATACGAATGTCCCTGTTTCCAAATTCCTTAAATGTAAAATTTTGAAAGGTCTATTTGAAAAGTTCTAAGTGGTCTTTTGAAATTGAAGGAAAAAAAAGTGCAACACTCAAAAAAGTTGAAGTTTGAAATTAGATGTTTAACACTAATAACAGGTTATTTTTGCTTACGCTTTGTTTTGGGCAGAGCAACATAAAAATACTAAAGATGAGCTTTTGAAAAAAACCCTCTTGTTTGCTTAGCTGGTATCTGCCAAGAGTTCTAGCAAATTCGATAGAATTAATGCCCTTCCATGACATTACTACACTTTATCCCTAGATGGTATAAATGGGCTTTAGAAAATGACACTGCCAGGAATGGATTAAGAGAATTAACTTGCATAAGGAGTCAAATCTCTGACCTCTACTTTGATTCACCTCTCATGAGTGCCGCAATCCACTGGGAGAAAGATGGAAGTGATAGCCTTTACAGAGCAGAGCAGATGAGTGCTCTTGTACGCAGAAGGGCTTTTGAGGAGTTGGATTGCATGTGGGTCAGTCCAGGCACAATTTACTGCTGTCTACTGCTCTGGCAATTTGCATAGGGGAGATTTTTGTACAGCTTGTTAAAACAAGTGTAAGGGAATCATTGTAAGACAGGAGACTACACAATGGGAATATTAACAAGCCAGCAGTCTGTCATTTGCTGTCTGATTTTTTTTTTCCTAATAGTATCTTAAAGTATAAACTAGTCATAACCTACAGTGTATAGAACGGGCAAGTGCCATACGATCCCTCCTTCCACACAAATACCTCCAGCTCTGTTTGGGAAAAGAGTAGCCTCACAGCAAAAAGGAGCCAGTACGGCAGAAGCCATGCCCGAATGGTGGTTCTCTACTTCACTAAAAAATTTGCCTGTGTGCTTTGCTGGTGCATCCAAAGGGAGAAGGAGAAAGAGTAAGGACAGGAGGAGAGTTCTGCAACTGTAAGCACAGTCGTGAGTCAGGGTTGAATTTCTGTGAGGTTCACAGTTCTGGAAGTGTAAAAACATGCACGATGTGGATGTGAAATCACAGTCGTTTTAGCATGAATTAAAAACAACCACAGTTCACACCTGGATGTCAGCAGAGCATTTTTACCCCTTGATGTTAATATATTTTCTGTAGATGGCGTGTGCGTAACGGAGGGCTGCAAACAGTTAAGAATATACTTTCTGACATTGAACCATGCAACACTGTGCCTGATAAGGGAAACATGTCTGCACCTCAGGTAGAAGGTGATTTGTAAAGATTTCTCTATTGGCTCTTGCGTAGGGTTGTAATGAATTATAATTTTGTTCAGTATTGAGAAGGGATTGAGCTAGGACTTGGATCTAACAATTCTGATATTTGTAGTTGTATATCACAACCACAGCTGAATTTTGGCTCCAGGAAACAGTTTCTCAATTTATTGAGAACAGACATCTGTGCTGCTGAAAGGAAATGTGCATTCCCTGGGCAAACGGAAGCCCTTGTTGGTGCTGCAAGTTACATGCCCAGTGGACCCTTGGTGGCTCTAGAGCACACCTACCCTGCTATATTTTTGATTATACAACTTCTATGTAGGAAAATGCTGTTGCTTTGGTGAGCTTGTTACTTTATTTCTCTATTCAGAGCAGAGCAATCCTCACGTGTTAGTGCTGTCACTGCTCACTTGCCCCGTGACTGGTGTTCCCAGTCCTAACCGCTGACTCACGCAACGCACACCTCGTACTACATAAGTGGCTGCACACACTTCTAAACCTATCAGTTAGCATATACTGTGAATGGCCACAATACAGAAACAAAATACTTTCCACCACCAAAGAAATTTCTAAACCTGTCATTCAAAGCTAAACCATGTTTGCACATAAACTATGTCTGCTAGTAGCTTTCTTTCACTTATTTTATATTGAGTGCCATAGATGAAAAAGCTTGGGCTTGCTGCGAAAGGAAGGACATGAGACCACATTAACTTGTAACCACGAACTGTTTGCTACAGCTTTCAGCTTTCTGGTACAGCCTGCACCCTTCCCGTACCCCGTAGAGTATCATACATCTCACCAAACTCCTAGATAACCAATACAGTTCTGCACTGCTTAGCAGTTTTGTCTTTTCCTAATTGCGCTTTGCAATTTAAATATGATGTGCAACCACGGAGAATGGGCCACTCATTCACTTTTCAGAAGTGCTCTACTCCAATATAGCCACCTTAATGAAATGCCAAGCACACCAGTCCCATTGTTGTCATAGAGAGTTAGGTGATTGTATGAAAATATGCCCTTCTATAAAAACCTGTCTAAATTATCTTCCCGGAGCTTCTATGGTATTACTGATGATGAAAAAGGCGAAGGAGTGTTTTTGAGGCTTATTTTTTTCATAAAAGTGCTTAATCGGGAAAGAATTAGAGCTCATTGCTTATATTATTCTTTATGCAGTAAAGCCTGTAGGAAGACACTCATATCCTAGATCATAATTTTGAAGGAGAAAATCTCTGCAAAATAGGACTTTAGAAAACAGTTTTTCTGGGACTGCTATTAAACAATAGAAATACTTTTTGCCTGGTTTTGATAAGGGGTCATATATTAGCCACTACCAAGAAGACATCAGTGTTTAGTGTAATTTAGTCCTCAAAGTCTCCAGTAATTTACATTTTAGCATTAACATTTGTACATATGTATAATGCCTTCAAAGTATGTGAGGGGCTATATAGGTATGCAGTAATGATTCTGCCTTGGAAAGTTAAAAATCCATCTGGATGCCAACAAGTAAGGGACAGAACAATACACTGAAACCAAGGATACATGTATTTATATATATTTTTACATTTTAAAGTTACAAAAATTTTAGTACACTTCAAAGATCTGTAGTATACCTCTAAAATGGTATTTTTTAGAGTACATAGGCTAATGCAATTTAAGTCTTACAGTTAAAATACAGGGCTCCTTCTGAAAGAAGTCTAGTTATGACAATGACCTACCCCTTAAATTAGTTTTTTCTCAACTACTAATATTTCAGCTGTCACCATTTGTACAGTGTCTAGAACAGTCAGGGCTCCTACTCTGTAGGTCTTTAAGCACCACAAGAATTAACATAATTAATCGTGATAATTATAGGAGGTGTACGCTTCTTAAGCGAGGTGCAACAATTGCACAACATGTGACAAAGGGACTGCCAGCAGTAAGGCAGTAAGCAAACAAATGGGGCAACAGCCTTGTTTTAATGTACTACATTATGAGATGAGAAAGATAAGCCTGAGTGCAAGTAGATAAACAATCCAATACTCCAGTGGGATGTTGTGCATTGGAGACAGAATACAGTGCAGATCCTTTGAGATAAGAGTCGTCTGATCATATTTCTTGGCTCTCAGCAGAAAACAAAGAGCAGTACATTTAAGCATGCAGATTGATATGCTGAATTTAGGAACTGAGTTGAATGTCAGCAAGAAATGGGTAAGGTAGAAATATGAAAGCGGGGAGAACATGACACTCTCATGTTCTCAACCCACAGGCATTAAGGTAGAAGAAAGTCTGACCCCATGGCTATATTAATCTGAGAAATATATTTATTAAGATAAAATGCAGTTTTCCATATATATGAAAATCTGCAAATAATCACAGACCAACTGCACCGTTATAGTGTATGGTAGATTAAACCATATATTTAATCATTAAGATTTTCAAACATTTTATTTAAACAATGAATTGCAATACCATTTATGAGATATATTTTGAAAAAAAAGCCACCAGTTATACCTTGGTAGGCCTTTGAATTTTTAGCTGGAATTTGTGCTAATCCAATACAACTACAGAATAATTTTATGGTTTGATGAAGTGCAGGGCAAAATGACAAAAGAAAGTAATGACATTTCTTCACATTTTCCTTGTCATTTCCTCCATAAGAGGAAATCTGTGACCATTAGCTGTTAAAGTGACCTGCATATCTTTTTAGAATATCATCATATCCATAGGACCTGATACTTATTGCCAGTAAGACACTGCAGATTATTCTCACATAAAAGGTTAATCATGTGCATAAGTGTTTGTGGGAAGAAGCTATTAAAATGTGCTCTGTACGTGCCCCAGAAGCAAGGCAAACCTTGAAGAAAAATGAGACAGAAAAATTCCATTCTTTAGACCTTACTGCTTATCTGGCAATTTTTAGCCTTCAGCTCACACAGCCACAGTCTGGAGGAACATCAAACAAAGGGAGAGAAATCAGCATTGCAATTATTTGGAATATTTCATATCAAAGCTTATAAAATTACTAAGAAGCAATCAGGACCAATGTCTCACTGCTTATACGTGAGCTGGCCCTTCAAGGTGGAATGCCCTTTATTCTCAGTGATATCAGAAACAGGATACTGAATTACCTGCCTGTTGCCATAGGTTTGGAGAACAGTTGCTGGGCATCAGCTAATACACTGTTAACATTCTTGCATGCTAAAACCTTCAGACACTGTTTTCAACCCACTGCCCAACAGAAGCAAACACACAGTCCATTCTCACCTGCAACTAGCAGTTCCCTCACCTTAATTTCCCTCCTAAAATGTTTTTAGAATCCCCAAATCCACCAAGCAAACTATCATTAATTTTCTATTTTGAAATTAAATTGAGAAATTCAAAGCCACATGTAGAAGCATGAGCTGCAAAAGCTAGGAACAGATTGCCTTTAATTCTAGTAGGTATGACAGGATTTTATGTAATTATAAATATTTTCATTGCTCCTTTTCTTATAATCAGATCATAAGTGGAGGCTCAATCCTACATTTCTACCCTTGGAGTACTCACATGAGGAACGCCACGATAGCAGGACATGATAGCGTATGTCGGGCTAAAAGGTTTGATTTCTTAGTTGCTATGAAAGATCTGTCTCTCTTGGTACCTCGTACACAAAGCATTCCAGCCTTCAAGTATTTTCTGAATATCCCTGTGTCCTCGTTTTATTGGCTTGTTTGGTCTGGTTTGGCTTTGAAACCAGTCTTATGAAATATTTTTTCCAAATTAAGCTACGACTTTCTCTCTCCACATCTATACTTGACTGAGGAAGTTGAGCACATTAGTTGATTTATATAATGAAATATCTAGGTAACACTGTGCAAATCTTTCCAAACGCTTCTTGCGAATCTGCATTTGCCAGGCAAGGTTTGCTTTCCCTTTGGGTGCACTGCCTGAGCCACCACAAATACAGGAGCATAACTCGACTGTGGACTCCAGGCAGAAACTAGTCTGGGTAAGGCTGCAGGGTCTTAACATAAAAAGCCTAAGCCCAGTGCAGCCAGCGGGGATTTTCCTAAGGCATTTACAGCCCTCATCATGCTAATATATTGCAGGACACTGAACAGCATTAGAGGCAGCACAGCTGTCGTAACGCAGAGAGCAGAAGTCCCCAGTACAAGAGAAGATGCCATATACTTTCTCATGGCAGGAATGGGCTCAGCATCAAACTTTTTTTACACAGCTGTGCCCACACAACTGAACAGCTACAAGCACTTCAGATTCAAATACCAAGACCCGACTCTGTGCAATAAGCTGCCACCATGGAAACCATCTTTTCACTTTTATTAAACATGCAAAAAAAAAAAGAAAGAAAAAGTCTCAAGTGGCTGAAAATGCACGATAATCAATAAGTCTTGCAATTCTAATGACCTCAATAGATTCTAGAAAAAAAGTCCTTTCTGCTCCACAGTTTTTAGATAGTAATGCTGATGATAGTCATTACTGAGAAAGGTTAGCTGAGAAGGACTGCAACCTTCACTACTCCAGTTCTGTCTTGTTTCCCTGAAGACAACATAAATCAAACACATGCAGAAGTGAGAGGAACAGATAGCCAGAGCAGAAAATACAGCATCAGTGACGAGGGCTGAATTGTGCATCATTGCTTTTGAAAAAAAGACAGATATTACACGCAATCTAGTCAGCTAGTCTGACACTCAGCAAACTTGTGGCAGTGTCAAGCTCTTTGAGATATTATCATTAGCTGCCTTTCTAGTGATAAGCTTATTGCAATCGAACAAAAATAGAACGTTTTGAGCAGCCAAGGCTAACAGACTTGCAATGAAATGGATTAGAAGTTGTAATCTGCGAAACACATCTGTTTTGACATCCCCTGTTAACAAAGTGTGACCACTCATGGTGTAGCTGTGGTAGCTGTAAAAGAGATATTTCAACTATTAGCAAGAACCAAAACCTAATATGCTGAGTGCTTCTATCCTCCAAGTCTATGAAGTAGAGCCCTGCTCTGGGGTAGAGTTCATCAGATCTGTAAGTCACTGAGTTGGTGGACATATTTGTACAAATACAGCTCTGGCCATCACTCTCTGCCTTCCTGTTTTACTTGCACTTAATTTTAGGTCTGGTTTCTGCTGCAGTGTTTTTCATGTTGATGGAGAACATGCAAGGGGTTGCTGGTGTGGCTTTGCAACTGGAAAGGTTTGAAGAGAAGAAATAGTAAGTGAAGATGAGAAGGATACACGAAAGCCAGTGACGTTAGGAACATAAGTGTCACATTTCAAATAAAGCTTGATATCTGACTGAGGCCAGGGAAAGTGATGGTAGCTTCTACACGCCTTTTCAGTTTTGGTCTGGTTAGGTCATTTCTGAGGGTCAGGATGAGGAAGAGTGGTGTTAGGTTGGGGGAGGAAAGAGACGAGAACAAACTCCAGGAGGTGGCAGAGTCTGTGGGTAATTCTCATTCTGTTACTGCCAGACTATGGATCCTGATGACTGGGACACTTCCTCGTCCTTTTTATTTTGTTCACTACTTAGGTCCCATATTTTATATCAATTTAAAGTAAATAACTTCTGATCTATAGTACATATGTTCCATAGTTATTAGGTGATAGATGTAGAAAATTTAGCTTTGAAATGTTCTGGTTGCATATTGTAATTGCTGACTGACTTAATAAATCCCTTTATGCAATTAGATGAGTCATGGACATTAGATGGACAACTAACATAATAATTTTACAAAAATATGGTGTCTACTAGTTCTCCCCTGTGAATTTGTCTACATCTTCATTGGAATAAAGTTAGCTTAGACACCATTTCCTCTGTAGTCTCTCTAAAAGACTGGGAAAGAATCCAACCAAATCCAAGATATAACTACTGAACAAAAAATAAGCTCAAGTTTTGCATTAATTAGGTTAATGTAAAATTGACACAAACCCAGCATAATGGCAGCCCTAGGTATTGAGTTAAAGATGGAGAAATACACCAGCAGGATAATGTTGGGTAAAGCTGAGAGAAAGGGGAGAAGACACCGAGAAGAATATCCTGATTGTACTCCAAGGCACCTAACCATCAAGTCCTGCAAGAGGTCTTGTTGCCTTGACGAGTGAAAAGGCCAGGAAAAAATATTACCATTATAATTCCCCTGCTGAAAACAGCAGGGAATTCTCCTCAAGGAAGGTGAGAGAAGACCCCATGTCAGCTGGAGACAGAAGCAGACTCATGAAAAAGTCTTTAGTTTATATGATATAACTCACTGGACCCTCGAGCGGTTATTTGCAACCAAGTCCAAACAGAGGACTTGTAAATTGTAGAGAAAGGATAGAGTACTATTTCCAGAGAACAAAAAAGCTAACAGAAACCTGGAAGAGTTATAAAGAAACTATCAGATGGAGCATTGTAATTGTAGTGCAGAACAAACAGGTTAACTGCTAATCCCCTCCGACTAATAGACAATGAGAGAGACTGAAATTGAGCATCAACATGCTTAATTTACTTTTTTAAATTATTGTGGCGTTTTGAATTCTTGTTTCTATTACTTATAAACGTTTTATGAAGTGGGTCTTGGGTATATATTATACTCCTAGTCATTATGTTAGTACATTTAATATTAACAAAAATAAAAGAAAAAAAAAGTCAATTATTTCTGGACAGGATGTGTTGTGACCTGTTTAAGAACCTCTGAAGACTAAGAGTCTGCTGGGAATAAATGTGGCTTTTACCTCTTCCCCAAACAGACCCTAGGCCTGTTCTGTTTCAAGCCCCAGCTGATCAAATTCCTCTCTCGGCAAGCCTGAGACTTGCTTAGGAAAATACCTGATCTTTCTGCTCTCCTTGATATTATGTCTCCAACTGCAAGCTGTATTAAATTCCCTTTTTAAAATCAATGATGATAAAGGAAGCATGCAAAACTGTATCATCCAAGTTTCACTCCACTGGAACACCCTGTCCTTCTATTTTCCTGTGCATCGCTGCCTTCAATCTCAACAACTTGAAATGCCATGTCATTAAGGTATCTGATTCCTTCCTTTTTCTGAAGACGTGTAAGATCTGAACAAAGAGGTGAGATCTATAAGCAGAGGCTTCTTCATGGCGAAGTCCAAGAAATCTTTCTGCTAACAATGATAAATAGGGATTCCTAGCTGTTTAAAAAAAAAAAGGAACTGATGGGATTTTGAGGGAGAAAATGATCTCTAATAAAAAACAAAAAAAAGTTTGAGAATCCCCAAGCTTGAAAATTAAAGAGGCAGAAGTCAGGTCACAGAGAAAAAGGTTTAGCCTTAAAGTAAATAGTAATTCCAAATTTTCTGGTTACTGAGAAATGAATTAAATAATTGAAACCCAGGCTCACTACAAGTTTTATTACCCCAGTAAACAGACAAAAGCAGATTTGGGGGAAAAAAGTAAAAATTGGTAATAGCTTATTCCTATTTCTACAAGAGCCACTGGAAAAGCTGTCAGTTCTGTGTCCACTAGTGAATGGAATGTGTAATTAATTTGCTCTTTTTGCTTGGAAGAGATCATCTTTCTCTGTGACAGTTTTGATCAGAACAAACCATCAGACCTCTAAATCACCTACTGCTGTGAATGATTAACACGTAGAATTTTAATAAAGCAAGAACAAAATATGAATATGTTTTTCATAGCTTTAGCTTAGCATGCTAGCCTCAGCTTACATCTTCTGTCATATTAAGGGCTATATTTTTACACTTACAAGTGTCTCACAATTTTGACAGAATCATAATGAGCATATGCAAAATTTACTTTTCATTGTCAATTTTAAACACTTTGCAAAGGTGTCAAAGACTGGATGCTTGTTCAGTGTTATAAATAGATGGAAAACAAACCTCAACATTTTTAATATTTCTGTTATTTCTTTGAAACAATTGTATTGTGCATGACTGGTGTAGAGCAGCATCTTTCCACACATTTCAGTATAAATGCCTGGTTAGTTATGTAAATGCATGGCTACTCATAGCTAACATTATGGCTCTTTGCTTTTTTGTTGTTTTCTTTTTGAAGGATAGTATCTTGGTATTGACATCATATCATTAATACCACAACATGGTCCCAGATGGAAGTAATGTAAAAAGAGTCCAATATAAGAATATAGTCTCTCTACCACCATATTTAAAAAAAAAAATCTTTCAAATCATACATTTTTAGTAGTATTGTATAGTTCATGTATTATGTGTCAATAATTTATAAACACTCATGTATTTGTGAATATAAAATTATTCTCAGAGGGGAGTTAAAATCATCAGAACTATGTTATTCTGCTTCACTTTAGCATCTAGACCAGTATTACCTTCTTTAAAAATCAATTAAAAGTTTTAGGGCATTAGAAATTACACACATTTTGTCACTGAGATAAACCAAGGCAAATAAATGTGTATTAATGGAAACTGACTCCCAATAGAATCTATCCATATTGTTTCATTAATTGAATAAAGTACTAAGCATTACAAATTGTGATGGATTTTAAAAGCTACCTTAAAATAGAAGTATTATATTGCAAATGGTGACATCCGTCCTTCGGACTTTATCTAACGTGTGTAATCTCTAATGCCCAAAAACATTTAATTGAATTCAGCTCAGCTGCCCACACATACAAATTCTGTATTGGCTGAAATGCTTGCTGGATCAAACCATTGTTTGGATGGAATTACATATTCAAATATTTGTCATTTTGTTGCCAATTTGTTTTCCCCAGTTCCTACCAAGATATACCACTGAAATACCGACTTTATTTACAGGCCTCTTGCCATTTTTTCTATTTCACATAAAATAGTGTTATTTACATAAGTTTAAAATATTTACACTCCTTGAAATTGAATTTTACCATATGATGTGACTTTCTAGAACCGCATGCAGTGAATAAAATTTTAATGCTCAAAGTTAAGATGGCATACATGAGGGTACCCATAGCATCAGGCTTGGTGTTTGTTCTTGTAGAGGAATAACAGTAATTCTGTTTTCTAACTTGTATTTGAGTCACTGTTGTGACTATCAACAGGGAGCTTGTCTAATTATTCTCTGAATTGACATGCAGCTTGGGTTTCCACTGTACAGCTGATAGAAATTCACCATGCTAACATTGTAAAATAGAGGCGCTATTTCTAGTAATTAGTTCTAATCAGATGTTTGTTCCCTAAACCACATACACCTGCTTCTTACAATATAGCATTCCAGTTGCTGAAAGACAGAATTCCGTTTACCTGGTCTCATCATCCTGATTTTTGTAAATATTTCCGAATCAATGGATTCCTTGCTTACAGGCTCTCTTACACAGCTTGAGTGTAAATCTTCTCATGTGATTCAGATCTTCTGTAAATTATCACACATTATGATAAGTATAAAGAATTGACTAATGTTCATTTACGCTGCAGTCATCTTACATTCTATTAGGCATATATTAAAAACCTCCCTTGGGCGCTCTTTGAGAAAGTCAAGGCTGTAAGGTCACAGATTTCATGTTGAACAAACCCCACATTAGTCACAAAAGAGACAGCCTGTAGCTGTGCAAGATCTTGTGGGTTTGTTTTTTTTTTTTTTGAGGAGACCAACCACTAACATACAGTATTTGCATCTTGAAACTTCATTCTAGCAATGGTATTTTAAGGTTAATCTGGACTGAAACTGAGTTTTCTTCAGCTAATTGATATTCAGTGAATGGCCTGACTTGCACTGCTGAAGAATCCTTAATCAAGTAGTTTTTTCATTCCAAGTCATGATGTTGTGAAAAAGAACCTATCAGTTTTGAAAAGGAATTTTAGATTATTTTCTCTCTCTTCTCAGGACCTGGTATAGAAAGATAGGTTATTCCCAATCCCATCAAGGACCGTGACAATTACTGGCTAGATACATACTTGCAGTGACACAGTTTTTGGGGTAATGTTAGAGCGTGACTGAGCAATGTACCTGTCAAACCTACTACTGAAGTTTATGAATTAATGCTCAAATCAATTCAGCAAATTGTAATACTTTAACTTGTAACTGATCTTAATGTTAGAGATGGAATTGGTCCAGGAATTGTTTTGTGCATATTAGAAGTGGCCAAGAACTTCCTGACAATGTTTTGTTTGTTTTATTTTAGCTGGAAAACCCAAGTAATTGAAACAGAAGCTCATTATTGGTTTGTGCCAGTGTAAGGCGGCTTTTGCTGGCAAAGCCTTCTCAGCTCCCTAATGGAGTTACTGTTCAAAACCAGTAGTGAGAGAGAAACTGGATCTAATGTGTAGGGTTGTGGTCTCCAGCATGAGAAGAGAGTACCATGATGAACAGGTTATTCATTATTCTGGATTAGTCTTTTTCAGGTTTTCCTGATGGAGCTGTTCCACTTTGTGTGACTAATTATGTATTAATTGATGAATCAGTGTCAGCAATGTCCCAAGTAACTCCCCTGCCTACTGAATTTATCCTTAATAATTTTATCCAAGGTAGAAGTTCTTCAAAAAGGGACAGGCATAATAAATAAGGTCCAAATCCAGTAACTTCATCAAATGGAGCATCTGTGAAGGGGGAAACAAAAAAGGACATAAGCCAGCCAGAGCCAACAGGAAACATTGGTATAATTCAGAGCATGTTGAAGGCTGGACATCGCACCTCCTCCAGTCATCAAAGCAATGATGGCAGTAGGACTGAAGCAGAAAAGTTAACTCGTATGGAGATAATACTGTATGACACCTGAGATAGCAAAGAATTAAACTCAATTCGATTCGACACTGTTCAGAATTAGTCCATTTAGTAAGGATCCCTAGGCAATACCCTGCCTTCAGCAATCACTCCTCAACTGAGGATTGCTGGTGCATATTATACCCCCAACTTTATTTCTCTTCCTTCCTTTCTCAACATTTTGGGGCATTTTTGCTGCCACCCACTCATCAAGATTTTTACTCTGCTCACATGCAACCAAACAGAAGAGAACCTGAATTTCTGGGAACTGCAGCTCGAGGTAATCCACCTAGTGGGTTTAGTGGAATGACTGCAGGATCCTGGCTGAGCTGCTTCCCCAAATAATGACTGTAGATTAGATGTCATAATAACAGCTGTCAACAAGCAGCGTGCAAAAGAGTTTTTTGAAGTCACAATTCCTTGACAACCTCTGTTCCCCTCGCATACTAGAAGCATGTTTGATGTGCCGTCTGTTGCCCTCCCACCTAGCATTACCACTGCTTTGGGCACCGTACATGCCTGCTATTGCTTGCAAGATGAGTCACGCAGCTCTGCAAAGCCTATACTTCAGCTGTGGAAAATGAATAAAAGTGACACCAGCGTTCTGGCTACATAAGATGCACTTAAACTAGTGCCTTTTCAATTCAGCAGAAACTGTTTTCCTTTACATTGGGGATTGGTGTTGGCAGGAGGTTGGAAGTGACCGCTCTGTGATAGCTTTTGTCTGTAATTGGCCTTTGCTATCCTGACATAGTTGATCTCAGTGGGAATAATTAATCTTTCACCCACTCAGGATATTGACTGGGTAGCTGGAGCTGAGAGAGATCAGCTAGAATTGTTCTGAGTCACCAAAAAATTGGCGTGGGGAGAGGAGGGATGAGAAAGGATAGAGGTCCTCTACAGTCATGAATGTAAGACCACGCAGGGAAAGAAAATAGTGCATTCCTTTGCTTTCCTTACAGAGTAGCTGATCAAAGTGTTTTCTAAATAACAATCTAAAACATTGGATTGATTAAGATCTACCATATGGCGAAAAATATTATTTGCTCTGTTTAGAAGGCAGCTATCTAATACTGAAAGGAGAAACACGATTTTCCTGCCTTAAAATTGATAAGATTGTTACCTAAAAATAGATTCCCTGTAAGACGATTTTTAAAGAAAAATATACAAAACCTGTTAGAGCTCCAGTAACGTATTTTCTTGCTGTTGCTTCTCTCTGCATTTAAATTTCATCATTTCAAGTCCTTTAAGTGGTATATAAATCCAGAAATCCAGTATTCTGAGAATGCCTAATGTGCATGAGGATACACATTTTGACAGTGCAGTAAGCAATATTGATTCAGCCAATTCTTCACAAAAAGCAAGTGGAAGGAAAAGGAAGGAAGGAAAGGAAGGAAAGGAAGGAGGAAGGAAAGAAGAAGGAAAAGTCTCTCAAGTGTTTGCTTCTTGCGCTCCCCATGTTTCAGTTTTAGGTGTGGGAAAGCCATTTGTGGGTGTGGGAATTACTGTTTCGGGCCCCTGTTACAGCTCCTCACGTGCTGTGAGCAGCCAGAGGTGACTAAGAAAAAGAGAAAAGATGGTGGTTTTTTAACCTTTAGCTATTGCTGTATCCCAAGGATGAGGCTACCTACCCTTTCAAGTGTGCTCAGTGAGTGGCACATCTTTTGCACTGTCTGAAAGTCTTTCTTAGGGGAATTCTGGAAATCAGAGCCTGAGCCTGGCCCACACTGTACTGACCATCTTATGTTAAAATTCTGTTTAATTCTTCATAAGCCCAGCTGGACTTCCATACAGATTTAAATGCATGAGGAAAAATTCAGGACGTCAAGTCAGGAAAGAGTTACCCACCTTTCTCTCTTCTAGAATTTGAACGCACTCAGAAGTCCTCCTTGTGACTATGGGAATTCAGACATAAATTTAGTTAAATGTTTTCTAAACCAACCCTCCTGTCTGACTAAATATGATTTTCCATTCACAGAGTTTCAGGACATAAAAAAAAAAAAAAAAACAACCAAACAAACAAAAAAAAAAAAAGGGAAATTATTCAGTATAAGCACACATGGCAGAAAAGGAACTGATTTACTTCTCTTTGTAGATAATACACCATTAAGTTTGACTTAGAAGCCAGGGCTGGTCCCAGACTGTGAATTTTCATTTTGAATTGTTTTCAGTTTTCTGTTCCAGATTATTTTTTATTCAAAATTTATTTTATTTTTATTAACTGAAAAGTTGGAGGTTTTTATCAAATGCGATCTAGCTTTCAACATGAAATATCTTTTATTTTTTACTTGATTAAAAATTAATAAAATACTTGGTCCAAATTGATTTTCCCTTTTTTTTTCCCATGCTGTGCCAGCAAAGCACAAAAATATTGTTTGCCAAGCTCCAGTCACAAAATACTTAGTATATCATATGGAAATAGTACAGCGTGTATTTTACTTTTTCATAAATTTGGTTCTGAATGCATTAATCTTTATATTTCCAGGCAAGTAGCTTAAGTGCATGTAAAATACTGTTACAAGAAATAGATATTTTTGTCTTCTGTTTCCCTCATACAAATTTCATGATCTTGCTAGCTGTACTAATGCTAACAAATTACGACGCACTGATAGGTTTGGATTGGGTTGGGGAGGGTGGGGGGAAGGAGGAAAGGTTTGACTCTCAGACCTTAGACACACATTTAAATTTTTTTATTTTAAACAATTAAAAAAATATCTTTAGTGGAATGATCAAATGGTTAAACCTTCTGGATTAACTCTTTCAACTAGGCAAGTATAGATCACATATAGGGGTAGTTGCATAGTGGATTCATGTATTTTCTATGTGAAAGCCTTACAGTCTTCATAAAGTAACAGATAATTGTAAGATACCAGATAACAACAGATGATTGTAAAAAAATCAACTAAAGTTGTAATCATAAAAGAAAATACAGTGGTATACAGAATTCAGTTATTTCAATTTATAGCATCTTCTTCTGTTCTACTTTTCTAAGTTCTGATTAATAGAGCTTCTAAAAAATGTTAGACATTTTAAGACTGTCCTTCAACTAAGAAAAGATGTTTTGTTGAGAACTCAGAATTTGGCCAGGTTATCCAGGGTTCAGATGAAGCTCATGAAAAGTGAAACTTTACCTCAGCTATTTTTTTTAAGTTTTAGCAACATCATTTCTTTACCTTTTTGTCTAAGCTTCCTTGGAGATCTTGTTAAAGTTTCACAACTTGCTCCTTCATCCCTGCTGAGGTCTATTGTTTCACTGTGCATTTAACAGATAAGGTTTTGAAACCTTGGGGTTTGGGATTTCTCTAGGGTATGAATTAAAGAATTCACATTTCTTTCCAAAATCTTCTCCATGGACATCCAGCAACTTGTTGCTATTGCAGTTTCACATCTTCCTTTACTTTAAATAGCAAAAATTTGAGTTTTATAGCTGCACACTATTAAAGTAAAGAAAAGAACATGCTGGAAGATGAAAGTTAGAAACGAGATATACCCTATGGCCATGTCAAAACTATTAAATCTCCATCATAAAACTAATCTTTTGCTACTTTTCCCCTGAAGCAATAGACTGTGATCTCATTGTGCTTTATAAGCTAAGAAAGGTCAGGCCAGCCTCCCCAGTCTTTGGATGAATGAAATCCTAAGAACTCATCTGTGCTTAGGATGATGCTGATTAAGTTAGTGCAGAGACAAACAAGATCTAGCTAGAACAGTTTGAATTTACTTTTCACAGCTGTTTATTGCTGCTTCTCTAGGTAATCATTACAGCCCCTGCAGCTGAGGCCCAATAACAGCTTGTGGGAGTCCTCCCACTCAGTTTCAGTGCAAACCTGCTGTATTTAATTTAAGTCATTGTGGAAGATGGCTCAGGCTAACCCAAATAGTGACTTATTAGTACAGCTCAACATGGAGATGATGAGGAACAACTGTTAATACTGAGACCTAAAACTACTATTGCTACCTTCAAAGTGAGTACTTTATGGTTCTCTAAGCTACACTGCTATGGAAACATAATGGCAGGATGGAGTCCTAGAGTATTGCAAGTTGTTTTGGGTGATATGATTCTTATTTTTGAGAGCTTTGGCCCTTTAAAACTCCACACTGAAGACTTTCTGTGTAATTAACAGTGTTAAGTACCAAAGAGCTTCAAATAGTTTCATATTCTTCTTTTTGTCTATAAAAATGGGTCCTCTCTTTCTCTCAACTTCAAAAAAATTAAGTGAAAAAGAAAAAATTTTTCAAGTGAAATTAAAATTTCTTAATTCATATTACATTGGACTGATTATTCTTTTCTCCATGCAAATACAAAGCAATGCTGTTTAATAAAAACAATGAATGGAGCTCATTTCTTTACAAATAATTTAAGTTTCTCCTACATATTTTTTTGTCTATGAGTAATACTAATTTTTCTGATCAAATTTGGACTAAAACACCGTTTAGGGTTTTTTTTGTTTGGGAAATATCAACTTTATATAAATGGGAAATATTATTTAATACTTCTGTTTCACACTACTTCATACTGTTGATAAATGCTGTTAGACATAGCCCTCATGATCAAAGATAACAATATTGCTAAATAAAAGAGACCCAGGAAATCAGCTTGAGTCTTCAACCTCTGTTCATCCACACCATTTGTTTTTTAGGTCAGTCTTTTGATCTGTTTTGGACCTCTCTAACTAGCTCTCTCTGATAGCCCTAAGTGTTGTGGACACAACTTCACAGAATCACTTCATCACTTCACAATCATCACTTCATAGAATCACAGAATCATATAGGTTGGAAAAGACCTTTAAGATCATCGAGTCCAACCGTAAACCTAACACTACCAAGACCACCACTACACCATGTCTCTAAGCACCTCATCCAAATGTCTTTTAAATACCTCCGGGGATGGAGACTCAACCACTTCCCTGGGCAGCCTGTTCCAATGCTTGATAACCCTTTCAGTGAAGTAAAATTTCCTAATATCCAGTCTAAACCTCCCCTGGCGCAACTTGAGGCCATTTCCTCTTGTCCTATCACTTGTTACCTGGGAGAAGAGACCGACCCCCACCTCTCTACAACCTCCTTTCAGGTAGTTGTAGAGAGCGATAAGGTCTCCCCTCAGCCTCCTTTTCTCCAGGCTAAACAACCCCAGTTCCCTCAGCCGCTCCTCATAAGACTTCTGCTCCAGACCCTTCACCAGCTTCGTTGCCCTTCTCTGGACACGCTCCAGCACCTCAATGTCCCTCTTGTAGTGAGGGGCCCAAAACTGAACACAGGATTCGAGGTGCGGCCTCACCAGTGCCAAGTACAGGGGGATGATCGCTTCCCTAGTCCTGCTGGCCACACTATTTCTTATACAAGCCAGGATGCTGTTGGCCTTCTTGGCCGCCTGGGCACACTGCTGGCTCATATTCAGGCGGCTGTCAACCAACACCCCCAGGTCCTTTTCTGCTGGGCAGCTTTCCAGCCACTCTTCCCCAAGCCTGTAGCGTTGCATGGGGTTGCTGTGGCCCAAGTGCAGGACCTTGCACTTGGCCTTGTTGAACCTCATACAACTGGTCTTGGCCCATCGATCCAGCCTGTCCAGGTCCCTCTGCAGAGCCTGCCTACCCTCAAGCAGATCAACACTCCCGCCCAACTTGGTGTCATCTGCAATCTTACTGAGGGTGCAAAACTTGTTTATTTTTCTTTCCTTTTTGAACACTGATATTTTAGGATAAGCTAACTGACAGAAGTTACACAATCAGTTTATTTGACTATTTGTGCATCTGTTTAGTAAAGTTCAGCTCTACACTCTCCTACAATTTCTGATCACATTTTTTCCTGAAGTTTCCTGAAAATCACCTCTTTCCTGTGACACCCCTTGCCTGTACATATGAAATTATTACTTATAGAGAACAAAAAGGAGGAGGTAAAGCTTTTGTTTAGATCATTTGTGTGGAGTCAGGGACAGATAATAGCTCTTTTGACTGTCACAGATGACTAAGAATATGCAATCTTTGCAGTAATATCATTACTTATTATTTATTACCTGTGAGAGACATCAAGCCTCTATCAAATGAGGGATTGAGTTGCTGCCAGTACCATCTTTCCGCTGGTCATTGCTGGGGGACACAAAATATTTCCCCCTGGGTTGTGTTTTTTTGTTGCTGCTTCTTATGCAAGGAAACTAGAAAAAGATATCTGATATGTTTCTCCCATTTGATCTCAAAGAACTCTACAAGACCCTTGGAGAGATTCTTAATTCCAATTATAATGACTGAATTGCAATTTCTGAATTACTAAATGGTGCTTATACATACATATCTGAGTGCATAAATATATGCATACACATATACATATCCACGCATATATCTGAGAAACTGCATTGAAATCAGGGAAATAAATGTTTTGTAATAGGCACTGTCCCTTTTCTCCTAAACAAATTTTAAAATAACTGTCAACAGTAGCATATGATTAACGCCACCATTCAATGCTGTAGTTTAGAGATGGGTTTCAACTAGAATTGCATTAATTTATTCTTATTTCTCCCAAACTAGGGAGAGGGCCTGCAACACTCTGTGGATCATTTTATTGCTTTATTTTGGGACACTGATGAACAGCAGCTCCATGATCCACCTATGTGGAAAGGTTCATATTAATTATGATTCATAAATGTTATCCTCCTGTTGTGCTATTTTAGAGCAACACTCAAGGTAATTATGGTCCGTTGCCTCCTCTGAAAGCAGACACTATTATAAATCCTTCAGCCAAGGTGGGCTTGTCAGGGTGAGAATAATGTGCAGGTCCCCAGAAAGGATTTATCTTCAAGGTCCATTTGGTAGGTGTGTTTTCTAGTTTTTCATTTCTCAGAACTGACAACAAACAGAACTAGTTGGTTATTCCCCACCGATGCTGTTCTAGTGATAGGATGATCGACAATCTGTGATTAATTTAGAGTCACTCACATGTTAGTACGAGGCAGTTTCGACAGCCTTACTTTAAATATCGATTTCTTGTGTAATTTACAAAAGAGAGGCATACCAGGTATGACAATGCTTTGGAAGTTGTTTACATTCTTCTTGTAGACAACCCCCCCATCAGAAAAAGCCCTGTGTAGAAAGTTCACTTGAATCGAATACTTACCCCTGTTAGGGAGCAGTCTTATTTTGTTTCCTCTGTCTTTCATTGATGATGGATTTAAATTCAGCTTAAAAATAAATAAATAAACAAGTGTCTGTCCCAGCAACACAATGTACTAGTCCCATGTGTTCTGGATTTACAAGGCCTCGCAGTCTCAAGGGCTGAGAGATCAAGGTGTGTTTTGCTTTGTTATCCATTCAAACAAAAGCCCTTTTTGGTCAGAGTAACTAAGGAAGTACATAAGGCCATTTGACAAAATATATGCACATTATGGTCATATTTTAGATATAGTAATGTTTTCTTTGCCTGGGAAAGCATATAGTGTTAAATTCAGTTTTCTTTTTTTAAAAAAAAAGCAGTTTCCATTGAAATCAATAGCATTATTATGGCTGAAAAAAGGTCTATTGGTAGTATATCAGGGCGTACAGTTGGAGCACAGGGAAGTTCATCTTATGGAAATGAAGGATAATAAAAATTGTAGTGGAGAATCCAGGACTTTTGCCCAGTAAAACAACATTTTAGATAATACCCTATATTTGGAAACATCAGACAAACAGTTTGGAAGGTTTAATGAGGCCTAAGGATAACAGCCTTTAGTATATGGAAAAAAATAGTGAGTCAGTTATAGCAAGAAAATATTCCTCTCTGTTAATTGTGATAAACGATTCTTTGAATGGTGGGTTAATCTTCCCTGACATCTTCAAAACTGTGAAGATTTTTTAAGCAAATAGAAAAGATTTGTGGTGAAAATGAAACTAATTCACTTCCCTTTCTTACTACTGAAATCATCAAACTGTAAGATATGTTAATCATTTTGCAAAAAGAATTGCCCCTTGGGAAATTTGCTAAAATATATTTATTTAATTATTCAGTTTCATTAGAATAATGATATTATTTACATGAAGCCAAATCATAAAAAAAACAAAAACCCCTGTAACTTTATATGAAAAAAATGGACACCAGTTTAACAGAAGATCAAACAAATGTGCTGCTGATAATGTTAAAAACAATGAGCTCATTTTCTGGGTGTTTTTTGGATTGGCAAACTGCCCTGTGGGACACAAAAAGGATATAGGAATAAACTAGTCTGGGATTGGTTTGATTGTTTGTTTGTTTGTTTGCTTGGGCTTTTTGTCATCAGATACCAAGCTAAGTATATTAGTAGTTGTATTCCTGCTGTCAAACTAGGTATATTCCATATAGAACAATGCACAATATCACACAAAGAGCAGGTAAATATGCAGCTGTATATACAAGACGAAATCAGAAAGCAAAATGCAAAGCAGCCATCCAAAGCCATTGAGAACACAGATGCATTTAATGTGATCTGCAGAGCTGACATTTTCAGCAGGAAAAGGGATACATTTTCAGCAAAGGTGCAGCGTATACAAAAATACGCATCTCACATTGGCCATATCTTGTGACTGGTTTTGATTAAATTTTCTTTTGCCCACTCTTGACCAAACTGAAGGCATCAACCACTCAGCCTAGGTGAGAAGGACAAAGGCTGCCTAGTACAAAGGCTGCTGTATGCTGCTGCAGAAACAGAAAGGTCCCCCCGTCAGCAGCTCGTGGCAGGAGGGTGGTAACAGAGTTTAAAATACAGTTTTGTGATTATGGCTCTCTCAAGAGTAGAGCAGCTTTAATTCTTTCCTAGGTGAGAATTTACCCTCAGCTTTGACGAACGTGCACATCTCAGGTGATCGAGGCTGTGCCTTGTGTCTGTGTGGCACAAAGCAAGCATGCGCTGGAATATTACCCACTTTATTTAAAAATATTGTGACACAAATTCCTGTGTTATAATGGTAAGTAAGGGCATACTTTGTCCACATTTTGCTGCTTATTATGTATGATATCAACTCTAAGGGTCTGATCCCACCACCATTTGCTATCTAACATGGTGATAACATAAAGCAGCACCACGAGATATTGTGAACAGTATGGAAGCTTTTCAAAGAGCTTCACTTAGGCCATATTTATTTTAGAAGGACTTTACTAATAGGAATCCTTATCCTCCTCATTGATGCACAGAAGCCTTGGTTTATTCCAGGTAATTTAGGCATCTGACGAAATATCTAAGTCAGAAAACATTTTCCCTAGAATCCCACAAAGTCAACAAGGTGCAAGAGATGCAGTTCCAGAGATTCAGATCTTAAATTTCAACAGATTGTAGAAAATTCCATATTATGCAAGAAGTCTATAGAAGTTATGCCTCTTCATTTAAACTCCTAAAAGGAAAACGAGTAAATCTGGTACCACTGTACATTGATCTATTTTGAAGACCCGTACTTATATCACTTGCAATAACTGAAATAATTTGTAGGAATTAACCAAAGGAATTCTTAGCTCGAATCACACTGAACATAAGATACATGTCAAAATTCTGAAGAAGCAGGCATATTTCTTATGCCCCACAAATTATCCTGCAGAAGGAAGATTAAACTCTCTTACTAATTTACATGTGTACTCAGTCAAACAATGTATGGTGGCCTTGAAAGAATCACTAGTGAGTGAATCACTAACAGGTCTGCGAAGAAGTGTAAGTCAAATTTTTCAGAACAAGTGGGTTAAACTGTCAATGAAGTTGTACTTTATGTTGTAGGGGGGTTCATGGAATTCATTAAGAAATGAGGAACCTGGTTTATTGATTTCCATCGCAGACCTGATATTTTTCTAGTTAGTATCTGTTACACTGGCAGCTGCCTTTGGCTTTCTTCACAGCCTGCTTCTGGGGGTTGGACAGCTGGGTAAGGGATTTGCACAGGCATAGGAAAGGAAGTTAAGGGTTATGACAGCAATGACCACAACAGCATGAAAATCCCAGGCAGGGAATTTCATTATAAGGTTAGATCATATTTAGTGCCATTCCAGAATGTTTTTATTTTAGTTATTCCTGCTCTTTTTCGTCCTAAAGCAAAGGAAAGCATGGGATTCTGCATTTTGTTTGTTTGTTTGTTTGTTTGTTTTTTCAAGTCTACAGAAAATACAGTTAGTGAAAGGGAAATGACAACATTTAAAAGGAAGATGGGAATGACAGGAAGGTTAAGGAGGCTTTTACCTTCAACCTGGGTCCAGCAGCCAAGGTACTCATGGGTTAACACATTTACCAGGTTATGCAAGTGGAAGTCCATCTGATGGCTCGGTAATGAAATGACATGCAATATTCCATTATTGCCCTCAATTACCCTATGCAAAGCAAGAATTAATTACTAGCATTGAAAAAGTTCACCTTTGTCCTTCATTTCAGGCTCTCATTTATACTGAGTGTTTCTCAGGCAATATTAATAGAGGTCCAAGTACTTGATAGCTGTTTTTTTCTTCTTTTTCCTTGTAATGGGGCTGATCCTTTTACATGATAACTGTAGTCTAATCAATCAATGGCTGGAGTAAGCATTACGGTATATACAGAGCATTTTAAAAGTGCTGAACCCACCCATGTACTGTTTGGCACTTTGTTGTCCAGAATTGTAGTACACAGGATGGTTAATTTGATCCATTTGTTTTGCAACAAAGACTGCCACCACCAAGTTATTTTAATGTAATGCTATAAATCAATTTGAAGGCTGGATAAAAAAATAAATAACCCAAATAAAAACAACCTAGAGATTCATCACATTTTGTCTGATTTTCCTTGTTGAATCAAGAGATGCATTTCTAAAAGAAAAACAATGCTAAATGATCATTACCCTAGGCTCCCTTCGATTCCCAAGTTGCCAATATAGTATTATATTGGTGGAATGAACTGGCTGCTTGCATGTGATTTTAAAATACATTCTGTCTGTCCATACTTAGTACAAGTCTAGACATAAATGCAGAGCCAGAACCAGAAATTTAAACATAAATGACTCAAAAATTTAAATTATGAGAATAATCATATTCCCTTATGTCATATTTATTTTACAGTGAGGTTGACCCTTTATTCAAGTCTAATTTAACAGATAGAAGTGATGCTGTAGTAATAAAAGAGAGTGTAGTGATATAGGAGAATAGACACTAACATCTTTATTTGGTTCTAGACATTTTCTTGCAAATGAAAAAGGCTTAGGAGGTGTGTATCCAGACAGTTATGGATGATACCGAGGTGCACTAAGATTTTTTGCAGGTGCTGGTATAACATTCAGGTGCATACTAAGGCTGAAGACAAGTGCATGAAGAGTAAAGGTAGTGGATGAGAAATCAATTCTAGAGACTCAGTTACTTTGAAAATTTCCACTCCCCAGTGTCAGCTGGGGAGAGCTGGTAGCAGACTGCTAGTGAAGTGAGAGCAGCTTCCGAAATCAGTTGTTCAAATTAACCTGCTTGACTCTGCTGTGAAAGGTACCGTAAATACTCATTCACTCAGGAAAGAGTGGGAGGAAGTTTCAAAAGCGTTCTCTCTTCTTTCAGCAAAAATCCATGGAAGGAGGCCTCTCATCTATGTAGACATCTATAATGTGTCGGCAGTATCTGAAGTGGTCATTCAAGCTTCCTTTACAGAAAAAGAATAGGCACTTCTAGAGGGCCCTTTCCCTCATTTCCTTAGTAGAGAGCTGATACAGACAACTTTAATTGCTCTCTATAAGTTCCTACTTCTCACTACCACTAAAAAAGGAGCTCTAGAAAACCAAATCTGTTGTAGGTGTCTACAGAGATCTACAGGTGGATGAGATAAATCCCATCTCCAGTAAGTGACTTGTGAGTGCTTCAATCCTGTTTGGTGCTAAGTCAAACTGGTTATTTTGAGTGATAACTAAACATTTAGGAAGCTGATCCTAGCCATTTCCAATAGTTAGACAATTTCAACTGAAAAACATTTAAAATAAGCTGTTCACCTTAGCATTGAAGAGGACTGGAATATATCACACACCAGCTATAATCAAGAAATACTTCGGAAAGCATCTCCCATCGGGAAAGTGGTATTTGACTGTAACAGAGTGGGTGGGCATCCATGTCAATTTGGCATATTAACCACCATATTGTGAATGAGTTCAGGATAGACAGCCAAGTCACCTAATCATGTAAATGTATTCTTAATTGCTTCCTAAATAAACGGTAGCAACAGAGGTGCTGAGGCAACACAGAAACATGATCAGACACTAGTCACAATAAAGACTCACTCACTGAAGATTAGCTTCATTTTATATATATATACTGCATTTTGTCTCTTCTTTAGCATTTTTTAGTTTGTTGTTAGCAAAAGATACTATTTTTCCAATGTTTTTTTATTTTTCCAATAACTTAATATTTTCTTCATACTCTATCTTCTTCCCACTTTCTTACATTCCAACTTAGGGGACTTTTTTTCAGGATTTTTTTCTGCTGAAGTTGATTTTTTTTTTTTTTTTTTAGAAAAGTTGAAGTATATAAACCCAAAGGATTATAGAAGTTAGGCCATGACTCTGGAGTTGGGGTTGCATTTTCACGGAAAGGAGGATTAAAATCCTTCTCTTTCACACATTTGTAATTGAAGTAAGTTTTTAACCTAAACTGCAGCCTTCACAGAAACGTGATACAGCTGAGGAAAAAAACAAGCTCAGACGTTGTGCACATTTTGCTGCTGTTGTTGTTGCTCCCCTTGTTTTCTACCTATATTATTATGAAGCTAAACAGAGAAAATACACACCTGAGACTGTTAGTTGTTTCATTGAGCTGCGATCTCTGCAGAACAGCTGTCCAGTGGTTTACACTGCACTGACCACCTTTGCAGCTAGACATGCTAGAAGCTTTGCTGATCTGTAGCATTTTTAATGGAAGCACAGGCTCCAAAAAATAAAAAGATTAACAGAAAGAACTTAAATCCTTGGGTTTTCCATGCCTGTGACAGAATATCCCCAACACAGTAAATTGTAGTTCTGTACAAGAAAGTCATGGGTCTATGTTTCGTTCCTGACTTTAGTTAATAAATAGAGAAAAGTTGTAATAGCACAGCACTGGGCTTGGTGAGAGAACCAGGCTGACACACTGGTTGACGCAAGCTTATGAGTTAAGAGCAGTGCTAGCAGAGAGACTTCTAACAGAGGAGATACAGCGGGTATCAGCAGGGCATCGTGTAAGAACGCTGATGCTGAATGAGTCAAAACCACAGTGCTTTTTCCCTGGGCAATACATAGCGTTAAAAGCTTCTTGGGTAATCCTTAGAATAGGGTGAGAGACAGGAGTGAAAGGAGAGCAACTGCATATATTCACAAAAGCACATGGCTTCGTAGGGTAGGTCAGTGGAAGCCTTTTGGTTGTTCTCACCCTGCTTAGGAATCCAGCAATGTTGAGACCAGCAGAGACTTTCAAAGAAAACCTGATGATGTTAGTGTCTGAATTATTCCTTTTTTTAAGACTGTATACGCTGGTGGAATGGTAGGAGGCTTTGTAGGATTCTAATGGGAAATAAGTGTTTGCAGATTTTTGTTTATGAGATCATTATGGTTTACAGGGTAATGAACAAATTTAAAGTCTGGTCCTGAAGCTGTAAGCAATAAATGTTTCTCTGCCCTTCAAGATGAGACTAAGAAGAAACTTTAAGGAGAAATTAAATGTGTCATTAGAACATTAATAATATCTGACTATATTTGATCTGTAAATGAATATGTTTCTACATAAACAACTGGTAAAAATAGGAGTTGCTGAAAGAATAGATTTGTTTTCCATTGGTTTTGAGGAATCTTTATATGCAGTGAAACATCCCTAATGAATATCCAATCTCAACACAAAACAGTTAAAAGAGTAAAAGCTCAGACCAGTAAATTGTGGGCTACATTGATTTTTCTGACCTGCATACACAGTAAATTTTTCACATTGAGGCTACCCACAAAGTCTTTTGTTTTCCACTTCTCAGATTTCAGTTTGAAATAATTGAGAGGAAGCTTTCAGAATCTCCTTTCAGAGACATCTTTTGGAGGTGACCTTTGACTTGGAAGGGACAGTTAAAGCAGCTCTTCAAATATTGCAGAATTACATTATTTTCAGGGATTTTTTTCTGTTTGACCTAGTAGCTAAGATGGTGAAAATATAGTATTGAAATCAAAAGTGTCCAGAAAATCAGTAATTACTTGTTTTTTAAATTCCTTGGATGACAATTGAGAAGGAATTAAAAAATGCAATCTTCTTACTGAAAAGTCAGGAACCCTCCAGTTGATATGCTTGCATAGTCTGTTTGTCATTGACACAAGGGTTCTGTACATAAAGGGTTTGGTAGGGATGTAGGTAAGATGATTGAAACACAAGACAAAAATGGATATCAAGGCAGAAAGCAAAATTTTATATGAATGCTTAATTTTTCAAGAGAGGCAGTTACATTCCTTCCAAGATAGCAGTAGTCTTTTTGTGTTTGGTTTTTTTTAGGGAAGGGAAAGAATAATGTGAATAGTGTGATTTCAAAGCGTTTCATCCCATTAAAGCTGGTAGGAAGATAGGACGCTTTGTGTTTGGTCTTCATACTACAATGACCAATTTGGATCTGGCTGCTCAGAGCCAGCTCTTTTCCTATGTCTGTTTAACTTTTGGGAAAATAGCCTGCCATTTGCATCACTGACTTAAGATGCGAGTTTTGACAAAATTACAAGTTTTCAGTATTTTTCAGTCTTGTCTTTTCATTGTAGGAAACTAGACTTCAGGAATTCCTGAGGAAGGTGAGAGAAGGAAAAAATAAAACTAAAACTGAGCATTGAATGCCTTATCTCCATGTGAAAACTTTTTCCTGTATTGAAAAAAATAGCGATCCTTGAGACTTACAGCACATTTTCCGTGCATTTACGCTCTGATTTGGTGGGAGAGGACATGTAGGGCTAGTCTGGTAATCAGATTCTTTCTAGCAGAGATTGTAAACATAACTTAGGGCTTCACTGCCAAAAGCTAGGTTGTTATCATGGAGTAACTGTCACATATCAGATGCAAAGTATAATATTGAAGTAAAGACAAGACAGTGTCATTTTATTTGGAACTAAATTAAGTGAGAGCTCTAAATGCCTCATAATTAAAAAGAACAGTAGCTCTATCAGGTATTCAAAAATGGTTAGTGAGGAATGGTATGTGAGTATTCCCATGTTAAGGAAAAAAAAAGACCCTTCTTTTCTCCAGAAGACAGGACTAGACCACAATGGAAATTATTTTAGTGTTGCTGTTTTTCTTTAGTCAGGCTGAGCCTAGACTGATGCTGATAGCAAAGAACTGCAAGTTTTGGTTAATACCTCATAATAGTTTCCATGGTGTGAGTAAAATTTTCCACTGAATTAAAATGAAAAATACTTCTTGCAGCTATACAAACATTTACTAAAAGAATTCATCGTGTCTTCTCATGGCCACATCCTAAGACGGACAAAAGCTTGAGGCCCAGGGCCTGAAACGCAGTCTCCAGCCTCCAGCAAACAACAATTTCAGCAGCTGCTGGCAGGATGTCCCCTTCCCTTTACCACTCCCAGTTCCGATGGAAGACTCTTACAGAGCCTCGCTCCTTGGCTGCATTTGCTATTAACTGCGTTTCTGTTTCCAGATCAATTTATGGCCGGTTGATACTCACCTGGTTTTGCACCAATATGGAACTTAAACTTAAATAGTTCTTTTCCCTCCCTCTCTGAAAAGTTGTAGATCCATAAAACTGTAAATATGTTACTTTCTACATATATATGTAGGTGTATATATATTGTACTTATGTGTAGTGTAAAGCACAAAAATGCATAAAACATTTCAAGGTAGCAAACTATTTTTACATTTGAGAAATCAGGGATTTAATACCTGTGCACTATTTGCATTTTTGGGTATGAGTCAGAGCTAGGAATTAGTCTGCAGCTAGCAATTAACTGTTAGCTGGTGAAACAGCTTATGCAGAAGGGAATCTTACCTGCACTTGGTGTTCATGGGTGGCCCTTCAAAACTACATATTGTGCAGCAGAAACATAGTATTGCTTTCATCCTGGTTAGCTTCCAAAATGTGTATCTTCTCAGGCTTGGATATGCCTCTGAGCCATTTGGACTAAGTCCAGGTAAAATATTTTCAATTCAGCAAATCAACTTCCTGCTGCGGTACATTGTTAGGAAGTACTGAAAGGTGCTTTCGGATTTTGTAAATAACAACAGATCACATAAAAATGATTCTTCTATTATAGAAGTCTTTACGTAAAACAACGTATTAATTTCAAACTTTGGATAGGTATGGTGATGTGGGAGAGAGTGCAAACATCTGGACAGCCTTGTTGATAAGGGAAAGAAATCCTACAGATTATATTGTTAAATGTAAAAATCACTAGATTTTAATTCTTCATTAAAAATTGTCTCAACTCCTATGCTGAAAGTGATGTTTCAGGAATATAGATGAGCAGACAAAATATGTTTATTAAAGCCATTCCAAAAGAGAACAAAGAGAAGACGATGGAGTTTGGCAGCAGACTTTTGAAATACAAAACTATACTTAATCTCTGTGTCGAAATTTCCACTGACTGTACTAGAGGTCAAGAGGGTCTCAAAGGCATAAGAAGCGCCATAAGTTTAATAAAAATGATTACACTCATGAAGAACAGCTATGCCTTTTGAACATTTCATAATACTGTTTTCCACTAGTCCTTTTTTAAACTGATGGTGTCATATAAAATAAGGTGAGCAAACCAAAGTGATTTTCTCTTGCAGAGACCAACCCACTGGTGAAAGTGTATTAGACCATGATCCTATGCCTACTTATAAAAGATATGAATTGTCACAGCCCCCAGATGCAAAGTATTGATGTTGTTATTTCAAGCTGCTATGCTGTACCTTTTTTTTTTTTTAGCAAGTTCCAATAAAAGACCTAAGTAGGATTTGGACAGTATTTAAGCATATGCATGCAAAATTGTAATTCTGAAGTTTTGCATGATTTTCTTGCCCTATACTTGGAGAAATGGAGCTCCCATCGCATGCACCCTACTTTCTGACCTTAAACTTTAGCACTTCCACACCACTCTGAATAGCACAGTGTCCCAGACCAAGTCAGGATTGCAAAACATAGGTCCTCCTCTGTCCAAATCCCTGGAAGCTGCATCTAACAGTTATTCCTGGAGCATCCCTAACAAAACCTTACGATGGGCTTCCCCACAAAATGCAATGGTGATTTCCACTTCTTTTTTTCATCTGGGAGGCAGAAGCAGCAGTAGTCACCATAGCAGTGCTGTCTGCTGTAAATGTTTGTAACTAACAAGCACTCTCCCAGAAGGACCTAGCTTCTGTATCTGCTTTGGTATACGTGGGTACAGCTCTGGATTACTCAGGTCCTGAGGACATTCATGTTTCAATACCAGGGTACTGATGTTTCTCCTCTTGAAGCTGTGTGGCTGCAAAGAGTCAGAGGGGGAACCTACGTATAGGGAGCCTAAGTCCTCAACATTTTCTACAGTGGGAAACATTTGCCTAACTATAGGATCCTCATGTAATTTTTAGTGCTGTGAGATATCCCGCTTGGTCTCCAGAATTCTTGTGCTCTATCTGCTGGCTTAGGTGTCTCAAATGACAGATGAATGCTGCCCATTGGATTTACCATTGATTAACCTGATAATGAGTAAGGTTACTTGGACCCTTCCTTATATAGCATTTTGCATATCATTTTCCAAAGGCGTCACTTCTCCCAGTGTGGGTAGCTGGATTTTGGATCTCTCTACAAACCTTCCCAGGACCCAGCCCTTGGGTCTGGAAACCCTCTATTCAGTTCATTCAATATTCCATAGGCCTAAAGAACAGAAGTGCCCATTATGATCAATTTGCCTACATTTGGGATTTTTTTAAAGGCTTTTTTTTTGAGAAAGGGTAGTTGCATCTACTTGATAAGTATATTTTAAAGCTAATTACAGTTGAACCTGAATAGCTGTCAACCTTTTCAAATAAAACACTAGAAATAAACTTGCTTTGTATTGAGAGGAACCTGACCACACTGTAACCAAAAGTAGTAATTAGCACCCTTTTTTATCTTTCAAAAATACTTTGCCGTGATAAACATACAAGAAGTATTCTTTAATTTGGACACTATTCCTGAATATCTCAGTCTGTTGTGTTTTTACTTCATTTATTAAGACGTGAAAACTTGTTACTAAAATTAATTTATTCCTCTTTTGTCCACTTTACTGATTGGAATATGAAAATCTTTGTTGACTTGGAGACATTCTGTCGATTGCTTAGATTTTTCAAGGTAGAGGTCACTCAGTGTTACTTTTGGACATAGATCAAACTAGCTTTGGTGCTAAAAACCTTTTTGTATTTTGGCAGTGAAGAACCACTTATAGGGAAGACAGTACAAGGAAATGCTTCCACGTAAAACAACTTCCTTTTGTTTTCAAGCAGGTTACTTCTTCAACAGTCATTTCACTGTGCTTCCCACCGCCTTAAAAGTATTTTTAAGGAGATGAATATGAAATGAAAATGTGGACTGAAAAAGGCCACTGCCAAACACTTTCTGTTATCATGCTCTCCTTTAGAACAGTTGGTTTGAGCCTTGAAAGGAGAAATATTGTTCTATGTCTTTACCTTTTGACACTATAAATGTTTTCTAATGTTGCCAAGCATGTATCAAGAAGGAATATTTGAGTTATTTGAATACTCTAGGGCAGACAAACACAATGACATCCAAGACTGAACCCATTAAATTAATGTACTTACAATGTGAAATCACATAACAGTAACATTAATATAATAGAAATGGATGTTGCTCTTGCAGCTCATTCAGTTCTTGTTTGTACAAAGCATCTTGCATCTACGAACTCCTCTCTGCTGAGACTTGATTCACAGAGGTGAGAGAAACATTCAAATTGATGAGTATCTCCTTAAAACATCAGCTTGCAGCCATAAACTTTTCTAGGTGACAAGTGGAATACTTTTGCCCACTCAGAAATATCAATGAAATGGCTTAACAGACAATATTTTCATTAAAGAAGGAAATTCTAATGAGATCAATAGAAAGGGTAACAAGAATTAGCTCTTAAAGCAGAACTGTGACAGTTTTTCAACTTTCTTTTTTGCTTTTGGGAAAAGAAGGGAAAGGAACACAGTTCATAAACACATTGTATAATACCCATCTTCACTGATTTGGGGGGGTTCATGTAATAATGGTAACTTTGTATTTTGTTTGAAGTGCAGCACAGGTTTACAGAGATGTTTCAAATAACTAAGGTATAACTGATGGAAGGGATTAATTTGGCTTAATTGGTTATGTTAATAATATAAAAATACCAGGGGCCACTTCAGGGTCTTAATGGACCTGATACCTCTGACCATCATATGCTGCTTGAGCTGTAGCACAGTCTTTACATGAACTAGAAAGGACCTTCCCTAGGCTAGAGCAATTTGAGACAGTTTCAGTATGTTCTTCTGACAGTCTTCAATCCCAAACGGTAGGTGTCTGCATTTAGGTATTTAAAAGTAGGTGTCTATATGCAATATTGTGTCTGTGGCCACATTTTAGTCAGGAGAGACCTGGGACTTGATTCGGTTGTCTTTCTTGGCCATTTATGCCCATTTGAGGTGCCTTAGTGTATCCACAAGATTGGCAGATGTGCTAGAGCTACATATAGCACAGTAGCTGTGACCTATGATGTCCTGCGCGATGGAAAGGCCAGACAGAATAGCCCCAGCTGTCATCCATTGACTGTAAAAGGGCTTTGGACCCATAGCTCAGATATAAAAACCTAAATGTAGATCTTATTCTGAGACCTGAATGCTGCCCTTCTTGTTTAGCTCTCAGGTTTTTATAGGAAAAATAACCTAGTGACAGACATTATTACGCTTGACTGATGGGGAATTCTGGGCTTATAAGGAGCCCTGGGAGCCAGAGGCAGATTGGAAGAGCTAACATGGGTGCAGGAAAGGGGTTCTTGCAAGACTGCATGAGAGTTTCAGGATTCCTCTGAGCTGACTGCTTGAGCAATACCAAAAGAGTGGGTAAATTGGTTCACCAAAACGGGGTAGTGGAGAGAACCTGTGTAACAGATCACCTTTGTAGACTTATGCAGACTTTAGAAATAGTTTGGAAAAATTTTACCATTATATTTACCACAAATATAGCCTGTTATTGGCTGTATTTCTTGGGTGTAGTCCATTTAAAAATATATTTCTTCAGCAAGAGGAGTTGTATTTCCCTGTTGAGGTTAAATCTATGTATCATGTCTGGAATTATAGTAGTGAGTAGATAATCTGATATACTATGTGGTTCAGCTACAGTCATGCATTCTTAAAATAGGGACAGATAAATAGGAACAGAAAAACTGAAATGATTCCTGATAGAAGTAGAGATTTTCTATGGATGGCTGTGTCTACAACAGAGCAATAGTAGCAACACATTTATGCTTCAAGAGCTCTGCAAAAGATGAGACAACAAAACACCTGGAATGAAAATTAGTCAGTGTCAAGAGCTACTTGAAGTGTAGCAGAACTAGAGAAAATCTATATTATTACATTCCTTGTAATATACTTTGTTATTTTGTATTTTTGTAAATGTTGTACTCTTATTGCAGGTTATATTTTTAAGAAAACATATCATTCTAACCTTACATCTTATCTTGAAGTGGACTTTTAGTGATTTACCACAACTCGGCATTCTATCCCTGCAAGTTTTCAAATCCTTAGAAACCAGAGTCTGAACAGTTGCAATCAAAGAAATCAACACTTTTACTCATAGTAAAAGAAGAGAACATCTCTGAATACACTGCCATGGGAGCTCATTTCAGGATAACTTGGTTAGATGGTATGCTATCAGGTTTGACTGTCATTCATTCAGCATTTGATATGGCATATGCTGTGCAGCTGGGGATCCTTTTGTGCTGCCTATTTCATAGGATTATAGTATCAATAGCTAGGAGGGCTTAGAGTCCATTTCACTTCTTTATGTACATGCATTTCAGCAGTATTTACATTAAAGAAAAAATGTCGAGATTTTTTTTGCCTTGGTAATTTTGCTGGTTTCCCTCACTCAGTAAGTCTTGCAATTGGTGAAAGGAAGAAAACTGGAATTATCAAAAACAATGCATGCTGAGTGGGTTCAGGTACACTGAGGATCTGTGCTGAAAAGATTTGCGTGGAGAAATGTTTAGGGCTATAGAAAGATGTGATAATTTACATATAAATTGATTTTTTTAAAGGAAAAGGTTAGCTTTCAGGAATTTGAGGGAAGAGGCATAATGCAAATTATATTTTGTTGACTGCTGAGCAAGCTCAAAAATTAAATTATAAAAAATGAAATTATAAAAAAACAAAGACATTTGGAAAGACGTGTTTCCATAAAAGACACGGAAATTAGTTGTTAAAACAATAGGCCTTAAGTTTCAGAACTTTAACAAAAGTAAAAGTTCAGAGACTTTCTTGCATGTGAGTTTTCAGGAACTGGGAGGAAGATATTTTAATATTGGTGAAATTTGCAGTGAATAGCATTTTGTTTTCTGTGAAGTTTTAGGATCATTCTTTCTTTTTATAATACGTGGTTATGTTTAATACATGTGTTCTGGATATGGTGCCAACTCAAAAACAAAGCCCTCAAACTCATTTTTTTGTTGGCGTTTTCCAAAACATTTCTATATTTAGGGATGTTGATTGTGTCTCTGTAAAAGAATGTCTTGTGAAATAAATACAGAAGATGGGGCAGAGGGTGTGGTACAGAAAAATTGATATCCCAGCACCAGTCCTTGAGAAATAAAGACGCAGTATCCAACAGACTAGCAACCCCTCTTTTTCCTTACTGGAGGACAGGATCTTTCCCTAGTCTCACTTTAAGAACATGTGCCAAATCATGTAACCTCTTCCTGTACCATGCTGTACATTTACTATGTTTAAAAGAACTAAGAAATTTTATGTAACTAAAAAAATAATAATAAAAAAAAATATCTCACTGCACAGCTAACATTTGTGAGGCTTAACCACTAGGAAAAGCCTTTTCTCCCCTCCTCTGTTTCTCCTCAGAGCAATCATCTTGTTTCAAAATGTCAGCGATGAAGGATTTAGCAAATGCTGCATTGCTTTTTGGCCCAGCCAGAAGTTCAGTTCTCAGTGAAGTGTTAAGCGCCTTCAAATGGGCGACAAGCAAATTTTGCTGCTTGATGATTGCTGAGAGCAAATTATGGCTTCCCTCAAGGATTTTCTCTCCCATAAGGGAGGAAAGCAGAACCCAGCTCCAGCAAGCGAGGAGCGGCTGAGCAGCCTCGCTGCAGCAGGCTCGGAGAAGATTACCTGTTAGCTGTTGTCTCGAGTAAAATGCACCAGCAAAGCTGCTTCGCCGGGGCCATTTCTTCTTTGTGTGGAAGGAGTGAGACAGCCCCGAAGTGTCCCATGCGAGTTCGGGGGTTAATGCATATTTTAAAAGAAATATTTTTAATATTTTGCTGGCCTGTGTTTCTAGGCTTTACATTTCCTGTAATTCCTGCTTCTTTTTGTCAGCCTCTTCTCCTGCATGGCATATTGCCCTTCCAATTCTCTCCTGTCTTCTCTCCCACTGTCTCCCTCTCTCCCTCCTTTCTTTTTCTTATCCTTCATATGAAGCCTTCATGGTAAAGGCTTGATTCCTCTGCCTAAGGACTGGAGAACTTGAACGAGCAACCAAAGTCAGATGATACTGAAATGGGAATGGGGATAGTTTTTCCAGGTAATATCCATGCGAGAAGCCAGCTCCTGCTGCCTTCTGCCACCACCACCCTGTCCAGAGAGAGGACACGCTCTTCTTTGCTGCTGCTAGCCCGGGTTTTGCTTCTTCATACCAATTTTTGGCCAGTGAGTACCAAAGCAGCACTTATCTTTTCCAAGACTAATCTGATCCTTCATTGGAAGCAATACAACTCTTGCTAAGGGTTGATAATAACCCAGTTCAGATGATCCTTGTAGACGGGTCTGCATCTGGACTCCCTAGCTCAGGCCTTAAAACTTTATGGTTTCTTTCAATTTCACAGTGACATTATAAGAATTTATTAGTGAAAACCTGGGACAGGACCTTATCCAGTATTTATGCGCCTAAATCAGAAGGGAGGATTAATGTTCTGCATATTTAAGAGCTAAGAGTTAGTGTTTGACTTGTACTCAACAGGGAATGTTCCTGGGATTAGTTATGAATTCAAACTTCGGTGGAAAGGTGTGGAAGTAGGAATGCCCATTTTATACCAATCATGAGCCGCTTGCAACACAGTGCTTTTCAGAGGGATTGGAAAATCCTTACAGGACAGTAATATTAACTTGGAAAAACAACCTGTTTTAAAACAGATTCACTCAGACAAGATGATAGTACTAAGAGTTGCAGAGAAGCATGTTTAACATAGTCCAAAGAAAAAGATGAGAAAGAGGTTTTAAGGTAGAGATGGTGACTGGATAAAGACACCTAGCTCTGTAAGCAAAACCATTTTCTGTGCTTTTTGAGCCCTGTGGTGCTTGCAGAAGCTCCTGCATTTTCGATAAATAAACAGGACTCTTGGAAGAAGCACTAGTCATTATGTCTTTCTTTTGCTAATGCAAACAATTCCCCCCACCTCTGAGTACCAGTTAACCCCCTTTAGTAAGAACAAAAGTCCTGAATAACTGCTTTCAGTTTCTGATTTCTGAGTAGGAGTAAAATGAAAAAATAAGATTCCTACCAAGGCAGGGTTGTTATTTCCCCACAGTAATTTCAAGTAGCATTTCAGAAAATATTGGGCTAATTATTCTATTTTATTCTCCCTCATTTATCTAACCCGAAGCTTGAGATCTGTCTGTTATTATTGTTGTACACATCTAATTCCAAGCAGGACAGCTTAAGTTCCTAATTACGTGTTCAATACTCAGTTTTCAATTGCACAAATAGCATGTAATGTTTCCAAGTGTGTAGCCATATAGGTCTTTCTAAACATGACAGGAATGAATACTCACTGAGACTGCTAATCTCAACGACTATGCAGCAGATCTTATTTCCTCTCCCTCCTTCAAAGCTGTGAACTTTAGAATTACTACTAAGGATAAGAGGTTTGAGTTTTAAATCCCTTAAAATCAGGTCAAGAAACCAACACCTTGTAAAACCAAAATTAAACAGCAAGTGATAATGTTTAATCCAATTCTGTTAGATTTTGCACCAGAAGAAACACATAAGCAATATAAATCTTGTGCTGCGTTTTACTCCAAGGTCCAAATTTGCTTGCTGTTCCTTCCCCAAGCTCTATTAAAAATATTAAAGCTTGGCTAAATTAAATGTTTGTATAGTGCTTAACATTTAGCTTGCTGAAGTATACTTTATGACTTCTGTCACTATAATACGTAAGTACTTCATAGATTGGTTGGATATGTTGTTAAGGCTTTCAAATCCTCGCTGAGGCACGCAGTCTGATTAGCCCCATTTTTCTGATGAGAAACTAAAGCATAAAATTATGTATAGCTCTCTTGCAAGCAGACACCTCACTCTGCTGGACCTACAAATAGCCTCCTTGGTGGGATCTTTAGGAAAACTTAATGTAATTCACTTCTACAGCATCTGCCGAACCAGAATGCAGACAGATGTCACTTGACTCTGCTTGCAGGAGGTTGTGTGCTCTTATCTCTAAATAGTCACAACTGCAAAGAAAATCAGAGTAAGAGCTAGGATTTCAGCCTTGAGCACCTACATTTGAGGCTACCACATGAATGTCTAACATTGTTTTTCTCTGATGTTGCTTAAAATGAGACAGAGGTACTTACTCCCTACTGCACATGCTGTAGTACCCGTAGTCATTTAGTACTGAGGGGCAACGATATGAAAAGCTGCATATAATGGGATTCCCATACCTACATGCATTGAAGGAATGAGTTGTGACTTTTCATGGTCAATACGTGCTCTGGAAGTGTACAGAAACATCCTTTCCCTATCCAGTTACTGTGATTTCACTCACTCTTGTAATGCAGCAAGTTATTATCTTCTCTGAAGACAGTGACCCAATGATAACTGAAATAACATATGGAATTCCAGCATAAAAGGCCTTTCCATAGTTACAGCTTATTTCTCAGACAAAATCACTAGTCATCACCATTTCTTTAAATTTTAAACCACCACTGCTTACATGGGCTGCCTAAGTGCTTCTGGTTTTAACCACACAGTCAGAGATCCGGGCTTTTTGGCTTCTCATGATAGTACGTCAGAGACACTTAGTAATGATAAATAGGTATCTGTAACATGCATCACAAAGCTTAAAAATTATTTAAAAAGACAGAAAATTTGTATAGTGTAAGACATTTCTTGTGCTAAGCTTTGACTTTGTGCTATAGAAGAAAAAAACCCCAAACCTTCAAAAAAATGTAGAATTCAGGAACTAATCCATGTCTCTTTATGGCATTTCTTTATTTCCTTCTTGTTCATTGCTATTCTGTCTTAGTAGCTTTTGTTTTGGGATGTATGTCTTTGGAAGAACCAGATGTTGCATCACAATTGCTGTTGATTTCTCGCAGGGTGTCACACTGTTGTAAAATCCTAATTACACATGTTTTTCACAGTTCCTGAAGCTAAATGATGATTTTTTTCCTACTGCAACTTCTTTGTATCTTTCTTTCTTGCATGCTGTGGTAACTTAACTTCTTCCAGCAAAAATGTACTTGAAATATACAAATTTAGTTGCATACCTAAAAAATGTAAAAGACTCTTTTCTTGGCGGAGGTCCCGTTACCAGTTGGAGCGCGTTAACTGTTCTCGCAGAGAACATCTTCTGGTTTGGTTGCATTTCAAAGGAATCCAGTCGCACAGTCCAAGACCATCCTGCCATGTGAAAGAAAGCATGGTTAACTGCACCAAAAGTGCATGCCTGATCCAAACTAAAACGTCTAATGTAGATTCACCCCTGAAATGTAAAGAGCAGTGCCCTCAGACAGATGCAAGCTTCCTCCTTGTGGAATCTGCTAACTTATCACAAGTATTAACTCTTACAAGTAATGATGGTTTTGGATGGATGGAAAAGTAAGTGAGATCCCTAGGTCACCTACCAGATATGGATGACATTACCTGAGCATGCTATCAGTATGCTCAGTGTTATGTCAGAAAGTAGCTTAAGTAAATATGTAGGGCAGAAAAAGAGGAGATTCACCTGCAAAAGAGATTAGAAAAACATGGCGATGCTGCCTTATTGAAAAACTAATTGGTACTGATCCAGAATATTTTATGAAATGGTAAATTTTCTAAAATATCTTTTGCCTCACTTATACCTACAAAAATGCGGGGTTTTTTCTTGTAAATTATTTTATCTGTAAACCAAGTATGTGAAATATGTTTTGTAAAATAAGGACAATTCAGTGTAAATAAAATCTGTGTTAATATTGGTCATTTGTAATGGATTATTTTGTGTAGATAATATTCATCAATTTTCAGTGTAAATCAAAAACACATAGGTCTTCCATGTCTAAAACATGAACTTCTCTTCTTAAAAGCCTTCCTCAGCTTTATTGCTCAGTTACTTTCATTGGAAATTTGTTGCAGAAACTCTCTATTCTGTCTAACAGAAATCATCTAATTCCTAGACAAGCTGTATTAATGTCCTTTTGTCCTTATGCCTATTTTATCCATCATCTTAAAAAGCTCTTTTTTCTCCCTGGTGTTTAACACTCATATGTACTAGAGAGTAATCATATCTGGCCCCGGCCCAACCTTCATAATGTTAGGTTAAGCATGACAAGCTCTTTTAGTGTCCTGTGGTATGTTCTTTTGATTATCCTAATGGTCACATTAAAATGACCAATGAATCCCTTGTTGATATGTTTAATTTGCTATTATATTTCTTTTCAAAGTGCTGAGAAGACGACCATAAATAAATGAAATCCATTCATTGCATGTTCCTTCCAATGGTCCTTTCTGCCTGTCCTTATTTTAATAGAAAACCAGATTCCCTAACTAGCAAATAACCCCTAAACGCAATTATGACATTCATAAGCTGTGGTTATAATCAAATGAACGTCAGGAGTCAGCTATGATTCACCAGCTTGTTGCTGCCCATTGGGACTCTTTGCTCTTTATCAGCCATCAAATCAGCAATTACAAGAGCGGTTCACACAAATGGAACTCCAATATACTACGTTCCACCTTATTTTAAGCCAGCCCCAGCACAACACTTTGCTTGACAGTTTGTTTCTCAAATTGCTATCACCCGCTATGCTTTTCCAGCTACAGGTTGACAAGGTCTGTTCCATGGAAAATCCCAAATCTAATAGTTACCCTGAAGTTAGAAGTAATGTTTCTGTTCCCTGGAGGGAATGGCTCATGTCATAGAAGAAGACTTGCTGGTCAGTCAAACCTACATGCCTACTTGCCTTTCTCATCTCCCAGGGTTTGCAATGTGTCCTGTCATCCTTAGACATATTTACCAGCAATGTGATTGTCATCTTTAGAAATATTTACCAGAAATGTGATTGCCAGAATCAAACTGCAATGGTAATGACTTAAAAACAACATATAGATCTGCCAGAGCTACCATTTCGGTTTGGGTTGGTTTTTGTTTTTTTGTTTTTTTTTCCTTTGTAGAAATGCCTCAGAAGCTCCCATAGTTGAAACATAGTTGAAAACAGCTTATAAAGTGCTTTAAGACCTCTGGATGAAGAACAGCAAATAAATGCAAAGTATTACTTCCTTTTCTTTGGGCTAGCATCATGCATGATAATATTATGTTTATTTAGGAGGTAGAAGAAGAATTTCAGTACAATATGCAAACTAAATATCATATAAATACTATGGGACTGATATAGATAAGGAATGACAACATATGGAGAAAAATACTGGTTTAGTAGCCTAATATTTCTTTCCTGTTCTAATTTATATAAATGTCATGAAGCTCCAGAACCCTCTTGGAGGGGAAAATTTGGGAACACTTGGGCCCTTAACATCAGCCCAAGTTTTATCTGAGCAATCTGGATAGATTAAGTGATTAAAAGGGTTGAGCAATCCAACGGTCAGATAATCACAAGCTTATCTTTTCAAACAGGGAGAGCAAACACTCCGACTGTGATTCACATGACCATGTACATTGTAGACATCTTCAGCTGTATTAGTCACTCTTGGTATTTTTATAGTCAATGAAGAGAAATAAGCACTTCAGGGTGCGGTTTATATGTCCGTAATGTGCACTCCACATTAGGTCAAACCAACTGTATTCTAAGAAGCACTAATCCTATTCCCTAACTAAAAAGGGACCCTACTGTGACCAGTTTGGGTACAGTTATCAGCACTGACAGCATCCAAAGTTAGATGACATGAATCCAAACTTTTAAATAATTAAGTCACGAATCAAACTAGTTGGAGGCTGCTGCATATCTAAGTCTGTTCCCAAATTCACTCTTTACCTTGCAGTATAAAACATAGACTTGTGAAAGTGAATACTGTATTACCTGTGCTTCTGCGTCATGAATTGTGACGAAATAGTGAAAACAGCATTTCCAGACCAGTCAGAGAGCAACCATGTCTTTAATGAGCTGTACAAAATTAGCAAAAATAGCATCTTTATACCTTGTCAGTGAAGGAGTGCACACATGCACACCCATGAAGGCTTCTCTCCCATGCAGCACAGTTTACACTAGCTGAACATGGCTGACCATGGGTAAATTCTACTATGAAAGAAAAAAAAAGGAAAGTTTGTGGTTTTTTTACTAGTTTTATCAGTAAAAAAATAGGGGTTTACTAATTTTTACCCCTACTAAATTTATCAGGGTTTTTTGCTTGTTTACAAGCTGGCCATTGCAACCTGGATGCTTTGTAACTATAATAAAGAGCAGCTTAGGGAAGTGCTCCTCTCTATTGCAGTCATTAGGTATTTCTCCAGAGACAATTTAGAAGTGCTGTATTAGGAAAATAAACATTTAGAACAAAAAAGGAAGAGATAGTCTTAAGAGGTTAAGAACTCAATAAAAATGTAACATTCAGTCATTGACTATAAATATTTAAAGTACCATCGGTGGTGATGAATGAAGAAAAATGGCTATCATGAAATAATGGATCAGTCAGAAATTCTGACTATGTATTTGTAGAAATAAACATTTTCCTGCCAACTAGGCACTTTTCTGGAAAGGAGTGCATTTCTTAGTCTATATAGTTAGAAGAGGCCTACAATGCATGTTATTCCATAGCAGTGAGTTTAAGTCAAGATTTTTACCATTATTTTTATTGTGGCATGAATAGATATGCACTTAAAGTTTACAAGTGTGGATCTAAGTAATGGTAGTCTTAAAAGATGGCAATGAATTGGTAATCATGTCTATTTTTAACAGTTATAGATTTATTACTTTCTGAGGTTTTATGAGAAAGATCTAGAAATATTCTGATTGATGCACCGTTCTGTATTTTATGTACGCTTACTAAAGATTGCTGTGTCTAAGTACCTTAGTGTGTAAAAAATGTGTAATACTGACTTTAAAAGTTACATCTCTAGCACATGCATAAACATGCATACATGAGAGACAGCATAACACGGAAGGTATATAGTAATGTCAGGGTGATTAGTAGGTTATTATCTGTTTTCCCCAAAGTTTAAGAGCCATGTAATCTTATACCACTGGCTTCTTTAATGGTGTAAGTGATATGTCAGAAGTCATGCTGAGAGGGAAAGGAGAAAGAATCAGCTGCTTTGATTTCTATGACTGCACAGTTCAGGTTGATTTGGACCTCTTCCTCAGCTCCTGGGTTTTGTTTGTTTGTTTGTTTGTTTGTGGTATGGGGTTTTGGGGGGTTTATTTTTTGTGTGTGGAAAGGGTCAGTCACACGCTTATTTAAAAAACTAAACATGATTCTTCTTACTTCATGGTGATCTTCACTGCTTCGGACAGTGATGGGTGTAACCTTTCTTTCAAGGTTGCACACCTCCAGCTCCAAAAGGACTGTGTGAATTATCTTCTTGCTACAATTTGGTATAAACATTTGCATTTTATTTTCTTTATGCTTTTCTTTTTCCTTCTTTCTATGCACATCTTGCATTGTGAACATTTTAGCAAACTTTCATTGAAAAGAAAACTGTGTGCTCTACTCAAAATTAAGAGAATCTGATTTTTATATCACATTTGAAAGTGGTCATGCTAGCAATACAAGCAGTTAAGCACGTTTGACAAGAATTGTCTGCTAAAGTATGTGTTTGTTCTCACATTCAGACACTCACAGACAATGCCTTTAGAGCTTGCTGGAGTAAGGTTATAATAAATAGGAACAGGGAAGAGAATTATATTAGTTCTGTGGCCAGCCATGAGTTACTAACACAATACAACTTTTTTAAAAGGTTACCCAAAGTGTGTATTACTATGTATATTTCATTAATGGCCAAATGTGAAAAACTAGTAAAACTGCTAAGAAAACTCAAGGTTGTGGATGAACGTATCCAAGTGTTGGGTTTTGGTGCTTTTTTTAATCTGTTTTGACACATGACAGTCTTTTTTAACCATAGGCACAGCAAGTTCACCTTTTGGGACAGTTCATTCTCCCTACACTTTTGTTGACCTATGTCTTCAATGCAGAGTCTAATTAGATAATAAGAGGGCCAGCCTTCGATATCAACAGCTACATCCCCAACCCATATCTGACCAACCATGCTTGCGTTGTTATACTATATGTGTATGTGAGTTACTACGCTGTTTGTAGCCTTCAGTCTGAAAAACCCATGTAATCATTCTGTCATTTCTGGTGAAGAAGCATGGAGAACTGAAACTCTGTCTTGGTAGGTATATGGAGAATAAATCTTGGCAGAGGTCTATAATGGTTGCCTTGTGTCCACATGGCAAAGTGAAGAGACCGCTGAGGTTTTAGTTTGTGTTGCTGACCTTGTAGCATGCGTGTTAAAGATAACCTGACTCAGGCCACAGGACTTCATGTGCAAATGAGAAGCAGAATGAGACAGCAAAGAAGTAAAAGATCTGATAACTTTGAAGGGTAGGAAACGTTTCTGGCACTTTAGAAGACCAGCAGCTTCTCTGGTCCTTCAGAGCTTCCCTGTCCTTCCCAAGCTAATCCTCAAGGTGCATGAGAGACAGTCTCCCACATCGCATCATTAAGACTCACCTCAGGAATTTAAAAGCCTGTCATTAGCAGTTTCCTGAAATAGTGGATAAAAAAGAAAATAAAAATCAATTCAACTGCCAAGGTCAATGCCTTCTTGGACAAGATAGGAAAGAAAAGGAAATAGTTTTCTGGACACTTTTTGGGTTTTTTCAGAGAATGATATGACAGTTTACAATAGTGAAAGCACTCAGTTTATTTTCTGAGCTTTTTAAACTTGTGTTTAAAATCCTCTTTAATAACAACTGCTACAATTACTTGTTATCGTAATGAATTGTTGTCATTTTGTAGTTCAATCTAGGATAGGCATATCATTTGAGGGGCAGCAATTTGTCATCAAATCCATGTTTGTTCATTTGTTTATTTATTTTCTTAAATTATGGATTTAGTAGTTTAAGAAATCTGTACTTGGTTTTTGTTGTTGTTGATGTTATTTGAGCAGCCAAAGTTGTATCAGACATGTGAGCCTAAGGTGATATGTTCCTTAAGCACAAGTTTACTGGTAATGTGCATTTTGGTTCAGCAGAACTTTTTCCAGCATTTGCTCAAATGCCTGTGGCCAAACAAAAAATTGATGTCAGAATATTGTGCTAACAAGAAGCATTGCCAAATGATAAAATATTAATTCTTTTACTTTATATGCAGATATGAGAGAAGAAGCAATTACCCCTACTTTAATTGTTTCATAGATGAGTACAATTATGATGTTATTCGTTCCGTTTGCAGACCGAATGTAAAAAATAACATCCACATCATATAGTCAGAGATTTCATTTTAAAGTAAACCTTACCAATGTTAGATATATTAAAGCAATAAACCAAGAGATTAAACTTTCATAAACAGTAAGAGCTCATTGTTTTGTAAATGGATGTATAATAACGTCTTTGTAGCTCAAATGAAACCATAAAACTGACTGGGCGCTTTAGTCTTTCTGCAAACTTTTGATTTATCTGTTTAATCACTTGTTAGCTTTTTTTATGGCAATTAAACATTGAAAATGGGCTCCAGTCTTCTTGCCACATTACTCTTCTCTTATTGAACTGCTGTCATTTCTTTATGATGACAAGCAATTTAGAGGTGCAAAAAAACAATTAAACTGTATGTGGATCCTGCTGCTACAGGTGTTTGTTACTAATGAATGAAGTGATAGCTGTTGTTGGAGTGTGAGATTTATCTTTCTTTGTGACTTGTGTAGCAGAGAGTGGGTGGGATACCTTTGAAAAGCTGGTATAAACAGTCCACAATCACAGAAAGGCTGTAGCTAGAGTTTATATCCGTCATACTAGAGTTAATGTTAGGGAAAGGTTAACTAGATTGGTTAAGTAGATTGCGATTTTGAAGCTTGCTGTAGCTACAAATAAAAAAATGTCTTACAACAGGTGTTATGGTCCATCCGTTACAGGCACCTGCTAGTGTTCCATCATTTTCAAAAAAAACCCACCTAATACTTAGATATACATCATTAAGGAAATGCAACATAATGAATGATCCATACCATAACTGCTCTGAAAGAATTAAACACTCTATAAAACTGCTTGCCCATGTACTGTAACAGCCATTGATAGCAGTAGCTATACGTAAGATTGGGAAGCAGCTTCTGGAAATCCCCAATTATTTCCAAGTTCTCCAGCTACGTCTTACAATCAACCATTTTCCTTTTTTTGAGAGGGAGAGAGAGAGAGAGACTGTTCATGCCTAACAAAAGTTACTAGGACCCTCTCTGCCCCCCTCTGTCACATTATTGCTTCAAGGCTAACAGGACTAAAGAGTGCTAGGAACATATTTGGTCATTGAACAAAACTGTTGACTCAAACTGCCATTTTTTATGTGGCGACTTCTGAGAGTCAAACAGCACCCTAGAGAAAACTGCTCTCTGGAAGAAGAAAAGTAATAACAACAGCAGAATTTCACTTCTCATTTCCCATTACAGTCCAGCTACTTAGAAATATTATCCATCTCTGTACCCAGTTCTCAACGAGGAGAGAATTGTAACCTGGGAATGTTTCAGTGCTGATAGGATTGAGTCTTTCATATTTTTAAATGCTAAATGCCCTCAGTGGCTTTTTGTTTCTGCCTTTGCTTTTAATTTCCAACATCCTGTCTTCATATTTTTTATTAAAGCATTTATTGAATTTCACATTCATGTATTTAAAATGCATTATTTTAGTCTGTTACATCAATTACTATCTGCATCCATTAATGATTTTTTTCTGCCAAATACAATCAGCATGGCTCTGCAAATAAACCTGACCTAAAAATAAACCAGAGAATTAACATCTGATGTCATGGAAGAAGGCAGTAAATCCTGAAGTAGCATCAGCTTCGAATTCTGTCTCTGTAGATGATTTTCCATCCACAGCTTGTGTCAGTCAGTCTATGTGTTGCTAGGGTACACCTACTGTATGGCATTCATTTAAATACTTTTAGTTGTATGTTGTCTAGGTAAAATGGAATGAGCAAAGGAGAATTCCAGGGCTGAGTCTGAGATTTTTGCTTTCATTTGTTTAAGCTCCCGACACGATTTGCATGTAGCTTTTGTGGTATAATTGTTTGGTTTTAGTTCTGCTGACATTGTGGTGGGTTAGCAGTGCAGATAATAACAGATGACAGTTCCTTTTGTGGAAGTTAAGAACGAGCTGATTAATTGTTATTATGTTACACTCTAGAGGAAACCTTGTAATTAAACCACAAAAAGCTACATTAACATAATGTTAAGGGTCTGACTTAATCCCACGGAAGCAAGAAAATTCAAAGTTAACGATGAAGAGCGTAATGTTACATGTTTTAGGCCAAGTGCTGTTCTTTGGAAAAGAGCTTAGTCTGACTATTGTCACTGTTTCTGTGTGTGATTAGGGCAGCTGCATTTAAATCAAATTAAGTCCTTTGACTTTTCTTTGTGTGTGCTTGCAGATCAGGCTTTATAAAAAAGGTTATTGAGCGCTCAGCTCAGCAGTTATATTTGGAGCTAGGTCTGATGCTAGATTTCATGCTTCCAGGTAGCTAGTCCTGACTTTAAACCAGAGGATGAGCTCCTCAGTAATTCTTCTGTTTTCAAGTATATTTCCTGAAAGCCTACCAGACTAGTATTGGTATATTTACGTGGCATATTTTGATTTTTAGTAAAATGCCATTTCTTTACTTGTATAATTGGGAAGAAGAGGGACCTGGTTTATTTGAAGGAGTGCTTTTCTAGAAGCTAAAATCTCCCAAGTTTTAATACACACTCTGTTCTGGAGATAATTTTAAATTATTTTCACGGTCACACTTCCCTGTCTTGCTTCATGTGTCTTCAGCTTTTTTATCTATCTCACCTGTATCTACTGACTGAAGATTTCAAACCCTGTAGAAAAGTCTATGCAGACATACTATTGGGATGAAATGTACCCCTAAAATTTGTGTAGTTAAATGTTTGAGGTAAGTCAGTGATTAGGCTGATCACAGTGACTGCTTCCCCATCTCTCCTTCCTCTACCCCAGTCCTTGACTCTTGGAGAGTTACAGCACCTGCCTGCAGCCTGGGTTGTCAGTTGTCATACCCTTCTCCATGGCAGCTGATTGGAAGCTTTGATTTGATGTAGTCCCCTTTTGTGTGAACAATTTAGCTAACACAGACCTTAATTCTCTATTCTCTAGCCTGTATGATCCTGTGGCAATTTCATAGCCCGTTTTACATCTATCATGGGTAGAAAATTATGCATAGGCTGATGGAGCTGGCAGTGAAGTGGCAAAGACAGATGATTATCTGAAAAATTCACATCCTCTAACAAAAAGACTTAACTCCTCAGGTATGGGCATCCTCCCACCTTGTATGCCTAAAGATTACTTTCACATATATTTACAGAAAATTAATGTCCAATGCTTAGTACTGAAACCAGAGAAAGAAACACATAAGTGCACAAGTTCCTGAATCGGTTGCAAGATTTGTGCGTAGTGAGTTATTTCTTGGCATTTTTAAAAACATGTACCATAAAATTAATTTCAAGAGCTTCTTACTATAAAGGACAATAATGACAAGTGAACTGTGTATATTAAAACTTTTTGAAAACAGAAACAGTTTTTGAAATATTAAGAACTCACTCAATTATGAAATTTAAACAATGTAAATGGGCTCCAGAGATATGACTGCAATTCTAGGAATAGAACTAGTTTGTGAGTTGTCACAGCTAAAACATCCAAAGTGAGAATACATTTTTCATGTAGTTCTAGGGCTTTAAAAACAGTAAAAAAACATCTTTAACTTTATTTTCCAGTTTCCACATTTAGACGTAGTCCAGTACACATTTTAGATGCATATTCCATCAAATCTGTCCTACTTAGTTACCATGCGAACTCATCAACCACTGAATTTTAAATATGATGTAGTCATCCGTGTTTTGGGAAGCTAAAAGAATGCAATCTTATCTCCAAAGGGTTTGTTATTCTAAACTCTCACCCCTATAAATATGCAAGAAGCAAGTTCTGTAGAAGAAAGACATGGTTTAATATTTTTGAGCAATTTTTTTTTTTTTTTTAGTTTCTAGAGCATACTCTTTTTCAGTGCTGTCCTAGATCTGAGCATACAACATCCCTCGGACTGTCTCTGAGCTTTCCTGGCTCCCTTTATGTGTGCTTCTGAAGTGCTTCATTTGCTTTTCGCCCCCTCTCTCCCTCTCTCTCCTGAAGAGGAGTCCAGCTGCTAGTATCCGCGCACACAAGCCAGCCCCCAGCTTCCAGCCTCCTGGCTAACTCATGGAAGTGCTGTAGTTTGCATGCAATTGATACACCTGCAGCTCTAGCTGTCTGGTTTATATGGGTCTTTTAATTATTTTTATCCTTCTTCTAAATGAAGGCCAGACATTATACTCACTGGCTTCAATAATATTTGTTCTCTAAGCAGACTAGTTAGAGTAATTTAATTTTGCTTTACTAAACCACAGAGCCAGGTTAATGGATATTTTTGAATAGGTGCAATCTACAACCTTAGAGGTTGCAGGAGATTTTACCTATTTTATCCGCATAGAATCCTAATTGATCTATGTAACACCGAACACCAAAACTGTCATCTAGAGGAATCTTCTTTCAGCACCTGTAAGAGCCTTATCTTCATGCCTGTAGATTTCTGACTTAAATATTTGATTTGTAAACACTTTTGCAGAGTTGTGTTTGACAAGCACATTAAAAATGGTCGCTCATGAGCTACAAATCTCTTAACTTACAGCTACTGCATATATTGCACAGCTGGCTGTCATGATGCTAGCAAGATTTTTGGCTCCATGATCAAACAGGAGTTTAAAATTCAAAGCATTCAAGATGCTTATCATTATTGCCATTTCTATGCCTTCCTGAAAATGCTAAGAAAAACTTTTCCAGCATCCAAGCACCACCCACCTAAGATGCACTTTTAGCAAAGTTGCCAGCTCCGTGCTGAATGAGTACCTTGCTATTTTCGTTGAAGCTAGACCCTTGCCGAACTCTGCCTGTTGGGGCCCACTTAATTTGAAATAGTTGTAGCACTGCACAGAAGCCAGACGCAGAAGGACACAAAAACTACATTGGCAAATGATCTGTCAAGTGACCCATGAACAAAATCGAGATTGAGTTGCCCTTTGAAATAAACCTATTTGAATTTTATTATCTCTGGAGCACCTTGTGTCTCTAATCTTGTGAAAGGTTAGTATTCCATCCATCAGAGCAAGATTAGAGCTCTAGTTGATGCCTGTGCTTGATGATAACTGAATGCAGCAGTTGGGGCTGGAAGAAGGAGATTCATTACCATCAGCAGTTCAAAGAAAGATTGGGTAAACAGATGCTCAGGGAAGCAGGTTCGCAATATAGACCATATATATTCCAGGTCAGGATAGCAGAAATCAAAGGAGCAGAATGTCAGCAAAGACTTAAACCTTTTAACAATAATCCAAGCAAAGCAACGTTACCTTATTCCCATCCTTTTATTTCGTGTTGCGGATTAGCAGACCCAAATGGCTGCTGCCTACTAGGCTGAAATGCTAATCACTTCCTCAGTATATCTATCAAGAAAAAGCTAAGACTGAAGGAATAAATGAGAAAATAATAAAAGAAAAAAATCCAGGACTCATGACCAGGTTAGTGTCCAGCTGATATGCATAGGCAGAAGCAAAGAATGCAGATTCTGTGATGTTAAAAAATAATGGTCTGTTTTTATTAATTCAGAAGTTCTCCCACTCCTACCTCAGGTAAAAATCATTTCTCAAGTGTTATGTCTTTTTAAAGCTTACCTGACATTTTGAAAAAAAGTTTAGTGAACATGCATCGTTTTTCCATGTCCTTGTTTGCCTGAACTTTCTAAATTTTATATTATGCTCTGAATTATATATATGATTAAGTTAATAACAGCAGTGACCTTACTTCTCATTTTAAAAATGAGATTAAGTAAATTCTTCATTGTTCTGTGGCAATGTCAGCTCCAGCCCTATGCATTGCTTCAAGGATATAGGAGTAATCCAAAGGATTAAAATGTGTATATTTTTCTAATCCTTTAGTTCCTCCTGGTGGGTATGGATTTGTGCCTCTGGCTTTTCTATCCATCCAGAGCAGACCGTGTATTTATGATCTCACATTTGGCTTTGAAGGGTAACGAGAGGACCTTCAGACCTGATGCCAATGTACCAGCCAGCAGCAAAATAACATGAGACTGGATTTTTTATTTGCTGTCGAACTTCATAACATCACAAAGGAAAAAGAAATAGAGGATAGGTCTGAGATTTTCCAGAGGCAGACGTATGTTAAAGCAGTAGAAATGGTTGTATGCAAAGTAGGAACCTGTTTAGTTCTTAGGTAGTACCCACAGTGTAGTCACAAAATTAAAAAAAAATAAAAATAATAAAACAATGCCAAAATAAATTTCAATTTGTACTAGATTATACTGATGCTCAGAATATAAGAATTCATGACTTTCAGCTAAATCAGAGCCTGTGATAGAATATACAAGCTTTGACGGCTCCTCAGAATAAGTAAAAAGGTTTAAAGAGGCCACTTTTAAAGCAAAAACAGGTAGTAACAACAACAAAATCCAGGGTATTTATGGTGTTATGAAATATTTCTGTACAACTCTTGATTCCAGAGACAAAAGCTGCTGTTTCTGTGTAATCAACAAAAAAGATTTTTCAGTACTCTCTACAGTTACATTTTCAGCTACTTAACTAATTTTGACTGTATTAAGGGACTAACACTATAAACTATACATGGATGTGTAACACTAATTAAAGCGCTTAATGACTAAATACATATTAGGTAGGCTGTATGGCACCTATTGCAATTGTTGTGACATTAAACATAAAAATTTCATTTGAAATGTATTATACATACATATATTATGGGCAAGTCTGAGTGAACACGTGGTCTTTACAAGAGAGGAACATGTGACTGATAAAGCAATGTTTCTTCAGTGAAAGTGGAGAATATTTTCTAGATAATGGGTTGAATGAGCAATATAGTTTAATGCTGAACCCTAATATAAAAGTCACCTATTGGAAACACATTTCGAATTATATGGTTTGTAAATGTGGAAGCACTTAAAAGTATAAGGCCATCTAGGCTACATAAAATTATAATGTACTTATGAGGTTTCTTATTGTGGAAAAGGAACAGTGTAATTAGTGTCACCTAATACGTAACACACCTAATGTTTCCATTTTTCAGAAGTTATCACTGTTTTAGTGTGAGTTTGAAGGTCTTATCACAATTTTTTAGGTCCTTATTTGATGAAGTATATTGTCTCTATTTAAAACCAGTGTGCTGGTTTTGGCTGGGATAGAGTTAATTTTCTTTATAGTAGCTAGATGGAGCTATGTCTTGGATTCATGCTGAAAACAGTGTTGATAACACACTGATGTTTTAGTTGTTGCAAAGTAGTGCTTATACTAAATCCAGGACTTTTCAGCTTCCCATGCTTTGCCAGGTGCACAAGAAGCTGGGAGGGGGCACGGCTGGGACAGCTGACCCCAACTGGCCAAAGGGCTATTCCATACCATATGGCGTCATGCTCAGTATATAAAGCTGGGGAAGAAGAAGGAAGGGGGAGGATGTTTGGAGTAATGGCATTTGTCTTCCCAAGTGACCGTTACGCGTGTGTTCTTTCTTGTGTCCTTTTCAAAGAAATCCCTATTTTTTCTAGCCGTACTAAGATATCTGCCCCTTATTGTGTTATATGGCTGAATGTTCCTTCCAAATGACTAAGTATATATACATTTGGAAAATGCAAATAAAGAAGTTATTAGATAAAAAGTTTACAATAATCTCTTACAATAAGTATTCGTTTTACTTCCCTATCTCACCAGACTGCTGAAAACTTTAGTCTTTCAGATAATGCAGTAGTGGAAGCCCTAAAATCACCTTATCAAGCAATAATACATGTACACATATGTGTATTAAATAAAATACTAGCACTGATCTAGTGGGTTGATAGGAAGAGACAGGCTCCTGCAGGATGTGAAGGGGAGCCCCCATTTTAGAGCCCAAGCCAGACTTCTGATCTAAAGCCTTCGTTCTCTTCCTGTGCAGAACATAAAGGCAGAGCTGGAGCAAGGATTCAGGCTGAGGTTCCTCTGTCGAGGATCTGAAGTTAAGCAGCCTGTAGTCTGGATTGCAGATCCTCCTGCGCTTGACGAAATATACAGTTTTCGGGACCCTTGTTCTGCCCGTGTGTTCACAGGAGGTGGTTTTAGCGGTGTTGAGAGACTGTATCTGAGGAACCTCTGGAAAACTGAAGTTTAACTCTCTTCTTATCACTTTCTCCCTTTCATTCAGTTGCCATTTCCCTGTTTTTCTATCTTCTCTCCGACTATTTTTATCCTCTAGCTTTTGCTTTCCTGTTTCACCTGTACTGCCTCATTTGCACTTGTTTATCCTCCCATATGTGAATGTTTCTGCAGTAGTATAGTGCAGGAAAACAAATATAAGGCCTCTAGTCAGCATGGGTCACCCTGGACCCTTCACCGCCTGCTGCTCAGTAAGACTGATCAGCTTCTCAGCTTGTTCCTCAAACCCCATCTCAGAGGGCTGTCACTCTCGGCTGGCAAGATTTACATAAGAACAGTTAGTGGGAGTTTCAGCTCAAATGTGACACAGTGTTAATGTTATGGCCAAAAAAGCTTGGAGAAATACCAGAATATTACACAAGTGTCTAGCACTAATTTTGGGCACTGAATGGAAAGACTTTGCCACCAAAAGTGACTCAGAATCTCCGCTCCACTAGGATCAGGAGGAAGCATTGGACACCAATGAGGAAAACCTGGCCTATGCCTACATTCCCCCATCAAGCTGGCAGATAAAAACCATGTCATGTGAGGAATTACATCTGTCAGAGAGAGAGGGATGAAGATTGTATAGTAGGGAGGGCAATTGGGTCTCAGGATTGCTGAGAAGATGGAAGAAGCAGTAAATGGCAGAAGGCCTGGAAGTCCAGTGACTTTGCACCAAAAAAACCCAATAGACAGACAAACAAAAAAAACCATACAAAAATCCAGAAATACATTCTAGATCTCCTAGCTCCTACTGAGCCACACCACTTCATTTCATTGCAGAACCATAGGAAGGAGTCAAAGCTATTGTTTGTTTGCTTAGAGAGTCAACAGTTTGTGGGTTCATTGAAATATTCTTGTCAATATGTTCAATAGATTCAGCAACTAATCAACAGACCAGCGCAGAAGCACAAAACTTTGGTATCACTACATGGCATATCCATTTAGATGGAAACATTATATGCAATACAGCAGCTAATAAATGGGAACAATTCCCCAAATAAACTTGTCCTAGGAGTTTTAAGGCCATTCCTGTGTAGTTCAGTCAGAGAAAAAGTAGATTATACTGTTTGAAATCTAATGTAACCCTAAATATATACCAGTCTTGCAAAGATAGTTTTTCAGTTCATTGTACCGTATCTTATATCTACGTTTCCTTCTGACTGGAAAACTTTCCCAGTAGACACACTCTTAGGAGAAAAAAAGGTTTCTGTTGAGAAGGTAGGTCAGATAAAAATCAATCATGCAGCATCTTGATCCAGTGAACTGGTGTCTGCAGATGAAGATTTGTGTTGACTTTAAAGCTATTCAAATACAAACTTTGCTTTTTAATCCCTGATCTTTGAAACATCCAGGTAGGGAAGTTTATTGACTTCACAAGCCCCATAGGGGACCCAAGGTCTTTCTACCAACACATGAATGCAGATCCAGGATCTGAAAGACTGTTTTCTTCAAAAGTAATAGATCTTTTCCCACATTTGTTGCTTCTTTGAAGCCAACTGTATGATCCTTAACCTTAATCCTTAACCTTATCCTTAATCTATGATTTTATGCATTGCCTTGTTTCAAGTCACTGATTGCCCAAATCTGATCTCTAGGACCATTGTTGTTCCTTAACTTTCCTACTATTACCTTAGAAAAAAAATTTCATGCCTCTAACAAACTGAGAACATTTAAATTGACTTCCTGATGTTTGTTAGCTTAGTTTCATGTCACAAAAGAAAAAGAAAGTTTGCCTCTTCAGTGAAGTTTGACCGTGTAGCTCAATTTACAAGCAAGAAATTCAATCATACCTCTGTATTATTACAGTAAGAAATAGTACTGCGTGCAGTGACCAAATAGTCAAGAAACAACTGGGAAACCAGCCTGGATTTAATACTGCTTGGCCTTAATGGTGCATGGGGTTCCTTTGAGTGTGTATCTAGGAAAATTGGATAAGCTCAAAAATAAGTAAATTATCTTGGAGGTAGTTTTATCTTTTTTGTTAGTGGTGTTAAACCATAACAGAAGTTATTAGCTGCATTCAGAGGTGTCTGGAAAAAACATCAACATGACTTCATTACCTCTTAAACTGCAGACTTATATGCAAAATTGATTTTATGTATATAATGATTTCAATAGGAAGCCAAACTTCAAACTGCTCTTACAGCAGGTTTCTGCCGCTTAGTTCAAATAGAAGCCCTTTCAGTTATTGCAGTACTATCTGTCTCAGGTCTCACATCTTAGAGGATTTTTTGGTGCAATATACTGATTTCTTTATAAATACTAAAATGAGCTTGTTTCAAAGAGAGAGAAAGGTGAAATGAGATGAAAAGGAAAATGGCAATGGATTTACAGCAGTTACATTATATAAATACAACTGTGCAAATATTTCTTAGCTCTCTGCACTTGCAAGTGTGACATGAAAGTAGCTGCAGTTCTAATTTTAAACGTATCGTGATGCATCCAGTCTGAGCTGTTTGATGCACGTTTTTCCACATTGCGATTCAGGAACTGCACTTCCTACTGGGTACTTTGCCGAATGGATGTGATCCAGTAGATGCTTCAGAAAACACCCCCTTCTTAAAGCTGGATAGGGCCCAAGAATCGATTTTCAAACTCCTCAATGACAGCTCTTCACGGTAGACTATTTTTTTTTAAATGGGAGGAAGAAACAAAAAAAGATACCATTCTAAAAGAGAAGAAGCAGCCTTCCTCAATCCCATATGTGCCTAAATCCATGTTGAGATTTCTGCCTCCGAAGCCCAGTTCCAAAGTGTTGCTGCTGTCAGGTTGTGGTTAATCACCACATTGTAAATAAAAGTCAATGAAGATTTCAGTGTTTTCCTCTGGCCAGCCAGAGCCTCCTTCCAGACGAATGACTCCTGCCCTTAGTCAATTCAAGCTGTCTACTCTGAGAATAGGCATGAAGGCGTGCAGTGACTTCAGTGCCACATTCCTCCCCAGCACAACACCTGACCTCTGAACACCACAGGACTGCATCTAATGATAGCAAAGACTGCCTCTGGTCTGGGACCTGCTTGTCAATAAAATGACTACTTTTTTTTTTCTTCAGACAGAATATAGAAATTATTCTGGCTTAAATCAGTTTTATCTGGCTTGTAGCAAAGCAATTTATTGTTAATTTTCCCCTATGTCTTCTGGTCCACCTTACACTTTTCTGTATTAAAAGACAACAAACTTTTAATACGTTTAAAAGATTGTTGTACATTATAGGCATGGCAGAGAATTTTCATACAAAATGTTAGATGGTAAATCTCCTTAACTATTGAACTGGATATTTAATAGCCTCTAGTGGTGCATAGGGAAAAACAGAACAGTCTCTATATTTTAAAACAATTGTTGCACTGAGTCCCATAGTTTCTATATTGTTAATATCATTTTCATGAAAGCTTTAAATGTTTTTCAGAAGAAACTGTGGTAAGTCATGAATTTTTCATGAGGCATTATGCATTTTTATGAACATATGATGTAAAATTCATCATTCTGAAATTCACAGATATCCATGAAATGCTACATGTCTCTCTTTGGTCATGGATATTCATGACAGTACTACTGCTGTAAGCATTTAAATGCCCATTCATAAATATTCTAGAATGTCGCCTTCTGATGCCATGTAACATTTTGCTTACGTTTTATGAGTACTTCACTTGGGCATTTTCCACTTGATAATGAAAGTAGAACCTTCAGGGACAGTTATTATTGTATATATAAATTATGTGTAAAGCTATCTCATTGCTTTGTTTTTATTCCTAGCATTTTCTTTCTTGGTTATTGCTATAAGTTCAATGAATTCTTTGAGGGGATTTTGGGAATTTCAGGTTTCATATTTATAATCAAGGATACATCGTCAGTATAAAGTACCAGATGCAGCAGAATATGAATTGAGATTCTAGAGAGCAGTAAAGAATTCAAAAATTATGTGCTAATATCTAATTTAATAGTTCTCATGTGAAAGTGATGTGTTTCACCTGGTTGCAGGATTGTCTGTATAGAATCAATGGCAGGATCAAGTCTCCCTTTTAGACATACTCAAGTGTTAGTAAATGACCTTTTGCAGTGAAGAAACAGTAAGTTTAGCATTTAAAGGTTGCACCTGCATCCCCTGAAGTTGTTAGTAATGTTCTCATTGATTTCAGTGTTGCAGAATAAAGTCTTACAGATCTGTATCAATGCACGTAATCAGCTTTGAGTAGATGACAGATCCTTTAACTCTATATTAATGTTCATTTGTACAATAACTTCTTTGTACATCGCCATTAAATGCCTTAAATTCTTTGTCAGATTAGGTTCCCATTGTGATAATGGCATTTGATGCATAAATATCAGCCTAGCTTTTTTTACATTTGCCTGCACCTGATCTAGCCTGTCCAACTCAGCCCATGATAGATGTGTTTGTGTTTCCTCCCCATCATCATGTCCCTCGTTTTAGTGGAGGACAGTGCTGCTTGCATTGTCTCCGTGCTCCACAGCGGGGAGTGGTTAAGGATGGAGCCTCAGTGGTCTCCCCTTCCCCTGGGTCGCCTTCCTTCCTTGCAACAGCCTGACCCATAAGGGGGAAGAAGTCATAGACTCTGGACAGGAGGCAAGGAAGAAGATTGCAGTGAATTATCTTCTATTATCAAGTCTTGCAGTAATCTGAGAAATTGAGGGATTAAAGCGGGGAGAGAGACCCTCATCTTTACTTACAGCCTTTGAGACTGCACTGGCTTCTGAAAAATTTAGTAGCATCCAAAAGATTTCATAATGTCATGATATTTACAGGTATAGCACATTCTAGAAAGCTATCGGTATCCATTAACAGCTAAATCATTTTACCCATAGGTGATTTTACCCAAGACATAATAGAGGATGTAAATAACCTATTCTGAAATTTGTAATTATAGGACACATTTAATTATCTGACTTGTGTTTCTTAGCTTTAAGTGTAATGTGTATATATTCAAAATGAGTTTAAAAGGGATAGCAATTTTCAACAGACCACATCACACTGCAGCTTTTGTTGTTCCTAATGGGAGCTGAAATTCATTTCCCAGTTGTGACTGTTGAGTGTTTCTAAAGGTCAAAGCTATAAGGGAATTTTAAACTTAGTTATTCAGGCTCACTAAAAAGTAATACCAATGCACTGGTAGCCTTATGCATACGATTTGTTCACTCTTGAATATAAATACAAATGTAATGTCAAAAATAGGAAAAAAAAATCTGCTGTAAGTATTCTCCTTACAGCAATTGTTTAGCAATCAGGAAGTTAAATTGAGTTCTTTTTGCTTTGTAAGGTTAGTTATTGTTAGAAGAAGGTCTCTGGAAACCTAAGAAAAGCAGTTGGAAAATGAAAAGGCATAGAAACCACAGAGGTTAATTTCATTTGAATTTCCTTGAGATAAATCACAACTTTCACTAATTGATACCATTGTGGAATATCTTTAAAAAAAGAGAAAGAAAAAAAAAAGCCTTTGCAAGAGTCCTGCAAAAAGATGAAGAGTTCACCAAAACATTTTTTTCATGAATGACTTCATGACCAAAGAAAGAAAGACAGAAATAGGGCAGTGGAAAAAAAGCCAAACAAACAACAAGCTGCCATTGATGTATGTCATGAATGTAAGTACCTGTACCTAAACAACCCCCAAAGAACCTTTCTGTCCAAAAAGGCAGTCAGTTTACATGAATTCTAATATCCTTCTTACCATCAGCCTCATCAGGACTGGGAAATCCGAAGATGTGAAATGAAGTTAGGTACCTAAAGTCCACATAGGGTGTAGATGCATACACATCTTCACAGTAAATGGTAGATCACTAGAATTTGTATGTCTAAATCCTCAAAGCTCTTTGAAAATCAATGCCCACATGCAGGACACCAAAGCTATAACGGGCAACTGCCTGTATGTTTTGGGTGGTGTTAGTCAATAATGGATGAAATCAGTATGCCACCCTGAGCGATATTTTCCATAAAGACTGATGTAAAATCAAATATAAATTCCTGTCCAGACCCTCTGAAGAGCTCTGGGCAGCTGTGCTGTTTTTTCTCGGGTAGCAGTGAGACTGCATGTCTAGTGTGTCAGATGCACCATAGTACAGCATTGAGATGTCAAGTTCTCCTAAAAAGGAAAGCTGAGCAGAATATATGGTAATTAAATTAAATTTCCTTTTGGTCTTTTTGGTCTTAAAGCTCATGCATATCTTTTTGGTTTTAGGAATCAGACAACAAACTGTTTCTAGCTTTGTATCTATCTTGTCCTAAAGTCAGATGTTGGTTTTGCTTAAAATACAGATGGAAAAGAAAATACAAGGGAATTTATCAGGCTGGGAATGATAATAGAACATCAGCTCCAACATAATACAACGTTGTTTATCTAATAATTGTTTCTATATGGTTGTGATTATATTTTGTTGAGGGCAATTATTACATCATGTCATGCTGCAATATTATCCTCAATCCTGGTCCACTGACTTATGGTGACAGCTAGTCATCACTTTGGAATTAGGCTAGCTCCCAAGTTGAATGCATTATGACACTAGATTACCTATGTTAAAATAGAGTGAGAAAGTCAGCTTTCTGTTGTCAAGGTAGTGTGAAAGCTAACAAGACCCTATTTTTAATCTGAGAGCAGTACCTACCATTCAGAGACTCTAGCAATACATTGTGTCCTTTCACTTTGTAACTGAGTTGTCTTATCACAGACAAAATGTTTAATAACAATTCAGACTTCATTTGCAGAGACTGTTATTATCAGTCTTGCATCCTAAATTTACAAATAATGTTTAAAATAAAAACTAGCTTAAGTGTTATGCATTGACTGGAAACCCACCATTTAAGGCTATATAGAGCATATAATGGTTTGAAATAGCGATCTTTTCTTCCTCTTTTCAGTAGCTCAGTGTGCCTTAGACCTTATCCTTTTCAACTCCCTCATAAGCAAAACTGAATGGGCTTCCTGAGACCGTTTGGCTAATAAATGAAAGCTGTATAAAAATGGGCTTGCAACATAAGACATACCCAGGACATATTCTGTCATATAAATGAATCACCACTTAAAATTAGGAAAAATTATTTCCAGCATTAACACTGCTCATGACAGCCTATTTTGGCAGCAAAAAAATTCACAAGATATATATTTTAAAACACTGCACAGCTCTGTCTTATATAGATTCTCCTCTCCCACCCTAGTACCTGAGTGCCTTCCAGAAGCACATTAAGCAACATGACTAATGTCTGTCTCATCTTAATTCTTTTACTTTGAGCTGAAATATTACATTATTTTTCAAAAGCTACCTGCCAGTTGATGAAATATCATCTTTGCAATGAACATAAAATCTTTAAATAACTGTGAAGACCATGGAAAAATTCAACCTTTGCGGAAGCAAGTACAGTTTCTCTTGATGTAACTGGACAAGTGCCCAGTTATGGCAAGACACAGTTTCTGTACATAAGCATCGCAAAGCAGACTACCTTCTTGATGTGTGGAGGATTTGTGGACTAAAAAAGCAAGTGATCCTTCACAGCAGCACTCGTTTTGCTGGATGGGAGTTGATTAAGAATTTTTCTAATTAGTACAAGAGGGAAGATCTCTTTCTCTCTGGAACTACAAAGGTATCCAATTTTGTGGTTGTTGCTGCTTTATTATCCTGATCCTGCATAGGGTTACTGATGGAGATAACTCTCTTAAACTAACTGTCTTTTGTATCAAAGCATACAGAAGACTAACGGTATAACTTTTTAATGGCACAGTAACTTACTCAAAGCAATAGCTCTCAAAGACTAGAGACCTATGAGAAGACTAAAAATTAAATAAATGTACTGCTATTTAGAAGACATTAGCTTTTCTACAGAATGCATATGTGTGGTGTCACATTTAGACTAGCATGAAATTTAAGCTTGTGGAGTTACTGATAACGTTAGTACTGCAGTATAAATAAAGATTGCAACCAGCATGGACCACATTGTGCTAGATGCTGTACAAGCACAGCATAAATGTCTACCCCTCCCTGAAAAGTTTGGTTGGCTTCCAACAAACTGACTGTGAGATTGCTACATAATACCCCCCCCACAAAGAAATCATAGGCTAACAACCTCAGACAAGAGGAGCTGTCAGCAAACTCGGTTATGCTTTGCTGTGACTGACTTATGCAATGGCATGCTCTTTTAAGATAAAGAGTGGGATTCCCAGTATAGCTATAGATTGGGAGAAGCCAACATGTGAATTGCTTACAGCAGCCCCCCAGCATACGCAGCCTTATGGGAGAGAAGTCGAGGGGCCTGGATTCGCTGCTTTAGTGACTGTCTTTCCCAGTTGTCCATCCCAGTTGCACTGGTCTGAAAGCCTTGTCTGTCCCAGTTGCACTGGTCTGAAAGCCTGGCTTCAACCTTAAAACAAATTTTAATTTGAGCCCCAATTTCTCTGCCATCTTTTTGCCTTCCAGATTGACTAGAGAGCTAGATGTATTCAACAGTATAGCCAGTATACATTATTTCTTAGAAGAAGAAATGCTGAGTGTATAAAATATTAATCAGGATGATTCAGACATCAAGGTCAGGGTTAGGGGTATAAAACAGCTTTGTTTTGCATTTCTCTAAAACAGCTTTTTCAGAATTAGTGGATAATTTGGAAAAACAACAGAGCAGACTGTATGTTGTTGACCTCAAGTTATTGTATTTCTTTTTGGTTGTGGGTTTTGTGGGTTTTTTTTTGTTTGTTTTTCCCTACATAAACTATTTGGCAAAAGCATATTCTTTTCCAGATGGAATTTATTGCACATGAAGAGCTGTGGTTTTAATGACAGTTTAGACATTGATACATTCATTAGAATACATTTTCCCTTTAATAAGTGCTTTGATGTAGCGAGTATGTTCTCACTGTTCTGTGTATACATTTTCATGATAACCCCTTTGCAGTTATCTGGGACATCAAAGACTGCAGCTCTGCACAATTTCTGCCAAAAAGAAGCGGCTCTTTTCTTACTGAGTCCTTGTAGACAGGTCCACAGTATTTGGTGGATTCTGCTTTCAGCTGATCACAGTTGCAAATCCTCAGATTTAGTGTGGATTTTTTCTTACATAGTCTTGATTGCCATCCTGTCTTCAGCATTGCAGTGATTCTGCATTTTTATGAGTTACTGTAACCACAGCAGGGCCCTGTGTTAAAAGAGTATTCACATTATAGCATTAGCCAAGACTGTAAGAAGTCAGCACATCCCTGCAGTTAGCACACGCAGATGTGTCTATGGGCAATGACTACATATTTAGACTCTGGTATCCTGGAGTTGGATGCGTGATGACTCCTGCATCAGTGCAAATCATTTAATCCCAGCAAATATACGTGTTTTGCTAAAGGCGTTGCCATCTCTGCCTTACTGTCTGCAATGCCCCATTTACAGGCCACAACAGTCATTGAACTCTTTTCCAAAGGAGCTTTAAGAAGGTTGACAAGCGGACCCTGTAGGAAGATGGGATCTTCTAAAAACCAGGAGAAGCTATGCCTGCTTTTGTCAGATGTGTTTAAAGAACTATTGTATATGCTCAGTGAATTTCTTGGGAAAATGTAAGCATCACATGGCAGCTAAAGGATCTTAAGAGATGATTACATATTTCCAGTGTATCCCATGGGCTCGGTTTCCAGTAAGCATAAATTCCACAAGCCAAAATTTAGAAATATGCTATGGTTTGGGCCTGAGTAGATAAAAGGCACAGAAGCAGTAAAGTCTGAAATCCTTTCAAAAAAATTTAAGGTCTGCTGTTCCAAAACCAACAACTAGCACAAACTGGAATTAGTAGGCTGGCTGTGACATGACTGGTGGAGGGTCCTAATACTGTTCTTCAGTAAAGTAGCAAATTACTGAAAATACTAACATTTTCTTAGCATTACCTAGACACGTAGTACTTTTAAGAGGGATTCTGCTTGTTTCCACTCAGGTCTCTTTCAAGTGCTCTTCAAGAATATTTGCAAATAAGTTTTCAGATTTATTTCCATTGTGTTCTTCTACATTGTAAGAACTTCAGCTAAGTGGAACTTATCATCATCTAGCTATTCTAAAATCATTACATTTTCAGTTAAATCATTATATTAATGACTTTATGTTTAGCATAGAAGATTTAGTATATTGGCTATGGAGGATATTGCAAGGCATGGAGATTTCTATGTTCAAATAGTACATGAAGAAGAAGTGGAACTACCCTCACTGAAGTTCTTTTAAATGGGCTTTTCATGTTCAGTGTTATAGGTTCTACATCTTTCTACCTTGTTGGGGAATTCAGGTTATAGTCTATTTTTCTTTACCCCTGAACAAAACTATTACTTATCCAAATAGAAGAATTTCACTAGTAAAGCACTGCTGCAACAACATATTAGGACAACCTTTACTAATGCTAACACAGGAATGCAATCAGAAAAGCCTTGGTGCCTTACGTCCAGTTAACACCTGCTTGTTTTCCCTGCAGAATTTTTCCGAGAACTTCTGGAGAACGCGGAAAGATCCTTAAATGACATGTTTGTCCGGACGTACGGCATGCTGTACATGCAGAACTCGGAGGTGTTCCAGGACCTCTTCACAGAGCTGAAGCGTTATTACACAGGAGGCAACGTGAACTTGGAGGAAATGCTGAACGATTTCTGGGCTCGGCTGCTGGAACGGATGTTCCAGCTCATAAACCCCCAGTACCATTTCACTGAGGACTACTTGGAGTGTGTAAGCAAGTATACAGACCAGCTGAAGCCATTTGGAGATGTACCCAGGAAGCTGAAGGTTCAAGTGACTAGAGCGTTCATTGCTGCACGGACCTTTGTTCAGGGGCTGACAGTAGGCAGAGAGGTTGCAAACAGAGTATCCAAGGTAATCTAAAATCAGGGGATTTTAAGCTTGAATTTGTTTCAAATTTACTAGACAACTGAAATCTGATTGTGTGCTTTTTTTTAACGGGGGGTTGTTTGGTTGGTTGTTTTTTATGTCTACTGATAAACCCATCCTAAGTTTATAAATAAGGGCAACAGTTGTTTTTAATTCCTTCTGGACATATTAAGGCAATACTGACTGGAAAGCATTTCTCTGTGCTTAGGACACAATGAAACACCAATATACATCAATGTTATAGCATGGTAGTGATTGTCATTAGTAGTTCAAAACCAGCTACGTATATAAAAGATTATGATTATGATCAGAATTTAAATGTTTCGAGCAAATTTATGCTGCTGTTCATTAGGGCAGTACAGCCTTCACAGCATTCATTCATCATGCAACTGGGGGATAGATTTGTTAGAAATGTCTAGTCATGTTTTTGATGAGAAAATAGACGAATAGTGACACCTCTGGAGCTTGAGCTTTCCCAAAGGACGGTTTGACTCACATTTATTTTAGTTTTAATTGTTTATCTATGCAAATATTTAGGACGATTATAATCCTTGAGGGCTTCACATAATTAAAGCTATGTAAGAAAAAAACACACACAAAAATAACCCATCTGGGTACCAGAAATGTGCCTCAATGACTTTCTCTTACACAGTGTTTCAAACTCAGGTATATTTTTCTGAATTGCTGTTTCAACTAGATACTTGTTCTGTGACCTGGCTATTTCACAGTTCTAGTCTGTACTGTATTTGGACCTTAACTATATTCTGAAGTGCTCTAGTGAGATCCACTATGAAATGCCCAGATACTCACTTCTGGACGCATGCATGATTTAGACGCTTGCCCCTTCCAATACTTTCCTGCATTTACAAGCCTAAGCCATTCCTCTTCATTAAGAGGACTGGCTCTCTTGCTTCATTTAAATCACAACCAAAAGGTGAAGTAGAGCTGATATATTGTACAGTAGACTGCAATTCAAGAGCTCAACAAGATGAGGCATCTGAACTTTTCTTATCCTGTAGGATGTGATATTTTGCAATTACAAATTCAGAAGCCATGAAGCTGGAGATGTAGTCAACAAGTGAGAGCCTGATTTTATGCCCAGGAGACTGCATGGGAGGAAAGGGTCATTTTGCACTTAAAAGTCAGTGAATGAAATACATGATCCTGGTTACCCAGCTAGAACCGAGGTCTCTGCCTCCCAAGTTACTTCCTGGGCTACAGGGTTGCCTTCCCTTTTTTTCTGGCACTGTCAATTCTTGCAGTCCTTTCTGAACAGTGGCAGGGCATCGGCATGAAATCCCAGCCCACCTAGTCTAGTTGGGCACAGATATGTCTGTTTAGCCTCCAAGTGTGCAGAATGCATATATCTGCAGCCCCAGATTTCCTCTGAAAAGCGGTGATGTCCCCGTGGGTCAGGTTTTAAGTGAAAGTGCTGAGCTCTGATGTCACTGTTGTCAGTAGGCATTAGGTCTTGCTGCATTGACTGGATCAGACTGTAGGGAGTAAGCTATGTAATTCGTGTAGTAGATGTGTAATTTGTGAACAGATGAAGGTTTGAATTGTCTGCTGAGATATCACTTTCCCTGTGTATATACATGATTGTACAGGATGTGCAGGTGTCTCCCCTCTCACATACCCAGGAAATGTTTTCATCTTGCCTGCTGGGTTTTGGGCACATAAGCCCTTTCAAGAATGGAGCTTATCACAAGATCGCTAAATGATCCTGTGATCCTATAATGAGAACTACTAGGTCTGTAATCATAAAGTGAGCCTTTTTGTAGTATCATTTGAAGATGATAACAGTAGCTCAATAATGCTTCTGTTTTTGTCCTTTAACATGAAAGCAACACTTTAAAATCTTTAAAAGTGCTTGGTGGTTGGTGCAAGATACAGTCCAGGTTCTTCACTTTGCATATACATAAATAGTGATAGTCTATTAGACTACCTCTAGAATACTGAGTTCAGTTTTGGGCCCTGCCCATAGAAGAAAGACATTGACAAACTGAGACGAGTTCAGTGGAGGCCACCAGCATGGTCAGGACTGGAGTACTTGCCCTGTGAGGAGAGGCTGTGGGACTGGATCTTGTTCAACCTGGAGAAGAGACAACTTCAGGGGCACCTGGCAGCAGCTCCTGGTGCCTGTAGGGAAGTCATCAAGGAGGTGCAGCAAAGCTCTTCACAATGGGGCATGGTGGGATATGATGGGCATGAGTTGAAACAAGGGCCAGTTCAGACTAGTTATAAGGAGAAACTTCACCATGAGAATGCTCAAGCAGTGGATCGGTTGCCCAGAGAGCCTGTGCAGGCTCCATCCATAGAGGTCCTGATTGTACAAAGCCCTTTGAGGTGACCAGGTCGCGCTAGTCTGAGTTCAGAGCTGACCCTGCTTTGAGAAGCAGGTTGGACTGGAGATCTCCTGAGCACCCTCCCAATTCTAATTATCCTATGATCCTATCAAAAGATTAATGAAATGAACATTTTTACTTAAATGTAGTATATGCTTTGATTGCAAGACTGACTTTGGTATTAAATTCTCAGTGGCTATATTCATACCCACAGCAAATGGTAAATGATTGCTGGGTTTAGGGACTTTGTGTCATATGCAGCCTGGTGAGGCAGATGCGAAGAACCCCAAGTGACACCAAATGTTCAAGATTAATAAGTATCCTGTGGAAAGGCTGTGATTACTCTGAGATCCAAGTTTTTGTGATCATATCATAACTGTGTATTTTTATATTGGTCTGTACTGTAGAAAACGATAAATCCTTTTCTTTAAACATCATTTTAAAAGACTGCAACCATTCGTTAGAGTTAGCACACAACTTTGCAATCAAAAAACAGTCAGGTAAATATTTTTTGTTGCTGTTTTGGAAGTCATCCAGATTCAGCATGGATTTCATTTTCATTGTACTCTAATACTGAAAGATTCTGTGATAAGAATGCCACATCTGGGTAAGTCAAGAGAAATGAAAAGAAGAGATAATGAAAAGAAGAACTGTTGCAGTTCTTTTACAGAAATTTTTGTCCATTGTCTGCACTGGCTGGGAATGGGGGGGATCTCCTAGCTGCAACATCACAAGCTAAAAAGATTTTTTGCTTTCTATTTGTGGACCCATTATCTCACTGAACTGCCACTGTCAAAGGCCACTCACATAGAAAAAAGTTGAGCCTACACCTTAAACACCATGAGAAAGAGATTTATTAATGAGAAAGTTGGAAACAACATCTCCTTTGGGCCTTTAATTTACTTTCTCAGCCTCTTCTGGCCTGTTTCTGTAAAGGAGTTGGTGGGTCACACACTCAGAAGAATTTGTTCCCTATCTAATGTCAGGGATACATCCTTTCTGAAGATTTCTCTTCAGAGAGGGTGTAATGTTGGTACTGACTGAAAATGATGCAGTCAGTGTATTCCTTGCAAAACAGCTATACTCCCCTCTTTTTCCAATGAAGTACACAGTCAAGCACACTCAAAGTAGGCAACACATATCACAAACATTTTCCTCTTACAATAATATTTTGCTACTTGCTTATGTCAGTGAGATTATAATTTAGATAAATCCCATTTAGATAAATGAGGAGGGAGGGAGGTTAGGACATGTCTTTTTTTTGTAATTTTTTCTAATATTATATTTCAATTGTAAGCAGACATAGTTGATTCCATCTATCTGAAGTTGTGCAGTTTTAGTTGAACGGTGTTTTCATAATCTCAAAGTCCAATTGCACTTTTTAATTTTCAGATATTTTAAAACCTTTTTATTTCTCATACTAATGCATTAAAAATTTGTCAGTCTATGTTTGCTAAGGGCTTGTTAAATCTTCACTCACTGCAGTGTATTTCCACTGGCTTGAGTAGACTTCAGCTCACTAAATTCCACATATGCTTTGTAAAGCTGCATATGCATATGAACAAAATGTATTTTGTATGGTATTTCTTAAAGTGACAAAACCGAAAACTATTTATTAATTAATGTAAAAGAATCATAGAATCCTAGAATATCTCAAGTTGGAAGGGACCCATAAGGATCATCGAGTCCAACTCCCTGCTCCTCTCAGGACTACCTAAAACTAAACTATATGACTAAGAGCATCGTCCAGATGCTCCTTGAACTCTGACAGGCTTGGTGCCGTGACCACTTCCCTGGGGAGCCTGTTCCAGTGAGCAACCACCCTCTCGGTGAAGAACCTTTTCCTAATGTCCAATCTGAACTTGGCCTGACACAACTTCAATTATAATGTTCAATATATAACGTAAGAACTGCCATTTTGGGCACACCAAAGGTCTGGTTTAGTTGATTTTTACCTCAGTGCCCAGTAGTTTAAAGGTCAGTACAGGAGCAGAGCTTCTCACCTAGTATACTTTCTTAAGCTATAGCTAGTAGATGTTTATGGACTTTCTGAGCTACAGGCTCAGAAATAACTGGTAAAATTTTCTACCACCTGTTTTTCTACTGATTTCTCAGATCCTAAAAACCTGTAGAGTAGGTTTTCTGCTTTGTTACCATTTCGTGGAAAAAAATCTGTTATTCTTTTCTTTTCCTCCATAAAAATATAGCATATTCAAATGTCGATGTTTTTAAAGGTATTTTGGTTTTCTCAACTTTTTCCTGGAGGAAAAAAACCAAAAACCCCCAAACCTTCCTGACCAGCTGTGATTTAGTATTTAATGTTAAACTGAAGAAACTACTGAAAATATTTCTGAAGTTGCTGCCAGCTGTGATTTCCAATAATGTGATAGAAAAGACGTATGCATATTTTTCATGTTAATCTTTTACTATGTCTGAGCTCTGGATTCTTTACAAGTAAATAATGCTAAGTTATTCTCTCTGACTCTAAACAAAACATTCCCAGTAATCATAATACTGTCTTTGAACTATCGCTGAGTGGTGGAAAATGTAAGCAGAAAAAAATTGGGGAGGGTAAAGCAATTAAAATTTTAAAAAGGGAGGGTCTTTATGACTTTCCAGGAGCTTATGATTCCTGAAATATTATTCCCAAATATATTCATAACTGAATGACAACAATTATACAGCTTGTTGCACTGGAGAATTTTTTTATTAAATAAGGAGGACTTCTGGACCAAACACAGTATGTAGAAAATAGAACTCGTTCCCAAGAAAAGATTAAGACTGAAACTGAGGGTATTTCAAAAGATAGTGTAAATCCCTAACTGCATGCAAATTTGCCAAAAAAAATATACTAGTTGTACAGGCGGTACTGTTTCCCTAACAGGGTGTTATCCCATCAGGATAGCATTCCATCCAAAGAAAATTTTTCCTGGAAGCTTTTTCTTTTGATATACTTCTCATTAAAAGCTGTAGAAATCAGTAGGAAAAAAGCACACAATTTTTATGTTTCATGAGCATGACTTCTCAAGCCTGACTTGTGCCAATGTCACGTTTTAACCTGGGTAAATTCACATTGAGAACATACGAGTTGAGCAGAAAAAAAACAAATAAAGAAGTACGACTGGTCAGTCCTATCCAAAAGCACAGTCATTAGCCAGCTGTCATTACCCCGCTGCTGCTCAGAGCTCTAGTTTAATCCCAGGCAGACAGTTACATCTTCATTGGCTCTTGCACTGAATCTGGCTCACCAGGAGCAGCAAGGGAGTGCAGAGTACTCCTCTTTGCACACATCTGGGGGTTTAGTTATTGTTTGCTAGGTTTGCTTTTCTCAAAGTTTGGCTGTTTTGTGGTTTGGTTTTTTTTCTGAATTTGACCAGTTTCTTCCCATTATATGCTGCGATAAGGACAAGAAGAATTGTTCTTAGTTTGACTTTCCCTTTCACACTTGCAAATTCGTGCTACCGGCAACCAAAGTAGTTTTTATACCAGGAGTAAAGTGAAGCTTAGCTCTGGGGCATTATTAGGAGCAATTAGTGATTTGGTTAGTGGCATAAACATCAAAGATTTGTGACCCAGCCACTAAGAACTTATTTCATTAATGCATTTAAATATTAATTATAATTTATTGCAAAACAAAAAAGACTCTTACAATAGTTTTCTCACTGTGTGGCATAGGCTATATGTCTCCCTTTTTTAAACCAATTAAAACCATTCTTCCCCTGAATATTATTAAATTATGTTAATATCAGACTTCTTATTAGGAACCCAGTGATATATGGGCAAAGTGAAACAAATTCAGTAATACAATTATAAGGTTAAACCCAAGATTAGTAGTGAAAAGCAGTCTCTAGTAATTGCCCATGATTACTTCTACTCACAGAATGCCAGGCCACTGCTTTTCTAATGCGCTGAATCAATATTCTTACAAACTCTGCTTTTCATAGTTTATAAATAAACATTTGACAGTTTCTGAGAGCCATAAATAAAGGTCAATATTGAATGTCACACTGATTCAGATTTGAATCAATATTGGGGGGGGACTGGGGGAAATATGACATGCTGATAAGTCAGGTAATTAAAAGCCAAAACAAATAGTACTTTAATGCTGGAAAATGTGATTTGCAGGGTGCGACAGATAAAGAGCTACATGTCCTGTATGTTTTAACTTCATTGGCTGAAGAGATTTGGCTTGTTAAAGTCACAGAGGGAAAGGAGATCTAAAAAGGACTATGATTTTCACTAAACTTTAATCCTTAGTTCAAATTGTTAGTTTAGGAGCAGCCCAGCTGAGCAAGCATAGCTTTTATGATTGCTTCTGTGTCTATTGTTTTAAGGTTTTTTTCAGTCATTCATTCTTTGAGTTTTAATTGAATTGATATATCTTTCCAAGAACTGGATCATACCATGCCATGAATGGGCCACATGCTTTTTTCCTCCTCTTGTCCCTTGGTGCTCCTGAGGCAGGAGCATTATCCAGAGGCAGGGAGTCCAGGCATTATCCAGCCAGGGGGGTTTCAGGGCTCAGAGGTGTCTGTGTCATAGAAGCAAGAGTGAATGGCATCTACGCTGGAGCGCTTTGTGGGAATTATCCTTTGAAATGAGGTTCTCCAGCTATGCAGGAAATCTTTCCTCCTTTCTTGGAAAGAAAAGGGACATAAGCCGATATAGTTAATTTGCAGATATTTCATGGGAAAATAAACCAGATGCTTTCCAGATGTCCCAGACTTACTGCAGGTGCACTGATCTATTTTCCATTTTATGTGCACTGGAACATCAGATATCCCAGAAGAGCAGCTCAGGAGAAAAGGCCTAAAATGAAACAGCGACTCCAACAAAATGAAAACGGAGGTAGGAGGTCTGCAAAAGCTGTGTTCCATGTCCTATCTATTAGAATTGTCAGATATAATTCAGCCTGGCCTCTCCATTTCTTAGGCCCTTAATTTCATTCAGCTAGCTTTGTATTGACCTTAATAACCCAAGTTTAGAGGAGTCATACTGCTCAGTAAGACATTCAGTCTTCCTCAGTATCCCTTAAGTAGGTCTACCAACCCGGTTTATTCCTGCTATGTACTACTTCACATCTCAAAATTTGCACTAGTCCTGTCTTCCTGGATTCTTTGTATCATTCATGAGCAAAGATCTTCTGATTACAGTGCTTGTGCTCAGTTTGTGCTTTTTTTTAAATACCTATGGCACAGAAAATACCCATTAGTTCAGCTTTACATGAAACTTCTACCTATATATTAAGAACCAAAAGGAGTATTTCAGTTTAACACTGTCATTAAACACTGCCATAACACATTAGAAAAATAATTATTCAAATCAAGGTTTTTCTTTAGGATTGCCGAAAAGCACATTTTACACACAATACTTCAAAGTTTTCATACCAGTTGTATTTCCCACCTATAAAAGCTGTTGATATGGCACCTGCAGAAGCTATGTAAAGAGAAAATGTAGAACTTTTTCAGAGGAATTGCTAGACCAAAGGATGTATCCTAATGCATGTCATGATACACAGACAAGTCATGATAAAAATAATGGTAAAGAAGCAAAGCTCACCTAGCAGCTTGCTGACCCTGCTAGATTTAGACCTTCTCTGTAATTAATCTTACAGCAGGTTTTACGTTTTTGCTGTTTTAGCACAGGAGAGTAAAAGAAAATTCAGAGAATCAAATGGAAATAGGAAGGAGATTAAAAAGTCTGAAGGTTAAGCAATGCCAGGAGATCTATATCATCTTGCAACATGCTGACTTTTTAGGATGACTCTTTTTACAGATTGTCTTTATCCTGTTTCAAAGGCAGTCTATGGAAGCACTGTTTTCCAATCACGATTTGATAAAAGCAATTCATTTTATTTCTCAAGTGAGCCAGAAGCACAAAAACTAAGAGGTTCTTCTGCCTTCAGGTTTCTACAGAAAACATTAGCCAAGGAAATATCTGATTTACCTAAAACTTCTCAGGAATACTAACTGGAATAAAAATGCATATCTGCTTAAGTGTTATAGTCAACAAAGTCATCAGCAACACATTGAAAATGTCAAATTTCTTTAAGACTTTAAAATAATGAAGTCTGAAAACAACTATGTGGATCTAAGTGCAATTCTCAGTTATTCAGAGGTCAGTGACACATGGCTTCATTTTCTGCTTAAGTCTTACATCTCAAAATATATCTCAAACAAAAGAAAGATGGTATGAGTATAGGAATACAAAATGAAGTATTTCATTGTCGGGAAAATAACAGTTCTGATTATCTGTAAAATTTTAAACTTATCCCCATCCTCCAGTGTCTGCTTCTTATGGGAGTTTTTTATGCCACAAGCTTGCCAAGTTTTTTCCATAATCTTTTCTGAAGAGAAAATGTCACTTTTGTTCAGTCCACATGTCTAAGGCTATCATTGCTCTTTTTCTTCTTCTCTTTTCCTCCTTCTCCTTTTTTCTTTTTTAAAGCCCTTAAGAGGAATTCATTTCCTGAGTAAAAATTAAATGTACCGGACAGAATGGTGGAAAAGTAGAGCTTTGAGTAAGGTTAGGAGGATTTAGTTGACCTCAGCTATACACATCTGTCACCATTACATGGCCAAGAGCAGAACCTAAGTGTATATAGAGAGGACTGTAATACAAGAAATGCCCGCTTGTCCTTCATAACAGCTTGCCATCCTTTGGCAGCTGGCATAGAAGACTTTGCCTTTCCCCAACACCTCAGCACAGTTTTAGCCTGTGAACAGCTTCCCCATTCTTGAAAATGGTTTTGCTTTTAAAACTGCCAGAGATGTTTTGATGTTCAGGTCTCTCCTATGCAAGTTTGACTTCTGATCTTTGGCTTCAGAATGTTTATCAATTTTGCATGAACATGCCACTGGAGAAATTACTGGATTTATTCAGGAAGCATGTACAGACTCCCCACTTCACCCCTGCTTACGTGATTTTCAGTATCGCCAAGCAACAGAATTGCATCTACACTTACCTTTTGTACTTTTCATCCCATGATTCTTGCATTCACGTCCGTATGTTGGCATTTCCATGGATCCAAAAGCAAGTGTGTATAAGGCAATATCTGGCAAGCTGACAAAGCTAAGCAGGCTAGTACACTTAATTCGCATTTCCTAAGCGCTCTGCATGCTGAGTTGTTATGCCAAAGCATCAGCAGTTCTCTCCACAACAGAAGACACTGATCTAATTGTTCTGTTTCCAATGGAGGTTTTATGCATCCAGTTGGTAGAGGGAAGCCTGAGCTGCCAAAGATATGGATCTGAATTTCACAAAAGTAACCGTCAGTGTTTAAGTACAAGAAAGACAGAAATTACAAACTGCATTCTTCCTTCAGCAGTTTGCTGGCTCAACAGTACCGCCACTCACTGTGATGTTATGGCACACTGTGGCTGCTATGAACCCTGTTTTTCAGACGTGACCCAAAACAAGTGAATGCATACGGATCTAAGGACTTGGTCTTCTCTGTCTGGGGAATGCAATAATTGAACAGCTTTGGTCTGTGGCATCTAATCTGTATGAACTCAAACCAGCGCAGGCCTAGGAGACATGGAAACATGTAAGGAAAAGCTTCTCAGCTCAAACACCATCTTCTTTTAGCTCTATGTTCTTCAGTGTTGATGGAACAGGGAATTAGGTCGGAGCAAGTCTGACCTAGTTCTCACCCATATAGATGTGGCCATCCGTGCTTAACTCTGCCCTTTCACTATGCTGGAAACCAAACCCGTATTAGGTTACAAACTCCTCCTTGTGAATTCCACACCCAAAACTGGTAGTCTCTTCCCATGTTTCCAATTTTCCCTATTAGATTGCTATATTCTTTTCAGATCTGGCCACAACACCTTTTATACTTGCCTATTTCCCAGTGGAAGAGGGAACTGTTAGAGGCATTTATGTGTCTAATTTCTTTAGGCTAAATCTATTATTTTGTTGTTGTTGGCTTTACCTGATTATATTAATATTAGAGTGCCAGTCAATTAATCATTTATTTGAAACAACAATTTAATTTTGTACACTACTGTGTGAAAGACAGCCTGAACAAAAAAAAAATCAGTTTTCTTCCAATCTGAGTGTTAGTTTTGCATTTACACTGACATTTTCTTTGGATAAATGGTGGCTATTTTAACAGTTAGTTTGAAATCCAGCACAGAGACAGCTCAAGGCACACTGTGGCCTTTAGTCCTGGAGATCTTAAGGTAAACTTCAAGGGTAAACCTGCTACCACAGAGTATAGGAAGACAGAACCGAAAGATGCCCAGAAAGCTCCTGGCAACCTGTCCACCCTGGCAACCTATTCATCATGCATAAGATGTAGTTTTATAGGAAAGATAAGCACCCGTGTATCTTTCATCATCACACATCTGTTTGTAAAGAAGAGTGCACATCTGCTTTTCAAGAAAAACATGTAGAAACCAAACTACAGGACAAAGCGCTGTCAGAAACTTCCACACTGATCCTCAAAACTGAAGTGGTTTTGGGAGCTCTCAGGATGTTTCCTGGCCATAAGTATGAAGTTAAAGAAATCTCTTCATTCGATACAACTTTTTTATTGTTACATAATTCATTGTATGTAGTGTTCAGCATTTAAAAGTAAGACAGAATGTACCAACTGGAAATGAAAGTAATTCAGGTTTTCACTTAAATCAGAGTTAAAATTTTGGGTGAAGACTGTTTGCAGGTTAATTTACGCTCTAGAGTCTCCAAAGCTCACAGAGGAAGCTGGCTGCCAAGCTCTACTACTATACACTTATTTTTCTTCCATTGTATTTTATTTTATTATATATAGTTACAGCAATATGAAAAAGTGTCCAAAATGTGAAAAAAAAAAATATACAATAAAGTTTATTAAACATAAAAAAGGGGGAGGGGAACAAGAGAGGTAAATGTTAAACCCGAAATGGCTTGACTGTCTTATTTTTACCCTGACCCCAAAAAAAGCATCCTGTGGCCATATCTTATTTTCAGTCTGATTCCCCAAAACTGTTTCTGAGAGAAATGTCTTGTAGACTTAGTCTAGTACTGAAGCACTGTGAATGTATGTGTATCAGTACAGTGCATACTTTTATATGTAAAGGTCGATTCTCTATTTAAGATTCAGTCTGTGCCTCCCTCTCCCTCCTCCCACTTTCCCTCCTGAATCAGTAAAAAGTACCTTAGCCATTGACTTCAATCTGAACTTGCTTAGGGTCTAATTGTTCAGATCTGTATAAAGTAGGGTAGAAAACAAAGTTTATTAAGGCAAAGGCCTTTACAAGGAGTCTGAAGAACTTACTGATGGAAACTTATTGCTGAGGAAATTTGGGTGGAATAACAGGTTTTCAGTCAAGAAATGACCATTTAAATGTATAAGAACAGCACTACGAGTTAACATAGGTAAAATGTTTATAGATTATCAGTATATGTAGTTAAATTCACATAAAATCATCATCAGTGAAATTTCACCCATGTGATTTAGTTTAAACACACTGTAAAAGTTTAATACGTTTCTGAAGCGTGTAGCATCACCTGCCACCAGAGACGTATTCCAAACTTGGGAACACAGTGTTGACAGTCCCTAAGGGCAATTCCTGTGCCCTGTGGCAATTAATTACAAATAGAAAAACGGAAGAGATTACATACATGAAGAAGAACATGAACAAAATTCACTTTTCCAACTGACTTGGTAAATTCTTGCTCGCTCTAGTGAGTGAACTGGCTGCCAGGGTTTGTTTGCTACCTAAGGACTGATACAGGCACAACATCTATACAAAGCACTGAAAAGGGTATATCTATGAAAATAGATTGAGATCCATCAGCTGCTTTTTATCCATCAATTATTTATTTGTAAGAAAGTTTTTTTCTCTATGAGTTAAAATGCTCTGTAAGCCATTTTTTGAACAATAGCTATAGAATGACAACACAAAACACTATTCAAAAGAGGTGTTGGAAGAGAAAGCTCTGCTAGAGACTGAACTTTTTAAAGTTTTGAACATTTCTCTTTTATCATCCCATCTGCAGAGATTCAGTGCTACAAGGACATTCCCTTAGGCAATATCAATACAGTATGGAGGTTTATGAGCCAAGATACACATCAAAAAGAATTTTAATAAGCCTTGACAGATATATTGCATTAATAGTGCTGATGTAGTGAGGTAGGACCTACGCAGTGGGGTGTGTAAAGCACTAAGGTATTCTTACTGCTGGCTAAGATATAACATAGAACAGACTGACACTTGGTGGAAGAAAGAAATGTGTTAAATGAATGTATTGAATTATTTCCTTTTTTCATGATCAAAATTCTTTTTCTGGTGACTGTGTATTGCTCCTTAGTAGCAGAAGTAAGTACCTATCAAGGAAAGATTAGGTCTCCATAAAGTGAATGAGCTTACTGCCTAATCAAGTGGTGGTCCATTTCAACACTCTTTTCTCTTGTCCCGTCGTCACACTAATGCATGCATGCGCGTGCACGCACACACAGATTCGCGAGTGCCATGTTGGCAGCTAAAGGAGTGGGAGAACTCATCGTGTTCTATGAGAGGTGAATTGGACTATCTTCCTTTGCACAAATTAAGAGTTGTTGAGGTCCACTCACCTGTGTTAACGCTCAAATATATTTCAGCATACAAACAGAAAGAAAGGACTAGAGTGTGTATATGCATATGGGCACACAATCTAACTGCAGGTAATAGCATACAAATTTTACTATTTGAGGTTGTAATGACTAGGTGTTGTTACCACCCAATGGATATTTATCGCAGTATGTGAAATGTTGATATGTATGTACATAGATGACAGAAATCACTCTTTGGTCCACTATCTTTGGAAGCAATCTTAATACAGAGGAAAACATTCAGTCAACACGTACAGAAAATTACGTCAGGTTTTCTGTACCATGTAGATTTAACTTTTGTAACTTTAGTTTTGTCTTTTTGGGTCAAAGCTGAAGCAATGCTGAGAATCACATTTTCTTGCTCTTTTTTATCAGTGAGTAAGAACTCGAATCTGCTATGCTGTCAAGTTGACATCCTTTAAAAACAGTGAGAATAAACAAATGCATTCTAATGGAGCCATTTTTCACTGTTATGCTTTTACCTACATGTATTTGCAGCATGATCCAAAAAGCTTCAGAAGTAAACTGTTTCCTAAATGCTCTAAGATACTCAAATATAATGCTATGTTTAACGTGAAAGTGGCAAATGGACAGGCGTGAGAAGAAGAATGGAAGTTTTGGCAGATGAAAATGCTTAGAAATGTGTTTATTAGCAAGAAAAGTTAAAGGCTTATAGTGCAGAGAATATTAAATGAGTTGAAAAGTTGCTAAGAAGCAGAATGCTTGATGTGGAAAAAGTAGAAGAAAGGTGTTCTTGGAAGCTAAGATCAAGAGTGGTATTTAATAACAAGAAATTTATATTGCCTAGGATAGGCACTTATCTGAGGTAACTAAGTTAAAAATAGAGTGATCTGATGCTGTTGCCACAATCCCTGGAGAAAAATAGGCACCTCTCGGGGAAATTCATGACTTGTGCAGGTTGTATCATGTTCTAGAGCTCACAGTGTTTCTCCAGCGAAGGAGAAGGAACAGAGAGAACCACCAGTGGCCGTTCAATGCATGGACCAGCCTATAACTAGTCCAAGGTGAAACTGCCTGATAATGTGGACATCCCATGAACTTAATGAGACTTCCATTACACCCAAAGATAGGAATTACCTGAGACGTTCTTGCCAGCATTTGTGATAAAAGTCTTACATTCTTTTCTTTCCTTTTAGCTCAACTGCAGAAAACACACCTGGGCATTTTGCTTGTAATATTTATTTTTTTTTAAATGAAGTTCTAGTTCACATTTTTAAACGACTGTTTAAGTTGATATTTATTTATCACAGTTAGGATTTCATTAGAGAAGTCAAGAATAGTGATGATGCACTCCTTAAGAGCCCAGAAGGTTACTTTTTGCCTCCCACATAGATCTATAGTAGTTATTTCTTACCAAAACCAAATCTGATTAAACTCACAATTATAGTTTCTTCTTGCATAACCTGTATTCATCCAAGTATACAATACCTCAGTGATCAGAAGCTAATTTTGCAGATGATGGATAAAGATTAAAATAAGACAGAATCAACCTTAATTTCCTTTATATGTAAAATGTGGTGCTTCATAATTCATTTTCCTGAAGTCAGACTATAAAAAGTGGGCCTGCTGTTGAACTGAAATGGAAAATGTCCTCTTTAATCTGTTGCTCCAGGTGTATGTAGATTATTCATTGTTAGAATAAGGGTACCTTGTAAATTAAAGAACAGGCAACACGACAAAAGAGGAGAGGAAGTCTGTGGTTTATAGAGTTCAGCTGCTATGCATACTTATAACAGAATTGCAATTTTGTTTTTTACCAATCATTAGGGAAAAGAACATTTAAGTTAGTGACATTACAACATAACTACAAATGTAATAGGTAAGAAACTTACAGCTGTTGGTTGGTACCTTCTGAGACAAGAAATGCCTGATTATAGAAATTTCAGTCTGCCTATTTAAATTTTTGTCAGCATTAATATTATTGACTTACTCTTTTCCCAAGATAGGAATCTATATCCCAATGCAACTAATTTTGTTCTAATTGCTGTCAAAGGTATTTCCTGATTTTTTGGCACAAGGTAAAGGTGAGGATTTTTGAGCAGTTGCCTTGGATGAAATCGTGGTCAGAAAGCAGTAAGGGGGGCGGAGGGGGGGGAGTAAAAATGTCTCTTCCTTGTCCCTTTACTGTGAGTGAAGTGGGTCAGAAATAGACATTGGCAGGTATTAGGTGTAAAGCATCCAAGAACTGCTCCTGTCAATATTCAAATGGTAGGGTTTGCTGCTGGTAGGATCTGAAAACAGGTGTAATTTCAGGAGAATAAAGCTGAGCTATTTGTAAAAGAGGGGTTTTTTTTCCGAGTGTCAGATTATTTAAAGCAAATATGCACACTAAAAAAAAATGTGCACATAAATGTGTTACTTGAATATCAGTACAGTTCTGCCTTGGTATTTTGTAGTCCCCAAATAGTTATGTTCCATTTAGCCAGGTAGATTTGCCTTTGAGTATTATTAATTTGGAGAAGGGGAGTGGTTGTTTTTTACCCTGGGACCATAATTTTCATTAGGGTGTTTGGGGTTTTTTTTTGTTGTTTTTTTTTAAGAGATGATAGATTGCCAGGTTTTCCTTTTTGTTACAGAGCATGAAATGAACCTGGCAAAGGAGTTACTGCCTCAGTAAATATGAAGAGCCATTTTCGGGATGTGCCTGAGCATTTTAATGGGTCTCATCCCAGAGCATGTGGTTTAGCTAATGAAAGAATTGACTTCAGATTGTTCCATAAATTATATTCTGGTGTAGTCAGAAAGGTATAAACTGATTTACTGTGAGAGAAATCTCTTTTGCCTCAGGAAGCTGTGGAGATGGTAGGCTGTGTAATTTCAGCCCCCTCTTCACAAGGTTCAAAGGGGAGCTGTAGTTGGAAGTAACAGCCTGCACTAGCCTGGCCATACTGCGAGGGGGAAAAAGCTGTTTGATCATGTAGTGACTTCTCTGCACCCCTATCAGTCACCCTACTTCATGATGTGGTGGACTTAAGAGCACTTAAAAAAATTTTTATCAGTCTGATATTATATATGTACAGTAATAGAATTTCACCCATGTACTCAAGAGGCTAAAACTTCACATTGTGTCAAAACTTACTTTCTGAGCTAAAGATTAATTACACAAATTGAAAGATTTCTTACCTCTTTGTTTCCGTAACAGGAAAAAAAAATGCATTCCTGTTTCTCTTATACAAGTTTTATACTCTTTACACAAGTTCTAGTGTATATTTCTCATCAGAGGAAAAAATATCTCAGAAGCTTTACTAAACTAAGAAGTTAAGAATTGTAGATGAAGGCTGACCTTTACTGACTTATTTATTTTTATAGAGATTTATTCAGAATCACATTTCTCCAAACATGGAGGCCCCTTGGGTTAGCTCAGCTAGTCTGGTTCATTAAGCAGAAGAGTGTTACTTTCTTCAACAGAATTTCAGATGATCCTAACTTTATGTTAACCAAGGTATGTAGGTTTGGAGTGTATTTGCCATAGGCTTCTTCAATAAACAATGAAAAGAGATAAGCATCTCCAGAAAGCAGTTCCCATCACCAGTCACACAAATTGACCTCAGGATGTTGCTGTCTTTCTTTACCAACTGTAGAGGAGAAAATAACTCTTACAAGTAATATTTTCTTCCTTTAGATTCTTTGGTTATGTGCATGACATTACATGGGAAAAAATCCAGCCTGTCAATATTAATATGCAATATAGTATTTTGTAACTATTAAGTTAGAGATTGTTGGGATTTTATCATGGATTCTTGCATTTAGCTACTCCCTCTTAATTAAATAACTTAAATACAATTGTTAATGACATTTTATTCAGTATTTATTAGTTAGTCATTGTGGAAATTCTGGCTAGAACTCAGGAGAAAGAGGAGAGTCTATGACCTCTGGAAGAAGGGGCGGGCAACTCAGGAGGACTACAAAGGTGTAGCGAGGTTGTGCAGGGAGAAAATGAGAAGGGCCAAAGCTGAGCTAGAGCTCAATCTGGCTGCTGCTGTAAAAGACAACAAAAAACACTTCTTCAAATACATTAGCAGCAAAAGGAGAGCTAAGGAGAATCTCCAGCCCCTAGTAGACGGGGGAGGGAACACAGTGACCAAGGATGAGGAAAAGGCTGAGGTACTTAATGCCTTCTTTGCCTCAGTCTTTATTAGCAGGGCCGAATGTTCTCTGGGTACCCAGCCCCTGGAGTTGGAAGATAGGGATGGGGACCAGAATGGAGCCCCCATAATCCAGGGGGAAATGGTTAGTGACCTGCTGCACCACTTAGACACTCACAAGTCTATGGGGCCTGATGAGATCCACCCGAGAGTACTGAAGGAACTGGCAGATGTGCTCACCAAGCCCCTTTCCATCATTTACCAGCAGTCCTGGCTAACTGGGGAGGTCCCTGCTGACTGGAGATTAGCTAATGTGATGCCCATCTTCAAGAGGGTCAGAAGGAGGACCCAGGGAACTACAGGCCTGTCAGCCTGACCTCGGTACCAGGGAAGCTGATGGAGCAGATCATCCTGAGTGCTATCACACGGCATGTAGAGAATAACCAAGGGATCAAGCCCAGCCCAGCCCAGCATGGGTTCAGGAAAGGCAGGTCCTGCTTGACCAACCTGATCTCCTTCTACGACAAGGTGACCCGCCTAGTGGATGAGGGGAAGGCTGTGGATGTTGTCTATCTAGACTTCAGTAAAGCCTTTGACAGGGTTTCCCACAGCATTCTCCTGGAGAAACTGGCTGCTCATGGCTTGGACGGGTGGACTCTTCGCTGGGTTAAGAACTGGCTGGATGTCTGGGCCCAAAGAGTGGTGGTGAATGGAGTTTACTCCAGTTGGTGGCCGGTCACAAGCGGTGTTCCCCAAGGCTCTGTGTTGGGGCCAGTTCTGTTTAATATCTTTATCAATGATCTGGACGAAGGGATCGAGTGCACCCCCAGTAAGTTTGCAGATGACACCAAGTTGTGCGGGAGTGTTGATCTGCTTGAGGGTAGGCAGGCTCTGCAGAGGGACCTGGACAGGCTGGATCAATGGGCCGAGGTCAATTGTATGAGGTTTAACAAGGCCAAGTGCAAGGTCCTGCACTTGGGCCACAGCAACCCCATGCAATGCTACAGGCTTGGGGAAGAGTGGCTGGAAAGCTGCCCAGCAGAGAAGGACCTGGGGGTGTTGGTTGACAGCCGCCTGAATATGAGGCAGCAGTGTGCCCAGGTGGCCAAGAAAGCCAATGGCATCCTGGCTTGTATCAGAAATAGCGTGGCCAGTAGGACTAGGGAAGTGATCATGTCCCTGTACACCGCACTGGTGAGGCCGCACCTCGAATACTGTGTTCAATTTTGGGCCCCTCGCTACAAGAAAGACACTGAGGTGCTGGAGCGTGTCCAGAGAAGGGCAACGAAGCTGGTGAAGGGTCTGGAGCAGAAGTCTTATGAGGAGCGGCCGAGGGAACTGGGGTTGTTTAGCCTGGAGAAAAGGAGGCTGAGGGGAGACCTTATCGCTCTCTACAACTACCTGAAAGGAGGTTGTAGAGAGGTGGGGGTCGGTCTCTTCTCCCAGGTAACAAGTGATAGGACGAGAGGAAACGGCCTCAAGTTGCGCCAGGGGAGGTTTAGACTGGATGTTAGGAAAAATTTATTCACTGAAAGGGTTATCAAGCACTGGAACAGGCTGCCCAGGGAAGTGGCTGAGTCGCCATCCCTGGAGGTATTTAAAGGATGTTTGCATGAGGTGCTTAGGGACATGGTTTAGTGGTGGTCTTGGCAGTGTTAGGTTTACGGTTGGACTCAATGATCTTAAAGGTCTTTTCCAACCTATGTGATTCTGTGAAATTATTTTGGAAAGGAGACCAGACCAAGATAAAGATTTTCTGTAGAAATCAGCTGGTTTAAAGGCAACAAATATACAATTTTAATGCACTTCAGTGTTCTGATGTATTAGCAGAGTTGACTGAATAATAAAAAATAGATCATTTAATACATTTGAGTAAAAGTAGACCAATTTTACTTTATCGGAAGGACTATTTCTGAAAATGCTTTGAAATCCTTAGTTTTGTAAATTGTAAATGAATTAATCTCAGTAATTATGTGAGGAACCTGCTGTTAGTTGGTCAGCAGCTGAAGAATTTTGTTTTTCAATAAAAGCTCTAAATACATGGCTAACTAGTCAGGCATACAATTATCAAATTAAAATACACAGTCTGTAAATAAGTCAAGGGTAAACATAATTTCTTAAATTCTGGTGTGCAAATGCTATTGAAGAATGGAGACAGCAACAGAAATAGAAATTGATCAGCATTAGAAAAACGTCCTGAATCTCATAACCTGTACAACTTGCAATGATATTTCATCCGATATACTGATTACGGTTATGACATAGAGTGCCTCTGTGGTTCTAGCCATGAAACTTGTTGAGTAATATATTTTCTGGTTTTATCATGGTCTGTATCTCACATTCTCCTTGTTGCTCCCCCACTTCCCAGGTAACTCAAACATTAATTAATTAAGCTGCCTTTTTTTTTAAGAAAGGACTTACTGACTCAACCAAATTTAGATGGCTTTTTGACTAGGAGCTCAGTACTTCCAGTCAGCAGTATAGATATAAATCGCATAGATCAGTGTTGATCAACAGCTGCAGGAAAGTCATGAAATGGATCAAGCTCAAGACATGGGTTTATGCAGTACTACTGCAGCACCCCACTTGTTGATCACATTGAAAGTGCTTAGATTTTATTCATCTTTTTACTTCTGACTTTTGATGTGTTCATGGTTAACATTCTGCAATTAGCACAGAGGTCTCTGTAGCACTTACATTAAAAGTATAACATTAGCATGAGTATTAAATATCCTGGGAATACAGTTCGTGTCTGTACAACTTCAGAATTTATATTGCTGGAAAGGTTTTTAAAACACAACTTTAAAGAGTTATATAAAAAGTTATGTAAGTACATAAAAGGATACATAACTTTGGTTGGCAGAAAAAGTCATGACCAACAGGAACTGGAAACATGACTAATGTGTGAATAATGTACCGACTGAAGTTGCTTTTTTGATAGCCATAACCAGTCACAGCATGTGCTTGGACTAATTCAGTTTTCTCAAGGCAAACGTAATATGTGAATCCTGGGCTCTGTTACTCTAGCCTATCAGTGCTTGAGACCATTTTCTGCCACAAATATATGTTGTATGAGCACTTGAAGATTGTACCCTTTGCTGCATATGCTGGACACCTGTGTTCTTCATGGGCTGCCCAGGGTACCTACAGCAGTTCAACCTCTCTCTGGCGAAGTCAAGTGCCTGAAACCAACACGTCATCATCTCTTCTATTGTCCGTGTATCTCATTTTGGCTTGGGCATTTGGCACTGGTACACCACTCTCTCAAAAAACAATGCTGTTCATGCAGATGGGATGGCCTTGGCAGTGCAATATACTCTCCCCACCTCAACCCACAGTTGACTGGCAGCTGTGTGCTGGAAAACTGGCATATTACCTTGCAAGGGGCATATTGCCATCCATAGATAATCAGGAACCTCGGCAGCAAAATGATCACAAATGAATATCAGCTGTTAACGTTCAAGAACTGATTCCAAGTCATTGGGGTTGGCTGGAAGTGTGAAGTCTTTATTCTCTTTATTCCTAAATGCAGAAGTCTCTATTGCACACAGCCTGCTGTCTTTCACATAAAGTGAAAATCTAGATTGAAGAATAATTCTCCATACAATATTTACAGCACAGATATCTGTGCTCTTTCATGAATAGATGGAGATATGCAGTCTTCAGGAATATTTTGAATTGAAAAATCAGAAAATCTGTTAAACATGTTTGGCTTTGATGTCTTATTTTACCCATGCTTCTGAGAAGCAGTCTGTGGTCCATAGTGAAATAGACTGTTATCAGGGTTAATAAATGAATGTTACATACCACTGCCTTTTCAGAACAAAAGAATGGAAAGAAATGAATGATCTGAGTCTTGCCCATAGTCAGGGGTGCAGACCATACCTTCCTAATCAGGGAATCAGATAAGGCAATAAAATAATGCAATAAAAAGCATATGTCAGGCAAACTTAGCTACCATTTAAAAATGTCATTTTGATCAGAAAAAATATGTCTGGAGCCATGTTGAATTCATTTTTCTTATTTAGAAAAATGAAATTTTTCTAAATAAATCTTCACAGATTTATTTATCATATTTAGTCCATTTTAACAGATTTCTTTCTTAAAAAAAAAAAAAAATAGAAGGAACTTTGAATTAGTAAACCTGAATGTTAAAATAGGCTCAGTTTGGCTCTTATGAAGATTCATGGACCCAGGGTCCCTACATAGTTCTGTTTTGTCTCCAGCTGGATGGGACATTTGTAATGAGGAACAGGATGCTGCACTGAACAGTTGTGGAGACCTAGAAGCAAGAACAAAATTTAGTCCATTCTCCCATAATTCTGTGCAGTTTTTAGTGCTAAGAAGAGTAAAAAATACTGGTCTTTGATTTTTCTTACCAGACAAATATGATACTGGATGCATGTAGCTGGCTAGAATGTTAATAACATGATGACATTTTTGCATACTGTATTCTCAGACTGGAAATTAATTTTGATTTATCACACAGTTTTTAGGGCAATTTTATTTGACCTTTTCTAAATACTACCACCATTTATCCCTGGGCAGCTGACAAAGTCTGTTTTCCTTGTGACATGGTATTTGTTAGAAAATATAAAAGTCAAGTTTGGTTTTAAATTACTGGCCTCACACATTTAGTTATATTATGAAAAATTTGGGTCAGCCTTAGCCTTGTTAAGCAGACTAATGAACTGCCCCCCCAAATTTGTTCCAATATCGTTGGAGCATTTTAATTGCTTCTCTAGCACTTTTCCCAGGTGCTTTTAGCCAGTCAGACCCAGCAACATGGATAAGACAAAGGGACAGGGGACTGAACCCTGGCTTCAAGGTTAAGTGGCACAGATTAACTCACATTTGCATGCCTCTGTCACTATGTAGAGTGAACGGTGCCTTCCGCATTCATGCAGAAACTAAATATCTTTTTTCTAACAGGGATGAATGAGCTTGCATCCTGGAAAAAAAAGGGGAATGTTATGTGCTCTCCCTCTTTTCACAGGCAAGTGTGTTATCATGAACATCGTGTCAGGTTTCGGCTGGCCTCTGTGTTGTAATTGCCAGCAGAGTAGTGATGATACATAATAAGCTGGCTGCCAACTGGGCTGAGAAAACTCACAGCAGGGTGGGCAAGTACACAAGAACCCCACGTGGAAGGACATATTCAAAACACTGCTCTTGTCCAGCCGCTCTGAGAGCCTCTGGAGCACAGTCCCTCCAGCTGCAGATTTCTCACAAACACAGTGCAAACAGTATGAAATCTTTGGGCATTCCAGCAAGTGACAAATTGACAAAAGGGAAAGAATAGGCTGTCAGCACTTTGCTCACAGCCCATTGTAAGGTTATGAGAATTCAGCATTCTCATATGAAAACATAAAACTGGCATTTTTTGAAAATAACTGGAATGTCAGTAGGTGGAGGTGTGCAAGTTTATGCCCTTTTGTTTTATAAAGGCAGCCCATATTACTAAGCCGACAAGGGGAAGTCACTATGAGAATTAGCATTCACTGTTTGCCAAGTTTTCCAGGCCTTTATTTCAGGGAGTGGAGATGATGCTAATCGCAGGGAGGTGGCCATGCACCCGAGACGATGTGGGAGTGATATTGTGTGTGGGTACCTATTCCACATACTAATGGGAAGGTTAAGCTTTCTCTGCTCCCATCATAATAAATCCATGTCTGTCTGGGACACTGAGCCGCTCCTCCAAGAGAGACGTCATGCCCATGAATAATTCTGGCAACATTTTAAAGAGAATTAGAGTTTGGCTTTATGGCATTTTCCACACTATCCTTGCACAGAAAGGATTATAGATGTCAATTATTTTATTTTTTAAAGAGAGAGATGAGATTTTCCATACACTTCTTGATGCACTGCATAGATGGGAATGCTGTTACCATGAGTTTACAAGACCTCTAAGGCTGACTAACTGCACATAAAATAGTAATATGAGAGAGCATCCTGTTAAGAACAAAGAAACTATAAAATGGTCCAGATGCAGCTGCATCTCAGAATTACTTCATATGCTGGCTGTTAAACATCTTGCAAATGCTGTTGACTCCTCTTGAATGCAGTTCTTGTTAACTGTATACTAATCCTATTTGTATGCAGTGGCTATGTAAATTTCTTTTTATAAGGATTTTTTTCCCTGGCAAATTGGACTGGTATACAAGAGTTCTTGATGATGTTATGATTCATCCAGGAGGAACCAGTGTATTACACACAGAGAGGCATGACAATCAGTGCAAAACAATATTATGAATCTCAGGTGGATGTCTGAGACCTTCTTATAGCTTAAACAAAACAGAATAATCTCTTAATAAACTTTTTCTCTGAATATGAAATTCAAAAGCTTCTTTTATTTCTCTATCCAATGAGCACTCCATGCTTTTTGTATTTGCTGTTCTTTTACTGTTTGTAACATATCTCAATATGTTGACTTTGTACACTAGTTCTGACTAGGCAAAAGACCTAAAAAAATACTCAGCTTTAAATTAGAGGTACTAATTCAAAACTTAAATGCTTTTCTAAATCAGGGCCATGAGCTCCACAAATAAAATGTAATATGAATATTGAATTTGCAGAAATGCAAATTCTTTTTCTCTTTTTAAAGTGAATAAGTTTTGTTAATGTTTTCACACAGTGGTTTTGGAGTGTTTAGCTACTATTCAACAGAAAACATGTAGAAAGAATACATATTTTTTCTACAACCAGTGATTCATGGCTTATAGCACACCAGTACAAGATGACATTCTTATCAGAATTAATGTTCAATAATTACTGCCCAGAGAGTACTGTCATGCTCATTCTTATGGCTGCATTAGTAGGGATTAAAGATAATTTTTTTTTAATTTAAGTTTTTTTAAAAGAAAAAGAAAAAAATATTGCTAAGGCTAAATCTTTCCTATTTTAAATAGAAACAGTGGTTCTTTTTGAGACTAATATGCTCTAGAATTAGGACTAATATGATATTTACAATAAACTGATTGAAAAAAAGATGATTGAATTATGTAGACTGATGTTTTGCTAAAATGAAATTATTCTAATTTTTGAGAGAAGCCTGAATCTCTCTAATGCAAGTTGTTACTCTTTCATTGCAATCACTAAATTAAGATTCACTTTTGCATATTACATAGATGCCATTAAGGCTAAGAGTTTTAAAAGCAACCATAAATTTGGGCAGTTCAGTCTGAGACACCACAGAAGTGGAATTCCCTGAATTCTGAAAGTACTCAGCAGTTTCTAAAAATTTGGACTCTGAAATGTTCATTTTCTGGCCATCTGGATCCCCTAATTACTTTTCAAAATCTTGGTTTAATGTTTAATAGAAAGCAGACACCTCAGAAATTGCTCTAATTTGCTAACTTGAGACAGAGGTGATTTTTTTCCAGAATATGTAAATCTTGCTTCAGGAAACTCCAGGCTATCCAGAGTCCAGGCATGCCTAGACTTCTGATCTATATTTGTTTCATTAGGCTTTGTGAGCTGACCTGATAGTTTTGGGAAGTTCACTTTCTCCTTATTTTGAAAGCATTTGCATGCTAACACATAACAGTCTCACAGCAATTTTTTTTTTCCAGAGCAGTTTGGTAGCATGTGCACCAGGTTGGGGTGTTCTGAGAACCAGCAGCTTGGTGATTAGAGGGGGAGGATCTTAGAATAAAGCTTGTTTCTCCTGATTTTTCCTTTCTGGCTTGTTCTTCTTTGTTTGGTTTCTCCTACATCAACACAAGCTAAAAACATTTAATTATTATTGATTAATTATGAATTGTCCTATCTGTAAAAATAGGGCTAGTAGCCTTTGAAGAACAGAGTCAGATCTCTGTACAACAGAAAGTTCATGACACCACAGGTACAGCGCTAGAAACATGGCTTTTCAAATGGTTATCTGTAAAATACAGGGAAAAAGAAAAAAGGAGCATAAAGAACTCCTTTGAAATATATTAAAAGTTCAGAAATAAGTATTTTAAGGCTAAAAGTGCCACGTTCTGTACTTGGGTTGTAAAAATCCCATGCAATGCTATAGGCTTGGGGAAGAGTGGCTGGAAAGCTACCCTCCAGAAAAGGACCTGGGGGTGTTGGTTGACAGCCGGCTGAACATGAGCCATCAGTGTGCCCAGGTGGCCAAGAAGGCCAACAGCATCCTGGCTTGTATCAAAAATAGCGTGGCCAGCAGGACTAGGGAAGTGATCGTGTCCCTGTACTCCGCACTGGTGAGGCTGCACCTCGAATCCTGTGTTCAGTTTTGGGCCCCTCACTACAAGAGAGACATTGAGGTGCTGGAGCATGTCCAGAGAAGGGCAACGAAGCTGGTGAAGGGTCTGGAGCACAAGTCTTATGAGGAGCGGCCGAGGGAACTGGGGTTGTTTAGCCTGGAGAAAAGGAGGCTGAGGGGAGACCTTATTGCTCTCTACAACTACCTGACAGGAGGTTGTAGAGAGGTGGGTGTCAGTCTCTTTTCCAAAGCAACAAGCAATAGGACAAGAGAAAAGGGTCTCAAGTTGTGCCAGGGGAGGTTTAGGTTGGATACTGGGAAAAATTTATTCACTGAAAGGGTTATCAAGCACTGGAACAGGCTGCCCAGGGAAGTGGTTGAGTCACCATCCCTGGAGGTATTTAAAAGACGTGTAGATGTGGTGCTTAGGGACATGGTTTAGTGGTGGACTTGGCAGTGTTGGGTTAATGGTTGGACTCTATGATCTTAAGGGTCTTTTCCAACCTAAATGATTCTATAATTCTATGATTCTATGATTCCTGACTCAAAAAGGCTGCCCTGGATGAAAAAAGATTGACAAATCTTTGTATTGATTGACAAATCAGAGTATTGACAAATAAACATGAACTGATATAAAACAAAAGCATAAAATTACTCAGATTCAAGTGGGTGTAACTGGGTTGTATTTAGTTCAGTCTGAAAAAGATTTGGCCACAGCCTATGTTGACTTAAAAATATGGTCCCAGTGTCCATGTGTCAGCAGTCCAAGAAAGATATTGAAACAGTGGTGAAGACTCAAAGTAATGTCAAAATAATATTTAGAAGTAATTAAAATATACCCCATAGGAAGAGCCTGAAGGAGTTAAGTCTATTTCTTTAAGAAAAAAACAGTGTAAAAGGTGATTTAATCATGGCTTTTACACACATATGTTTGGAACAGCAGTTTGATGATCGAAGAGGCTTGCTTCTAATTGACTAAGATACATGAAGGTCCTCTGGCTGGCTGGAAGCTGAAACTAGGCAAATTCAAGCTCTATTCAGTACACACATTTTTAATTGCAAGGGTAATTATCCATAGAAACAGCTATTCAAAGGTTATGATGGCCTCCCTAGCACTTGAAATTTTGAATATTCAATTAGATATTTTTCAAAATAGCTTTTTCAAAAAGCTCTGCTGTTTTTTTAACCTAGTTATTAGACTTGAAGTAGGAATTCATACCAAGAAGACTTATTTGTTGTGTTTTGCTAGTCTTTAAGCCAGATGACTGCAATGGCCCTTTCTGGGTTTAAAATGGTATCAATAAAAAGGGAAAGAACTGAACAGAACTACTTCAATAAGCTTATGTGAAAATTTAGCCTGATCACACTCATTTACTAAATATTATGGCTGCACTTTGAGCACCCAGATAAGACAGCACAGAATAGGTTCAGTGAGGGAGACTTGTCTTGAAGTCATTTTTGTAGTAGTTTGATCCTGTGCTCAAGGGAATTGAAAGACCCTCACAGAATAATTTAACAGTCTGTAATTTAGTGGAAGGTATGTGACCTATGTGGTCTGCCTAATATTATTATTAATGCTGATAATAATAATAATAATCTAATTTTATAATATATATAAGCCCTCAGTCCTAGACTACAGACCCCATGTGCTGGGTCCTATACAAATGCAGATTTTTCTTTCACAAACTGTGTGTGAGAAGGGACAAATCTCATCTTGCTTTGTCCACATAACTAAACCAGGACAAACCAAGTCTCTGCAAAGCAAAGCCTATGCCTCATATTCTTTCTAATTCAGGGAGATTGTTTCTCATCCAGGCTAAGTGGATTTTATCAGCTGTGCCCAAGGCCTATAAAAGAGAAAATCCCTTCCTACTGCTTTTAATTTCATAATGTAAAATAGATCTTTAGATCACGGAGGGCATGATCTCTAGGACCTCATCTCCAGGGTAAGCCTGGTGATAAGATGTAGGGCCTTCCTGTCTACCAAAACAAGAGCTGCAGAGCTGTACCACAGAGTATAACCTAGAGTAATGCAGCAGAATACACTGTTGGGAGTTTCAAAGCATATGTAAGTTTGGAAATAAGATTTGGGAAACTGTACCATCCAGAATGCGAGGTATGTGAGTTATGCCTCTGTATTCACAAAGAAAGCGTTAGAAAAATAAACCCTTTTTGACTTTGAGATGGCCTTTGCTTGAATGAAAAGGTAGAACAACCTCTCCTGTTTCAGTTCTGCTAAACCTTTCCAAGAGTTTAGTCAAATGGGAAATGTCTTTACTCAAATTCTTCCCACCCTTCAAGGGGACTAGTTAATAAGCTTTCTTTGGAAAAAATCACGCTGCTACTTTAAAAAACCCTGTGTTGTCTAGTGAGGCACACATATTTCTTGTTCGGTGAGTCAGTTCTTGCAATGTGGTACACAAACTGCATGTTGGACTTAAAAGGGTAAGATGATTAGGGAGTGAACTAGGCTAGAAAAATGTCTCCCTGCAGTGCAGATTAGTTTAAAAGATATTTTAAATATGCATTTAGCATTGGTGACTGGGCAAACATAGATATTTGAATCAGAGGAACAATTTGTTATTTATGAATGTCAGATTACATAAATAATTTGAATATCATTTATGACACTAAGGTTTAAACAAACATCAACGTAAATGTATGCCCAAAAGTCCTCACGAGCATTTAAATAAATGACACCATCCTCGGTACTTCAAAAAATGAGGTCACTTATTTCAGGACCAATAATGATATAAAAGATTTGAACGAGTCATTCGTTATTAAATACCCTGCATAGGATATTAAAATTACTTATGTAAATGGCATTTGCAAATACATCTGGATATTAAAGCAATGTAATCCATACAGTAATGTGTTATCTTGTATCGTGTCGAACATCTTGTTGTATTTACCTCTGAGTGGGAAGCATGTAAAACTTTCAGTCTTTGCTTATCCTTTTTAGCACAAAAGGTATATCATAATAAACGATGATTGTATTTGGATTGTTTGCTGAGAAGCAGCAGGGTTTTTTCATGTTGAAAGCAAGAGCAAGACAGAGACAAGGCTCTGTGGGATACTGTAGACACTGAATTATCATATATTTGGAAATACTCAATAATCACTTGTGTGCAGGCTTCTAGAAAGCTTTTGTGAATGCTCTAGGTGCAACACAAAACAGCATTTTCAGTCCTCTGCTCATTATGAAAGGGAATAAAAGGTTGAAATTGTTGAAAAATATGCAGTTGGCTTCATAACAGTTACTCTTCAGTGCATTTAAAAGCCAAATGTTTGAAGTGTCGTTAAATATTAGCAAAGTAAAAATTCAGCTGTTCCTTACAGGGCCTTTGTTAAGTAATCCAAAGAGAAACAAGATAAGAAAAAAAGGCAAATAGGTAACTATGTTTGAGCAATCAGATAATGTAATTTCAGAAACATTCATAATTGTTATATATTTATTTATTTTCTTCTGCATTTGTAAGTTTGAAAAATAGTGCTACTGAAATAAATGCTAAGGCAGGGTACATTGCTAAGGGAAGAGACACTGGCTGATTTGACGTAAATCCCTCCCAGCAACCAGCTCTTTGTGATAAAGCTTACAGTTTTGACCCGTACTATTCACAGAGTCTGTGCTATTTGCAAGCTATGGAGGCTCATGTTCAACACTAGCACCTTAAAAGGCAGAATTACAATGTGCTGTCATCTTGTCCACCGCAGGAAAAGGAAACACTATCAGATAACCTTTAATGCTGCACGATGTGATTGCACTGTTCCTTAACCAAGGTGCAGGCTGAACTTCTTGTATATGCTTGGGACCCTCCACTGCCAAGCTGCCTCTGGACAAGAACACTAATTTTCTTTCATTATCCTAATATATGGCTCTGTTTACATCCTGCTTTTGAGCAAAGGTTCAGCTGTGGGCTGTGGCCCTACCAGGTGGAAACGCATCCAAGGTCAGCAGGGAGGCAGATGGCAGCGGATTCTCCAGGTTGTGGCAACCATTAGTAACTGTCACTTTTCAGCTCAGAGCTGCATAGTTTTCTGATTCCAGATGGCTTCATTTAAGCATTTGGGTTTAACTCTTATTCTTGATCACCGAGGTTGCTGGTTTATTCTCAGGAACGGTGTGGGAACCAGGCCTTTGCACGACGGGGCTCGGGTATCAGCCTGGATGCTGTAAGATTAGTTCCCAGCTGGGACAGGAGCCTGATGACGCTCATCCTCTTCCTCTGCTTTGTGCCTGGAAGGCCTTTCTGTTTCAGCAATGGTCTCAGATTAGAGAAGAGGCAATTAGCAATCGTCTCCCATGAACAGAAAGGATGGAAAGCGCTCCTGTAGCTGCATCCTCTTCTCTGCTGGGAAAGGACAGATGAGAGCTGAGACTTTCCACCCTGTGTGCATCAGAGCTCGACATGGATGGCAGGCTTGCCTTGATTGCTCCAGAGATGTCAAAATAGATGCTTAAGAGCTTAGCAATCAAACAGTGTCCGTGCTTAACAAATTAGGATTTAAACCCAAGCTGTGGCCCACTGTAGATATATTATACTGTGGCAAATATTATAAAACTATACACATATATATGAATAATTATCCACATTATAACATTGCAACAGTCAGGTAGCCTTTAGTTCTCAACCAGGACTTTTCTCCCTTCCAACATTATTTTGTTTTTTTCTTGCTACCCCCTCCCCATCCTTCACATTTTTTCTTCCTTTTATGTGAGTTTTATCAGACACTGAATCCTCTAAGTATTCCTTTTCCCTTACCCATCTCAGCTACACCTCCAGCCTTATCTCCAGCTCTATTTTTTTTACCACTTTTGTTCATCTGTTATTTTCTCTGCCAGTGTATTCTTCTCTCTCGACCTTGACTGCAAACCCTCTGTTTGCAACTGAAGAGTATTTTGGAAAGTAGCTTTCACATTGTGAATAAGCTATCTTACAAGAATTATTTTTCAACATAATGTCCTTTAACACTGGAATTATTTTATATTCCTGGAGTGCTTCCTTGCCCACCCCTCTGGTTCCTTTCTGCTATGATACCATCCCTCTTTAATTAAGATTTTATGCCCTTTGTCCTGTTCGTTTCTTTTCATCCAGCAATTGATCATCATTGCATTTATCCAAATAAATATCAGTGTGGCCTGTGTGACAAGTAGGACATCCTAAAGTCAGTAACAGATTCTCTGATTTCTGTTCTTCCACTGTCTATACCATTGGCATCATCCTTAAATCAATGTTTACACATTCATTTTGCAAGCTATGAATATTATTCTTTTCCTATTGTCTACATATACTTTCACTTTGAGAAGTTAGACTCTTTTAATTCCTTTCTTGTGGACTTCTCAAGAATTACTTTACTGTCAAGTGCAGGATTCTGCTCTTAGCTTCAAGGAAACCAGAAAACACTTCACCGTTCAAATCAGTATCACTTTTCTGTGCTCCAGATGCATTCCCCTCATGCTGTATAGATTGGCAAGGTGTTGGTAAAGAAACCAGAAGTAATTGCTATTATGCGTAGACATACTGTGGACTTTGCTTTTTTGAATTTCATCTGGTCAATTGGCAATAGATTCTCTTTCAGAAAACTAGTCCTACTGTCCTCACTGATAATGTTGTACAAGTGTTTTGAGAGGGGCTATTCTTCATGGTTGTCCTGTGTTGAAAACCACTGTGATATTTACAGGTTTCTTTCTAGTGCTTTTCTTGAGGTTAACAAAACTGGTGCTGCTACATTTCAGTCAGAACAACAGTGAAGATAATTTTTCTTAACGTCAAGATAAAACTATTTTTACAGTATCAGTGTGAAACACTTTTGGTCTCTATCATTTTCTGCCCTTCGCTGGAAGAAAAGGCAAGTAACGTAATATTGCCATCCTGTTATTCCTTCCTCCTACGAAACATCTATTTCTACTGTAGGTGGCAGTTAACATTGTTTGTCCCACTTTATCTCGATTAAAGTAGTGGGAGGAAATCATGTGCTGTGGGGAGCTGCTGTGTATATAGCCTCTTTCTCTATTAGGCTAGTGAGTGGGTTGCACTTGAAGTTATAACATGTTCTTTCCTCGACTTGAAGGTCAATGGGACTGCCTGATTGTTAGATAATGTCTTTGTCCACTACCCTCATGCAGGTCAAAATCCCACTTCTCAGAAGGAAAGAAAATCAGGGGCAAATTGAGTCTGCTTGTCTGTTTTTTTAGTCTGCCTTTTTGATGAAGAACAGTAAATCATTGTAGTAAAATTCTACCACTCTTAGTTAAATTATTAGTGCTACTTGCAAAGCAGATTGCTGAACAGGGATGGCAGAATGCGAAACGTTATCTGCAGAATGAGAAATACATCATGGTCATCATGACTCTGTTAAAACAAACCTTCTAGTAAGTAATAACAGATGCACAATGAAATCATGTAAGAAACTACTCAGATAAATGATCAGAGGGCTGGGGACAGACTTTTTAGCAGGGCCTGTTGCGATAGGACAAGGGGTAATGTTTTAAACTAAAAGAGGGTAGATTCAGACTAGATAAAAGGAAGAAATTTTTTTACGATGAGGGTGGTGAAACACTGGAACAGGTTGTCCAGAGAGGTGGTCAATGCCCCATCCCTGGAAACATTCAAGGTCAGGTTGAACGGGCCTCTGAGCAACCTGATCTAGTTGAAGATGTCCCTGCTCTTGCAGGGGGGTTGGACTAGATGACCTTTAAAGATCCCTTCCAACCCAAACCATTCTATGATTCTGTGATAGAAAACTAGAAGCCAAATCAGTCATTTCCTAACATTTCTAAACAGAATAAAACCTAACTTGCTAGAAATTATGAATATTAGCCACTCTTCAAATTTTCTAAGCCACTTAAGTATGAAAACAAACATGTTTTTCTGTTCAGTAAAGGGTAAGGAAACAAAAAATAGTTTGCCCTCCTCTATTTGGAGTGGACATTTAGATTTTAAAGTCTGCTTTGTATATTTTATTAACGTAACTACTATCTATATTGATATCAGATGGCACTGAAGATAGCCTCACAAAAATAAACTGTTAGTGTCTTACTACCTACAGATTATAAGGTATGTTAAGCATATATATATATATATTATATATATATAAATCCTTGAATTCAAACTTTAATCTTCTAATTAGATGTTTATGTAAAATTATCACAGTCCATTAAAATAAGAATTTTCCCTTATTAATTTTTCTAAATTAAACAATTTTTATTTCATATTCTGTATTGGTGAATTACACCTTCAAAAACAGATACACAGTAAGTTTAGGAAAGTAAGAAAATATCTGTAAAAAATAATATAACTGAACTACAAATAACAGGTAAGGCATCACTTTTCAAACTTTGGTGTCTAAGTTAGGAGGAAAATAAAAGCAGTCTTATAAGACAAAGTAAATGTGACTTGGTTTTCAGAGGAATTGAAAAGTTGTCACCTCTGATGATCAAAGAAGCTGGCAGGACTCAACATTTTTGAGAAGCGGGACATACTAATTTAGGAATACAAGTACAAATTTAATGTCTGTCTTTCTCCACCTAAGCAAATGGTGGAGCCAAAGAGTGGTTCTTGCAGAATCTCATTAAAGCTTACTATTTGTTTTTATGCATTTGTGACTGTACCATTCTTCCTCCTGTAGAAAGCTAACTTTCACATATTAGGGTTCTGACCCTGGGAATGGCAAAGCAGGTCTTTGGATCTTGAGCTCAGTCGTTATTTTATAAGGCTAAATCTATATTCAACGAGCAGATAAAATCCCCTACCATGGTACCTGGGACACAGTGAGTGGTCACCAGGATTGGTCACCCAGTTAGAGCATGCAGTGAAATCTTGCTGAGGCACTCTGCCTCTTTCTCTTTCTGTGGAGGGGAATGGAGGGAGGGGAGCAGAAAGGGAGAGGGAGAGCAGTGCACAGCCAGATCTTCCCTCCCTGGGTTCACTGTCAGCCATGGCAATTTCAGTATGGGAGCTCCCGTAGTGCAGAGGTAGCCTTGATGCCGTAGAATCATAGAATCATGGAATCATAGAATGGTTTGGGATGTAAGGACCCTTAAAAGACCATCTAGACCATCCTGCCCATCTGGGCAGGGATACCTTCCCCTAGACCAGGTTGCTCAAAGCCTCATCCAGCCTGGCCTTGAACATTTCCATGGAGTGGGCACCCACAACTTCTCTGGGCAATCTGTTCCTGTGCCTCACCACACTCACAGCAAAGAATTTCTTCCTAATATCTAACCTAAATCTACCCTCTTTCAGTTTAAAACCATTACCCCTTGTCGTCTCACTACACCCCCTCATGGAGTTCCTCCCCATCTTTCCTGTAAGCCCCCTTTAAGTACTGGAAGGCTGCTATAAGGTCTCCCCGGAGCGTTCTCTTCTCTAGGCTAAACAATCCCAACTCTCTCAGCCTGTCCTCATATGGGAGGTGCTCCAGCCCCCTGATCATCTTCATGTCCCTCCTTTGGACCCGCTCGAGCAGGTCCATGTCTTTCTTATGCTGGGGGCCCCAGAGCTGAACACAGTACTCCAGGTGGGGTCTCACGAGAGAGGAGTAGAGGGGGAGAATCAACTCCCTTGACCTACTGGCCACACTTCTTTTGATGCAGCCCAGCATATGGTTGACTTTCTGGGCTGCGAGCACCCATTGCTGGCTCATATTCAGTTTTTTGTCCACCAACACCCCCAAGTCCTTCTCCACAGGGCTGTTCTCAATCCATTCATCACCCAGCCTGTATCCATGTTTGGGATTGCCCCGACCCAGGTGCAGGACCTTGCAGTTGGCCTTGTTGAACTTCATGAGGTTCACACAGGCCCATGTCTCTAACCAGTCAAGGTCACTCTGGATGGCATCCCTTCCCTCTCCCACACCACTCAGCCTGGTATCATCCACAAACTTGCTGAGGGTGAACTCAGTCCCACTGTCCATTTCCTCAACAAAGATGTTGAATAATACTGGTCCCAATATGGACCCCTGAGGGACACCACTCATCACTGGTCTCCACCCAGACATTGAGCTGTTGACCGCAACTCTTTAAGCCCAACCATCCAGCCAATTCTTTATCCACCGAGTGGTCCACCCATGAAATCCACGTCTCTCCAATTTAGAGACAAGGATGTTATGTGGGACAGTGTCAAATGCTTTGCACAAGTCTAGGTAGATGATGTCAGTCACTCTTCCCTTATCCACCAATGCTAAAACCCCATTGTAGAAGGCCACCAAATTTTTCAGGCATGATTTGCCCTTAGTGAAGCCATGTTGGCTGTCACCAATCACCTGTCTGTTTTCCATGTACATTAGCATAGTTTCCAGGAGGATCTGCTCCATGATCTTGCCGGGCACAGAGGTGAGACTGACTGGCCTGTGTTTCCCCAGGTCTTCCTTTTTTCCCTTTTTAAAAATGGGGGTTTTGTTTCCCCTTTTCCAGTCACGGGGAACTTCACCAGTCTGCCATGACTTTTCAAATATGATGGATAGTGGCTTAGCAACTTCATCTGCCCGTTCCATCAGGATCCTCAAATGCGCCTCATCAGGTCCCATAGACTTGTGCACATTCAGGTTCCTTAGATGGTCTCGAACCTGATCTTCTCCTACAGTGGGCAGTACTTCATTCTCCCAGTCCCTGCCTTTGGATTCTGTGAATTGGGCGGCGTGGCTAGAGCACTTGCCAGTGAAGGCCGAGGTAAAAAAAATTGTTGAGTCCACATTGTTAATGTCCACAGTGGACATTAAGAAACTCTAGAGATAGTTTCTTTTAACATATGTGTATTGTCACACATATTTCTACTCACTGAATGTCAAACTTCTGCAATCTGGGGTGGATCTCACTCACCAACTTATAAAGAATATTTTGCAAATTTTAGCTGAAATAGTGTGTTGATTGGATCCTGTGTTATGACATCTGGAACACTAGCCCCAGCTGTCTTTGGAACTAGTGTTCACGTGGCATCAAAATTAAGCAAAGCAAGCTTACTCATTTACATATTTTGCATATTTATAAAACCACCATTTTCCTGTATCAGTAAAAATCTGGATTCAGAGACAAATCAGCCCAGCTCCATTGATTTTAAAGCATCTGATGTGATTGACACCAGCTGAGATTTTGGCCTGCTGTGTTTAGCTGTGGTTTACGTTGAATCACATAAAGCCAGGAAACATGACATGGCAAATATGTAAAAGTGTTTTAAATCTTCTCTTCAGAAGCTTCTGCACAACAGCACTAATTTCAAACCCATGAAACTTTACGAGCAAAAGAGCTGGGATAAAGCAAAAGCAGCACTGGACCCATGAAATAAGCCTGAAAATTATTTCTAGCAGAGAGTATTGGGATGTAACAAGTAAAAGTTGCCACAGTATCTGAAGTACACTGCTGTGGCCACCGCATAGGTGGAAAGGTACCTCCAAGATACATTTCTGCTGGAATATTATTTCTTGATTTACTTTTCAGCCTCCCCTGCAGCTGGAGACTCTCCCTCAGTTTTAATGAAAATAAAACCACAGCTGGGTAGGAACATCATCTCCTGGAAAACAATGAATTCTTCACACTTCATGGAATAACATAAATAAAGAAAATCCACAGTAGGATATCAAAGATTACACAGAGGAGTCAGTGACTGGCGGAAATAAAGGAAGGAGCTCCAGCTAAAAACACAAGCTTGGGGAAACACAGTCTCAGGGGAGTTTTTTTCTGAGGAATAAGGGGTGGCTCCCAGCGCTGTTTCCTGGGCAGGGGATGAGGTGTATAACTCATCCGGTGTTAAGCTGCACCGGTGTGCACGCTTACGCTGTTCTGGTCACCTGCAAAAGCCAGGACACACCTGCAGCATTTGAGGAGGGATTCAGGCACGGTAGCTGTTGGTAACCATACAGCTAATCCTAATGGACTTTACTGCAGAAGTTTTCTTACACACATTTTCTTATACATGTTCACCTGTGTGCATGTACGCAGGTATTATATATGAACATGCACACGCCTGTCCATTAAGATTGCTTGTATGGTTACCAAGAGTTTAACAGTGTTATGTTAAATAAGTGGAAGTACTGTGTTACTGACATAACTGTTTGATACGTTAATAGATTTAAATATTGTTTTTATAAGAGGACATCATCAACCGGAAATCTCACATCTGAAACTACTTTTGCTGTTTCAAGACATACATAAAGTTACGATAACTGTAAGGTAATAGAGTTTGAACTATTCCACGTGTTGTTCTGTTTATTTAGCACGTTTGACAGCATTTCACATACAGTGGGTTTCCCCAGCTACTCGGTGTCACCTTTAGTTGTAGAGAACTTGTTGAAAACAAAGAGAAAAATCGTTCTCAAGGGGAAAATTTTTCTGCCTTTCTCTCTTTACTACCTGTCCCTGATCCAGGAATATTTTAAAAACATGGCTTTAAATGTAAGCATGAAAAAAGCTGGGGAAAATTATTTTATTTGTATGCTTTAAAAAATAACATTTCTGTAAAGTTCTCCACTAGATCAGGCCCACTGCCAGGGTAATTGATGGGCAGATGTAGTCCTTGAAACTACTTTTAACTTATCTCATGAAACTGATTCCATTTTAATTTGATAATCTCCCTTTAATGGTGCTTATTGTACAGTCAGTGCTAGTTAATAGGAATATTCACTTCTTTGCCAGGAAGAAGTTTCATGTAAGGTATTTAATGGATATTTCAGACCTCATGCCAGATATTATGGATACCTGAGAATTTATTATTATCTTCATACATGCAGTAGTCCCTTGAATAATATCTTTGAAACTTGGAGAAATGTTGCGTTATTTTTCAAATATGTGGATATATCACAGAAGGAATAGTGCTATCATTACAGATTTCACAATGCAGCTTACATTTCTTCCATTTTTAAGGCTGAAAATGAGCCCTGTTCTACAATTATGATATCTTCTGATCCTTTTTATGTGACAGAAGGGTATATTTGCATTTTATCCATCATGATGAACTAAAAGTAAGCCTCAGGAAATGCTTGCATTTGCTAGAGGTGACCTTTGGTTTACACTAGAAAGAAACATAGGCTTTGGTGCTCCGAGGATGGATTGCCTTTTATAGGCGGAGCTGTCTCCGTACAGCTGTGTTTGAGATTTGGGTTGAGCACGGTAATGATTAAAAAATGTAGAGGAAAGGAGGCAAGTGATTCTGAGAAGGAAATGGACTGAAGTTTATTTTTTCTTGAAACAGTGTGAGATTTGGCTCTCCTCTGTACCTCCACAACAGAACCTTTATTATATGCTCAGGAATGGCAGTTTTACAGTCAACTTCCCACACTCAGTTTTTCAGCAACATCTCTTGTTAGTTTTCGTCTTCTTATTTTTAATAGCCATTTAAAAGAAGACTGCCAACACTTTCTAACCATATTTAAAATTGGCAGGTCAAGAAAAGAGACGAAATAATTTATTTTATTTTCCCCCTAATTTTATCTCTCGTCTTGAATTTTTGGCTCAGTTTAGGCAAAGTCTTCCCCAAATGATGGAATATTACGTCGTTACTTGTAAATGGAACAATTGCAGTTTGTCAACCAATTAGTTGCAAGCAATTTGTTCAGTAAGATTGTGGGAGGAATGACCGTGGAGTGAATGAGCTGCGTGGAAGAGAGCAGTGGCTATAATGGGAACAGGCTATGAATTACTTTGTTGTGAACAGAAAGGCTTCTGTTAATCTGTTCAGAAAAAAAGAGCAAAGCAGTCTGTTTGCCACTTCCTATATGGTTTCCTTTTTTTTTTGAGACGTAGTTCAGGTCTCAGAGACTGTTTGCCCTCTTGGCTTTAGTTAATGTCTCTATTTTATCTCCATTATTTCAATAATTGACAAGTCTCCAGAGTTCAGGATAGTTAGGAAGGGGCTTGAATTGCTTCTTGGTTTCAGTTTGGCTTCAAAATAATAATAAAAAAGTGCAGTGTTTCATTAGTTACATAGCAGTCAAAGTACTGTCAGACAAAACAAGAACTTAGTGTTCCAGGATCAACTTACATAATAAAAAAAAAGGGAAAACAGGAAATACATATTTTATTAATTTGTTATTTAAATGGCACATCTTAAAAGACTGTTTGCTTCAGTCGTCCAAAATATAATTTATATGTTACATTCGCTTTGTAGCATTAGGCTGCCTAAAGCAATAACACCCAACAGCTGAAGTAAAATGTGTTGTCAAGCAAATAGTGAAAGAGGGAATTAAAGGGAACACCTGTGTCTTGTTATTAGAAATCATATCCATATTGGACTTGTAATAGCCTAAATAATATAAATTTAGCTAGAAGTAACAAAGCAGATGGAAACATCTGTATATTGTATGCAGTGACAGTTATTGGATGGTAGAGTATCTGGCCCTGGTTTTCCCCTCAGTAAACATTATTTGCATAGTAGTTTTCATCCTTTGCATCTTTAGCCCTTGAAAAACGTTGATGTCTGATGAAGGTAGCATAGTTTATATTAGAAGATTAGTACAGGGAGACAGTCTGGTCCTGATATATATAGACAGGTACAGATATGTCATGTAAATGTCCAGTACAGAAGTACAATGAAGATAGTGATTGGCATAAGTGGAAAATAAAACATTAAAACTTCCTTGAATGTACCATTTTCTCACTAAGTGAAAAACTCAGAGGAAAAGATGTTGCGATGTCAGGTATGGCTGGGATAACAAACAGCACGTCAAATGCAGCCAGATTGCCACATCATCATAAGTCAAAGCTTAAGTCAAAGGAATTTAGCTCTCCCTAACATGTGTCTACACCAGAGGTACAGAGCATGCAAGCAAGGTGTCCCATTCTAGTCAGTGCAGTCAAAGGAATGGGGAAACCATTCAGCTGGGCAGGTGTCAGTATCTGTTTTAGTGTGAGCTGAATATCTCTGCAGCCTCCATCAACTGTATTGACTAGGTCCTCCTCTGGCTGTCATGGGAGCTTGGACATTGACCTCGCTTACAGGCACTTAGGCTGTAAGACATCTTAAGCCAAGTGTCTGAAACCCAAAGCTGAATCCCATTTTTGTAGTTCCCTTACACACAGATTCAGTTCCTAACATCACAGCATCTGCAGTACATCAGTCACCCTAAATCTGTCTTAACTTTTAAGAGAAGTCTGTTAGATGCCACCTGACCATGGTGGGAAAAGATTTTTTTCTGCTAGAGTCACAGGTTTTTGTACATAATATCTTCTCCAGCCAAGATTTCCTTGGAGAATAGAAATAAACCCAAAAGCAACAATAAAAACAGATCATACACAATCTGTGAACCATACAGGACCTTAAAATGAAATATTTGACTCCTTGTAAGATGAATTTGAGCAAAAATTCTGCAAAAGAGAATTCTTTAAAAGTGTCCCCTCTTTAAAAATACTTAAAGAAACCCGGTGCAATAAATCTCTTAGATCCAGATATTATTTTTCATCCTTCTAAGATGTAGCATTAAGTATGATTTCTTTTTTTCAGCTGGAAGGTGCTCTGTACTTTGTCAGCAGGCTGAGATTGTTGCACACTGGGCACGTTGGGCCAGAATAGCTCTAAGATGCTACAATGGCAGATGCTAAACCAAACCTTGAGGTAGATGAAATTAACAGTACATGGGATGATGAAAAAATACTTTTCTGGGAGTGCTTAATGACATGTCTTATGCTTTTTGAGACCTGGAAGTGTTCCAAGAGGATATATTTGGAGTGTGACTAAGAACTGACTTGTTCACTTGCCTGTATGGACAAGTGAAGCTTCTAATCTGTGGTTCTGCTTCACTCTGTGGTTTACATCTAATGCTTCCAAAGAAAATGTTGCCTAATGCACCTATCCAATTGTGGACCATCCTCCTGACAAAATAATTTCTTCCTCAGACCATCTATGCAATCCATGATTGCATTCATCTTTCTGAATTCATTTTTGTAGCTTTTTGACATAGGTATAACAGCTTTAGATGTTACTGCTGTTTGCATAAATACAAAATCCTTTTTAAAGTCTCCCAGTGTAGTTGTCTCAAAGATTTCTTACAGATGATCCACAGAGGTCCCATTTTGCTTAACTTGATGGCTTTGAGTTGCCTTCTGGGGATAGTTATGGCTAAGCACACTCATTGTTAGGAGATTCTTCTGATGCAAGAACAGTAGTTGTAACTGCAGAAACAGTAATTTATTTTACTCTAGCTTTTCCCTTCATTCCACTGAATTTATTAGTAAGAAAGTAAGAGTCATGAACTCTTCTATTCTTCATCCAGCTATTGAGCATGTTATATAATAAAAAGGAAACATACTACTAATGAAATTACATTTCTTAATGTATTATTCACCAATCTCCAGGGTTTCAGTGCTATTTTGTATTGCTAAACACTTACTATATTCATTATTTAACATGCAACAAAAATGCAGATAAACCAGGCCATTTGGGTGGTAGATCAGAAGGCAGAGAATATGAATTAGCCAAGGAATGTCTTTTCATGTCAAATCTTATTATGCTCTACCACCAAATTTTCAGAAACACTGCAAAGAGCAAAGCTCTATTTAAGAAAATGCCTTGCAGACCAGCTTTCCCTAAAATAAAGTTAATCTGTTGTATTCTCACCTATTTATCTTCTTCATTTGGAAGGTAGCCATGGCTCTGTCCCATCTTTAGGATCAGAGACTACCTCACTATTTTCTGACCTTCCTTACTCTGCATTTCCAAGATACTAAACACCTTCCTAGATCTCTTAGTCTCTGCTTGTATGTATGTCGCCCATACATATCAATGACAGTTGTTGTCTTGTTCTGTGGCATAATGCTGCCTGGTGTACTTTGTTGACAGATTCTGCTTGTCAGCCTTTGTGTACTGTTCTTTAAATCCTTGGTGGTGACTGACCTGGTAAAGCTGGTGAAGGCAGGAAAACTATAGAAAAGGAAAAAGAATGAAGAGAAAAAAATAGTAACGCTTTCTCTAATCCAGTGAAGTTTACTGTTGAAAAAGGAAAATTTAATGTCTTCTGTGTTTTGTACCACTTGTGTATGGCAGAACCCAGGGTTCATACCTCACATACTGCCTAAATGTCTCCAGTAATGACACTGTCCAGTTACCCCTTTTATAGAAACTTGGGTTTCCATCTAGACCCTGTGCCATTGGTTATGGATGGGCTATGCTTGCTTATGGCTTTAATAACCAATCTTTGTGTTTCAGTTAGGGTGTAACACTCCTTCAAGGACTTCAGTCTTCCAAAGCTTCATGATACGTTGAGACATCCGTGGTAGCTCTTGTCCTAGACACTAGTATGACATTTTTTATTCAGTTAAGATCCAAAACTCCAAGATATTTCTTTATGAAGTCACTATAAAACCTAAAATTCTTTCCACCTGAAAACTCATTCCACATGAGATGATCTGACTGAGGCTATCATGTTCCTTTGTCTTCAGAAAAACTCAGGGCAGAGTGCCATGCCATTCCCATATCCACTTTCTTTCTGCCTCAGCTTGTCTCACCATTATATGTTCATGTTCTGGTTCCTATAGTGCTCTGAATTACATTTTACTCCTGTATGTGCCCTTTCCTGACCTTGGTGTGTTTTCTAAAAATCCAGTGTTTGTTGTCATGTGTGTCAGAATAGTAGCTTTCACCTAAAAATAATATATTTTTAACCTTCGGGGGGCGGGGGGAGGGGGGATAAACAACCCCAAACCACAAATTGTGGCCCACCTAAGCCCCAGGGATTCCAAAACCTGAAGAACGAGGCCCCAAAGCCATCAGTGTATTACGCAAATGTGAAATACAAAAAACTGTTGAATAAAAATGAGCCTGATTTTGGAGGAACTGACTCATGACTGCTGAAGGCTCCTGGCTAGCAAGGCAGCAGTGGGAGCACCTGCGGTGGAGCCCCTGCTGTGGAGTTAGCCTCCTGCCAGCTTTTCCCCATGTGGTGATAGCAGCAGGACCCGCAAATGCTCCACTGGGATTCCTGTTAGGTAAGTGTCAATGTATTTCATTTTGCAGGTGAGCCCCAGAGCAAATTATACTAATAAGGATTCCCAAGATGGGTATTTGGGAAGGACAGCATTAGAGCATAATGATGGATATTGCAATGGATATGTTAATACGTAATTAGATAACCTACTTATAGACATCTCTATAGCACTTATTACCAGAGCAGCTGTGATCTGATTATATCAGCAGTCTGAACTTTATCAAATCATTAACTTATGGCATTAACAGTTTGGGAAGAGAATCACAACATAAAATGGCTGGCATTGCCATTACTGTAATACATGACATAGCACAGTTGCAACTGATAATTAACCCTGTGATCAATCCTTATTAAGGTTAATACCTGAATGTTTGTCAACCATGGAGCATTATAGTTTTAAATAACACGACACTTAGAGTGTGATACTCTGGCTGAAATATAATCTCTTGGGAAGAAGCTTTATAACTGTGAGTAGTCTTATGCTCTTTTGGAAGCAAAGTGCAGTGTATGTGTTACCGTGTACCTTGTGACGCAGTTGCCTGCTGCACATGAAATAACAGGGCCCCTGTTTGACAATGCCACCTGGAATAGGTGCCAGAAAACATGTGCTTGTGAAGGACATGTCTGTGTCCTTGTGAAGACAGTCTGTGAAGGAACTCACACAAGCCAGGCAGGACTCGTGCATTCCTGAAAACAACTAAAACGACATTGCTATAATTTAGGAAGTCTAGAAGGACACAGATTGAAAAACACACTTCTTTCACCCGCTGTCAGCCGCTGTGAAGAACTCGTGTTTTGCTGTGCTGACGGATAGTGCACTGGACTGGCACGTTAGAAATTCTGGTTAGCACCTACCTGCATTGGGTCTGGAGGGCAGCACCCACGTTAAGTAGGGCTGAAATCTAGATAGCGTTTGTTTTTCAAAATCAGTTGTGTAGTTATTCAAGAACAATTTTTTCTCGCTCACTAGAACTGAATGGCCTCATTTAGGGTTACAGATTGAGTCAGCTTTCTGCTAACGTTCCTTGAGTGAAATGTACTGCTTCTGAAAGGGTGTTAGACTGACAGCAGTAGCAGCTGAAGTGATTTGCTTATCCACAAAACAGGTTCTGTGGAATCAGTGTCACAACACGTTTGCTAACACATATATCTAGTTGTGGGTTTGTTTTGGTTTTTTACACTCAGAAAGCACGATGTCTAAAGTGAATGGATTTTTTCAGCTTCATGACCCATAACCTGCTGGTCATTCAACTTCGAATCTGCAGCAATCTGCACCTGGTTCTTTTGTGTGAAACAAAAGAAGCTGATTCATTGAACTGAGACCATCAACTCATTTTATGTATGGCCCCAAACAAGCCTTGCTCACAAATATCACTAGAGAACTAAGGTTGTGAAGGCATAAGTCACATTATTTATCACTCTCCCTCAGCAGATCCAATATTTTTCATGTTGTCTTGTTTGTAACTTCTCTAAAAGAAGAATCTGAAAAGGACAGCATGATTGTTAGCATATTCCCAATCTATATCCCGATTCAGCTCTTTTTCATTTAATCTTTAATATCAATTCTTTTAATCCAGAAAAAGACTGTCTTTCCTGTCTGCACTCCCCAAAAAATATTAATTCAAAATCACATTAAGGCAAAGACTCTAAGTTACTCAATAGGAATAAAGGTATAAACTCCCAGTAATTATATTCTCTCTTCCCAGCACTGTGGTCCCCCAGTGAAATGGAAAAATAGGACATCCCAGTGGGTCCCTTATAAAACCACGCTAACATTACAGAATCCCAAAGGCACAGGAAAAGGTGATAAAACCATAAGATAAAACCTATGTTTTATCTGTTCATGAGAAACCCGTAGATGCCTGTGACACTCAGGATTTTGCCTCATGCTTCAAAATACTTCTCTCCTTGGAATCTAGCAGAACATTTCTGACCATCATTTGGACACCTCAGCGTCCAACTGAAAAGACTTCCTTACATATCTCAGACTGGCAGAGCTTGTTTTGAGGGTGACTGAGCAAAAGCGGTGTCATTTGTTGTTTTCCTGTCTGGTTTTTTGTTTGGTAACATTTTGGGGGTTTGCAACTCTTGTTATTTTGAGTGAGTATTTTGTGAACGTGCTTCAGTTTAAACGAACCAAAGGCACTCGCTACTCAGTGGATGTTGTGGCGCTTGCAATGACACTGGCAGGCTTTTGTGATTTCGTGGCATTAGCATGCATATTAAAGAAAGTCTTAATGGCCCTGATCCATTAAAATGTTAATAGGAGTCTACTAACATTTTAACGATATAAGAGCCAACATTGCCTTACTGATTTCAGTAAGATAATGCAAAGATTCATTGTTTTCTGGATTGAGAGTAGAATGGATTGCTGCATTTGGCATATAGATAGGACTCAGGTACATTCTCCATACTTAACATTATTTTTTTAAAAAAATTATGAACTTTTCTGTGTACATTTCTGGGGAGTGAAGAACATTTCTAGATGCCTATGCAAACATTTTGTTTTGCCTAAGATATTTTCTAATAAAGGAAAAAAATCAAAACTACCACACTCCAAATTAAATTTACAGTTTTCATTCAAAAGGTGCAAGAGGATGATTTTGGTGCTTTTACCACTAAACTAAAAGCTAAGCCCTCCTCTGCCCTATGAAAACCCACTATCTCCTCATGTGAAGTAGGTGACTAAATCCATGAAATGTGAGGAAAACTATTTAAAAATAGAGGGTGGTATATAGCCTGAGAACCAAATTCTTGGTTCCATTCAGCTGCCATAAAAACGAAGAGAAAGAATATGGCTATAGGCAGAATATCTCTCAGTTTACACTCCTGAAACTGAGACCAGGTTCCTCTTAAGATTTCATTTTTATTTAAAAACAGAGAAAGTCATCTTTTAGTACACCTAGGGACAGAGGGGTTTGGTTTTTTGATGGTGTCCAACTCCAGGCTCAGTCCAGAGAATATTTTGTGCATACTCTTATTCCCATTAGAGGGATTAAACAAGCTCTTTAAGTTGACAGGTATAATACAATGCTAAGTAATTTATTACTTTGAGTCAAAATGGAGAATGTCTGAGCAACTCTTGAGCAGTATACAGGAAAGAAAGTTTTGCAGGCTCCTTCCTCCCATACATGTTCATCAAAAGATGGCTCTGAGATCAGTAAGGGACACTGTAGAATAAGTAAGCATGTTAGGTATGTTTGAGCGTTGATGTGAGGGGCGTGCATGGAAACTCAACACCCTTCACACTGATCAGCTTCCAATTCACTGTACTTTACAATAGGAAGAGAGTTCACCACATACAACCATAGCAACTGACTGGATTATTTTGTAGTCTTTACTCCAAAGAAGAAAGAAGATTAATCATCTTGGAGTAAAAATGACAGTTGAGGGGGTGAGTTCTCTTTAAAGATGCCAAGATACAAGGAACACTGTGCACCCTTACGTTGCAACAAGCTTTGTGGGTTTGTTTTCCTTCTAGCACTTGCATTTGTGTTGTTAGTTTGCCATCCATCCCAGGTGTTGCTGCAGAAATGAGCAGTTTGTGAGTGAAGAAAAAAGAAAAGTTATCATCAGGGAGGTGGCACAGTAATCCAAAAATATGGAATGAAATAAATGGCAAAATCTTCTCTTTGTTTAGGTGCCAAATTCTAGCTAAAGAAATCAACTGCAGCTTGAAAAGGGTCCTGCCAGAATTTCTCTGCAATCAAATCAAAATTCAAACTTTGTCTTGGAGACCCTGTGATTTTATTGCCACTCATGTGCATCCCAAGTAAGCCACTAGTGTCTAAACATTTCATACACTGGGCAATTTGTCAGATTCTGAAGATGACACCATAATTCCCATAGCATATTTTTGTATTGAGTAGTGTTTTCTGCACCTTATTCAGTACAGGGTGTTCTGCATACAAATAAGCTCCAACATTAAATGCTTTGGTGAAGTGCTTTTCACCTTATTTGTAAATAACTTCAGAACAATAGGGACAGGTGGGGATGAGTAAGGGAAAGAGCTTCTGTTTTCAGTAACTAACATATGAAAAATGCAATAATCTCCTGAGTTTCTCTAGACAAATTTCCTTTCATGTTCACTGAATACCAGCTTTGAGCAATATTGGCACTGGGACATTATGCAAGGCAGACCAGAAGACCCCAAATAGTAGATAGGAGGGGACAGCCCCTCAAAACTCTATGGGAAGTGTTTTCCCATACAGAGGAGGAATGGATGCATCTTAAACATCATAGCACTGCTATGTATTCATTTCTGGGATTTATTATCAAGCTTTCATTCAGTTCAAATATGGCCTTAAAAACAGCTCAGCGTTCATGTGAACGGCATACAATTAGAGCACATTTCAGAGTCTGTTGCAGACATCTTTGATTTTGGTGGCGGTTTTATATTTTTCAGATTAGGAACCAAGTTTTAGAAATACAAGGAGAGTTTCATGAACATGTCTGGTTTCATAATGACTTTCTCCAACATCCCTTTCAAAGGATGTCATTACTCTGAGTTACCTCTGTTAAAATGAAATTATTTAGCTTCATGGCTGACCCACAAGATGGGTCTTTGTGTTTTATCATGTTTCTGGCAATTTACCCTTCCACCTTGGTGTGCGGCAGTTGCAGGACTCGCACACACCTTCTTCCTCCTTCAAGTAGAGTAAAAGTTGCAATTTTTTCAGGCCATAAAAGTAAATCGAGAAATTATTATTCTTTCCATTGTGGGAATGCTTACCTGCAAGACTACAATAAAACTGTAGGAAGGAATGTAGTCTTCTGAAGTTTACAAAAATGCTTACTGGAATTGAATGAATTCAGATTTTCCTAAGCAAAATGGTTTTCCTATATTCTAGTATGAGAAACTGCGAGGAATTTTAGTTGCTAGGAACATATACATCTACATATATTGTTCCAGTGTTATTTTGTGGCTTTAAAAAATGGAACATCCAAACATGGTTAGGTATTTGGTATGAAGCAGCTGGCAAACATCTTAAAACCTTTTGCATTCCCTCAAAAAGTTATGGTAGGTTTTGAAACAACTCTGCTCAAAACTTTGCACATGTAAGTAGAAATTAAAAACAGAGTCCTTACCGAAAAACACACAGTGCAAAACAGAAAAATAAAAGGTTAATCTTGTTTCCATATGAGAGGGTTAAAAAGCACTGAAGTTCAGTTGAGCGAAAATGTTCCGTTTGTGTTAACCTGTATATTTTAACAAAAAAACTCCTTTAAGGACTGCAGTTTGGTAAATTGTAAATAAAATTATTAATGATGAGAATTATTGTAGTCTATGTTACTGTGGAGATTACTTGAGAAAAGAGGTATAAAATTATATCTTGCTTTCTTTCAGGAATTGAAAAAATGGTTATGAAAAACCTTTAAAGGAATTTATTCAATTGCAATATTTAAAAGAATAAAGTAATGGAAAACATGTATCTACTTCTTCACAGAATTTCACAAAGTGAGGAGATCTTGATGACAGAGTTATGTTTTTGGTGATGGGAACAATAGGCATCTTGTATTTGTCTAGTTAAAACCGATGGAAGATACTGTTAGTCTGCAGCAGTGGAATATTCAAAAACAATTCACAGGGAGAGGTTTGCCAATCCAAATAATGCTTATGGGAAATTGTATCTGGGGCTATTTTCAAAGCTCATTTATTAGCTTGATATTTATGACTGCTATTATGTACTCTGAGAAATTATTCTAAATGGAAAGCCCTAGTTCAAAGAGGACAGAAGTAGATGAGAATTTTTTTTTAAAGGGTGTTCTAAGTAAATAATTTGTAGGCTTAGCCTGTGCATATTCAGTGGCATAAAAGGCTGCAAGTAGCATAATGTTATGTCATTTTATGTTTTCGTTTTCTCTTTACGCTTGGTAGAGCAATATCTCACTGTTCACCGGAATAGAGTGTGGGAACCAGTGAGTAGTGTAACGAAGGGATACACATCTGAAATTAACACATGCCATTATGAAATGCAAAGGTGTGAGAAGGGAATTTGGAGCAAAAATAAAAGTAAAAGAGAAGAGTGAGAGGAAATTTATAAAAAGATGGAAGAGTGAAAGTTAGAGAAAGCAAAATAAAAGGAAAATAAAAGATAAAGTTTTATTGAAAGCTATTTGAAGTCTTCACTTCTGCAATGGTCATTTCTAGTCTTCATTTGGCTTTGATGCTTTTTTCAATGGACTGTGCCAGTTCTCTTTCTTGGCTGTTCAAATAGCTCAGAGATGCTTCTCTCCATTTTTCTTATTCTGTTTTCTTCACATCTGTCATCTCTTTCCTGAAGAAAAAATGTGGCTCCTGAGGATATTTCTTCACTTGTTTTTCAGGATTCTATTAATGAAAGGGTGGTTTCTTAGAAGCTCTGATAACCAAACCTAATTGTTCTCATGCCTAGTTTTCTACCCCATTTCCAACATACTTTCACTCTGGATGAAAGTTTCTGTTATTGCCGGTATGGCACTGTGTTTTGTGTTCAGGCTAGTTTAAGATTATGCTCTTTCCAGTCCTAGTGGTCTTCTTATTAATTTTGAAGAGGACTTAGGTAAGAGTGCCAACATTCTTTCTCTGGAAGCCGCATACTGAAAAATTGAAGCCTGTCTTCTGGTTCAGACATGAAGACCATGGGCACAGCCTGCATGGGGCAGTTAGACAGGGAAAAGAGAGCTCCAGAAGCATTTCCAAGCCAGAGAGGACAGTGATTTTCATGTTGTCATACCGTGACACTGCAACAGGGGCTGAGGGCTGGGCAGGGGTTACCTGGGTCTCAGGATGACCAGCCCGTACCACTGTCATCAGAAGCCCTCACTGTCTCATGTCCTCCTGCAGGTGTGAACGACTTTACCCAGCAGCACATGGCATAATGAGAGCATGGGAGCTACACTTGAACATCTTTGTGGGAAGGGAAGACCACATACAAAAAGCTTTATATTTTGGCCAAAGTTTCATCAGTTTAAGATACTTCTTGCCCACTTGGTAGTTCAACTGAGCTGAAGTAACCTTTAGTCAAACCAAATCATATAGCTTTGTATTTGCTAGGGATGAAGAGTATACACACTCACACACACACGCACAGAGTAACAGTCACTCAGCTGAAACAGCAATCTCCTTTTCCTTATTCAAAAAGTAATTTATTTTGTATTAAGTTCAACTTTTCCCTTGTCATAAATGGAAACAAATTCAGTTTAAGACAAAAGATACCCATTTAGTCACTTTGGTCACTAAATTTATCCCCGCAGCTTCTTTATAATCTTAAATTAGGGTAGCTCAGCATTCTTTTGAGAACAAAATGGCAGTCAAGGAGAGAATGAATTTTGAGGCACTTGAGAGGGAAATAACTGAAAATAGCTATGAAAAACACAGAAAAGGAAATGCAGTGCAGATGAGCGTGAGGTACTTTACATTCAAAGCAGAGATGAAAGCATTGTGAATTTAAATTAGTATAATGACCTACAGAAACTACAGCAAGGTCTCTGGAATTATTCAGCCCTGGCAACCAGAATGTGTTCAGATTTTGTTTTATTTAGAGTTCAGGTTAAGCACAAGCACTGCTAGCAGTCATTTCACCCTTTGCGCGGAGGAAGCACTGCGGAGAACTTTGTTTTTCTGAGCAGTGCCTGTTGCAGGCTCCATATTGTGGTGTTGGAAAATAGTGTTACTCCATTTTTCCCCCCTTTTTTATTTTTTCTTTTTTCCTCTTTCTTTTTTCCCTTTTCCTCACCCTTTTCTCTTTTCTCTTTCCTCTTTCCTCTTTCCTCTTATCATAGAGTCATAGAATCAGTCACAGAACAGTCCAGGTTGAAAGGGACCCCAACAGATCATCTGGTCCAGACTTTTGTGTGAAAGGGAGCCTAGATGAGATTACCTAGCACCCTGTCCAATCACATCTTGAAAGCCTCCAGTGACGGGGACCCCACCACATCCCTGCAGAGGTTGTTCCAGTGATTGATTGTTCTCACTGTAAAAAATTTCTTTCCTATGTCGAGATGAAACCTCTCCTGGTGCAACTTGTACCCACTGCCCCTTGTCTTCTCCATGTGCTCCTTGTGAAGGGAGAGCCTCTGTCCATTTTGTAGCTGCCCTTTCAGTACTGGAATACTGTGATGAGCTGCCCTTTAAGTACTAGCATACTGTGATAATACTGACTGATCCTTTTCCTCTCCATGGAGAAAAGACCTAACTCCTTCAGTCTTTCCTCAAGGGGCAGGTTCTCCAGCCCTTTCATCATCGTCATGGCCCTCCTTTGGACCCTCTCCAGCCTGTACACATCTTTCTTGAATTGTGGGGAACAGAGCAGGACACAGTTCTCTAGGTGCACACCTCTTTCTTCTTTCTTCTTTCCCTTTCCCTTCATTTTATTACTGAAATGAAGACTTCTGCTTAATTCTCACTCTTTAGTTTTATCTTCTGGTGCTTTTCTTAGTCTTCCCCCCCCCCCCCCCCAACATGAGTGAAAACTTGCACTTTTAAGGCATCTGAAAGTGGATAACAAGTAAGGCCATCCACTCACTATTACAGCAGTCTGTTGAATTCTTGTTAAGAGTCTTCCTTTTTTTTTTCACGAGTTGTGAGTCTCTGGAGCCTAGTTCACAAAGTTTAAAGGGATAAGGTTGGCAGTACTGGGAATCAAGCTTTTGAAATGTTTCAAAGAGGATGATTCTTCATTTCTTAAGGTCTATCTTTGAAAAGATAAGATAAACATTTTTTTCAAAATAAAGCAAAATTAATCAGACTGTTATGATAACATAATTTTACTTGTTTTCTTTTAAGCCTAAAAAGTGCAAATACATTTTGCCTTGAAACCGAAAAAGACATCTCGGCTGGGAAAAAGTTCAGAACTTAGATTTGCTTCTTTCCTGAGAAGATTGTATCCCTGGATAACCAACCTGTAATTAGCAGCATTAAGGGGCACAGTACCCAAATCAGTACAGAAAAGCTGTTTGGAAATGACATCTACACTATTTGTACATGTGATTAAGTTCTGAATTAGCTGTAATCTCTCAGGGGAAAAAGAAAGATTTAAATGTCACTGTGGACAGTTCAGTGAAGACATCTGTTCAGTGCACACCTGCAGTCAAAGAGAGAATGTTATGTGCCTTTTATTTCAATGGAAGCTTTGCACAAGAGAGAATGACAGGAGCAGGCTCAGGGTGCTTAACACCTGCTTGAGATGTCTTGTCTTTGGCCCCAGTAAGAGAGAGGATATGAGACTAGACAACCCATTGCTTCGTCCCAGTATGACAATTTCTGTGTTCCCATAATGAAAGGAACAAAATCTTACGTGCAAGAAAGAACAGAGAGATCTGCAGATAATAGCCAATTAGTGGATCAAAGGCTAATTAGGTAAGTTCTAAAATAAAGTTTTGAAGGTGATCCAGGCAGCTAAGCAGGGAATTGTCATAGGAGAGGATAATGAGATATATATATTTATATATACAGAGCTCAGGAAAGGACAACCACAGATCTCAGTGGTGCTCGAAATAGTAAGGAAAAGAAATATGTTTAGATAAACATACCAAAAAGAAATTTCTTAAAAGAGTGGTTCTGGAAATCACTGGTGGAACTTGGATCAAGTGAATGATGAGACTGATGTATTCTATTTTAAAATAGCTCGTGTTCTATTGTTTATTTCTTAGATTTGAGAATAATCAACTAACAGTAGAACATGAGCTATTTTATAAATATAAATATAGAGAGATAGATATGCACGCACAGATATGCACACACACTCACATACACACCTTGCCTGTAGTTGTTTTGAAGTATATTATTTGAGACTGAAGGCATAAGGCTGAGTTCGCTCCTGAATTAATAGTTAAGTGATTGTATAACATTTAGAGAGATGCTCTACTCAAACAGGAAGGTAACTTGCAGATTGATTTATTCAACTTTTGCAGAGTCTTACTAGTTTAATTTATTTACTGGAGGGTATGAGTTTTGAAAGAAAGGAAAGAAAGAGGGATGATTATGCCATGTGCCACTGCAAGTATTAAACATCCAGGCAGGTATAAAAGTTGTCCGAGGCAAGTAGTGCCTAAATCAACAATGAAGCTATAGAAAGGACTCCTGTATGCATGCATTGCCTTCCTTCATCTACATAAGTCCCCCCTCTCCCAGCAAACGCTGGCATGCTTCCTTAGTGAGAACCAGTCCTCACCAGGCACCTCGGGCAGCCCTTCTCCCACTCGCTTGAGGCTGGCTGCTGGAAGGCAGCAGTCCCCCGCTCAGATCCTGCTGCACACGTCTTAGCACTTGCGAGGCTGCACTGCGTACCACAGCGGGGAGCAGACCTGCTTGAAAACTCAGCTTTTCTGCAGGATTGCTTTTCAGACAGAGCAGCTCCGTGGTCATGCAGTCATGTCAGCTACAGTGCCAGCACAAAGGAAATGATGGGAATCGGGCACCAAGGCAGGGCGGTTGCTTTCTGCCTGGGTATGAATTGTCTTCAGCAAATCATGAAATGTCACCTTTATGTGTTCTTCCTTCTTTAGTCTCCCAAATTTACAAACTGGTTTCTTTTGCGTACTCTGATTCCTTTTCCCTATGTGCAGCCAATATTTGGGTTTTCACATGGTAATCCCCTTTATAAGAAGCAAATAATGGCATATATAATATTTATGAGTTATTATAGTCTGTCTCCAAAAGTCACCATGTGAATTAATGTCCTTCCTGGTTCAGTGCTACAGCATAAACTACCAAACAGCTTAAATGCTAATATACATCAGCTTTCCATCAAACTAATAACCAGAGATACAAAGCAAGCTGAATTACATTCAAACATGCTGAATATTTCCCTCACTGGGAATTATCTTTGGGTGTTCTAGAGCTTTGCAAAACTGGGTTTGTGAATTTTATCTTTGTTGCTGTGTTTTGTGGTTCACGCCACTATTAAGTTCATTCCTTATTAAAGAGCATGTTACATCGCAGAGTGTGTGGAATTGCTCTTCTTTCTAGGCAAGGGAAGGACTTGCTAACGCGATCCTGGGGTCACCAAGGACAGGCAGTGCTTTCAAGTTGTGGCCCCCTGTATCTTGCCTAAATGTCCTTGTGACTTTCAGAAAGAGCTGCTAAAATATACTATATAGATGGAGTGTTTCAACATTATTTTTTTTTCACATTCAAACATAAGAAAATATTCAGCATTAGGGGAAATGTACCGTCTGAGTTGGCAAACATGACATGCTCAGAAATATACCTATCACCAACACTATGCTTATTTTTTTTTAAACACCCAACTTCTGTCACAAAGGGCAGGCTTCATCTCACTTAACTGTCATAATCTAGAAATTAGACATTTAGTAGGGTACACTAGTTATCTATGCTTCCTGCCTCGGTGATTATGTCTTATGAGGAGTCTGATGAGGAGCGGCTGAGGGAGCTGGGACTGTTTACCCTGGAGAAAAGGAGGCTGAGGGGAGACCTCATCGCTCTCTACAACTACCTGAAAGGAGGTTGTAGCGAGGTGGGGGTCGGTCTCTTCTCCCAGGTAACAAGTGATAGGACAAGAGGAAATGGCCTCAAGTTGCGCCAGGGGAGGTTTAGACTGGATATTAGGAAATTTTTCTTCACCGAGAGGGTTATCAAGCACTGGAACAGACTGCCCAGGGAAGTGGTTGAGTCGCCATCCCTGGAGGTATTTAAAGGACGTTTGGATGAGGTGCTTAGGGACATGGTGTAGTGGTGGTTTTGGCAGTGTTAGGTTTATGGTTGGACTCGATGATCTTAAAGGTCTTTTCCAACCTATATGATTCTGTGATTCTGTGATTCTGTGATCAGAGCGAGATGGCACGTCCAAAAGCAATTTGGTTAATCCTAGTATAGGCGTCTAGCAGAGGCGGAAAGAGTTGCCTTCTGGGATCATGTGTCTCATAGAGGGCTTAAATTATGTGAAGCACACTGCTTGCAGTTAACTGTCTTTTCATGTAAAATGTTTTACTGTCAATGGGAAATAGTAAAAATAGGGTTTATTTGGAAAACAAAGGGAAAAACTACCTTTGACAATGAATTAAGATATATTATAGTCATAGGACAATACCAATAATGCTGTATTTCCTTTGTTTTTTAAAAATGTTGCCAGATTTTTTTTTACACTTTAATTACAATCTGTGTGTTTTTATTGTATATGTATGTTGATTGTTAATTTTTGTAGACCTCTATACAGGTTTCTTAGAGAGACTTTGTATTCTTTTAAGGGAGACAGATTATGCATATTATCTAATGAAATAACATCTCTGTAATTTTTCTTTTTTTGCAAAGTAACCTCTGAGCTGATGTCTAGAAAGCAAATACATACTACCAGTAGCTGAAAATGGATGGGGCTTTGCTTTGGTTAAAATTTGGGCAGGTTCTGCTTTTTAAGTTGGAAAGCTCTAGTTTGCATTTCATATATGTCATTTAGACAACAATCATGATCATTACTATGTTTCCTTTTCTGTGGCCATTCCATCTTTCATTAAATTTTATATAGTGTGTCTGTTTTGGGGTTACTTTCTTGAAGTCTAGATCCCCTAAAGTGCAGTTTAGGAAAAACTTATGTGCTGAACATGATACCAATGCGGGGATTCTTTCATAAATTTTTATCCTACAAATTCCTCGTGTACATTGTAAGTACATATTCAGGTGTACATTCAGGTGACGTATTCCAATGCATATGAGCAAAGTTATTCATGTAGGATAAAGCCAGCCTAAAGGTGTTTAATGCTTTGCATTCTGTATATGCTGAGAAATCCCCTAACATCTGTTTCAAGCTTTTTAATGCATAATACAACTCCTCCATAGTAAGTTCAGATGGTTCTAGCCTCATCCAGTAATGCTACAAATTATTTGCTCACCCCTCTCAGAATGACAACAGCTGCAGCAAATGTATTATCAGTTTTCCAAGGCCCTGGACACTGCACAAACTTTTGAAAGTGAATTTGTGCACTTTGGAAGGTGACGGAACAGCGTGCACCAAGGATGTATCATAAAAGATGCCATTATCCTGCAAAGTAAGTTAGATGTATTTTCTTGTCATGAGAAAAAGAGATACATGGCATTCTTAAGGTGTTGCTCAATTCCAGTGATTTTATGGAGCATTGCAACTGTTTCAGTGTAGTGCTTTTTCATTCTGAAATATTCTTTCCTTCTTTATAAATATGCCATTGATGGCCTTTCCACTGCCACCCTCTTTTCTGGACCAGCCATAATTACCGCTCTCTTTTATGGAATGATTACAACTGTTCTTGAGATGCTTTCACCTTTAAAAACTGTTTCTCATTTTCTTAACCAAATGTTTAAACTTCCTACCTTTATATTTGTTATTTGAGAAAAAATAGGGAAGTGACAACTCTTATTTTAAAAGCAGAGTTCTTTTCCACAGTTCTAGGTTAAGCAGCTTCACCAGAAAAAAGAACAGAAACAGAAACCCTGAAATCAAACTCAACATTTAAGAAGCTCAGGAAATAAGGAAAAACTGAAGAATAAAAGACATTGCTTTTCTTTTGATCATTGTATACTAACTGAAATTTTAGATATATAGTGTAATACTATGCAAAGTTTTTGTAGCAAAAAATAGCTTTTAAATTAGTTAAAGTGGTCATGGTTTTCCTCAGTCTTCTACTTTAAAGAAAAAATAAAGGTCAGCTCAAAAATATAATTACTTTTGATTTTTTTTTTTTAAATAGGACCATAAAGCCTGTTGTAAAGCACTGTTAGCAGAGGGGGGAAAGAAAAAAAAAAAAGAAAAAGAGAATAAATTGTTTTTTAAGACAGAAGACTATTTAACTGAAAGAGAGGAGAACAAGGCAATTTTGAATCTTCATCTTGGAGAAAAATCAATGATGTAGCTGAGGTCAGTACCAAGTAACATACAGGCTAATGATCTGGATGAGAAAGTAGGCAATGAGTCGGATGTTTATTAATAACAGTGCTGTAAGTTGTTTTACTTAATTAACATGACTGGGCAATTAAAAAACAAAGCTATACAGATGTAGGCACCTCTGTCCCTGAGCAGCATGATGCCTGTGAAATTCAACCAAGCTGAGTATAATGCTCATGGGTGAAAATAACTGAAATAACTGATTTTTTTATTTTTTTTTAAATCTGAAAGATGAGAAGTCATGAGAGGAGGATGGAGAGAATGGCTCTTCTAAAGAAAAAGTTTTCTTGTGGGAGTTTTCTGTTTGACACTATTTGTGCTGCTTGTGACAGTTTAGCTACAAAATAACCCACAGAGGATCTTCTCAAATAAGAAAATAAAAAAGCCAGAAAGCGATAAAGTCATAATGATGGCATTGTGAACAAAATAATGTTACTCTCTTGCTTCATTATGACTTATATCTTTGATCCTATGACTTTAAGGCAAATGTTGCTGTGCCTGAAACAGCTGTCTCACAAAGATATATATAAAATAAATAGCATCACCCAAGAATGTCCTAGTCTAATGAGGAGCTATTATATAGCTAAAAAAAAAAAAAAAAAAAAACCAAAAAAAACCCCAAACCCAAACCCAAACCAAACCAAACCAAACCAAAAAAAAACAAAACAAAAAAACCCCAAAACCAACCCAACAAAAACCCCTCACATAATAAAAGCAGTTCTTTCTACTGAAAGAACACAAAACCCTTTGGTAAACTTGGCTGGGAAGACTAGGACACACTGAAGGCTACAGAAGGAGACATGGTGGCAGTTTGCCCCAGACTGTCCTCAGATCTTGCACTCATTGATATGAGCAGTTTTGTTTTCTGTGAAATCAAGCTTTTATGCATGAGCCACTTTGCAATACTTGTTTCCACGGTGGGAAAGAAGAATCAAGTTGAATAAAGAGCACGTGTCTGGTTTTACATATAAGTAATCCTGACTTGATATCCATTCATTCTCTAGTTAAAGAAGCGAAAGCAAAGTCATAATAAAATCTTAAGCTTCGGGGAGATAATCCATCACCTACAGAGGTCAGGAAGGAATTTTCTCTCCCCTACGAAGAATATTGCCTTGGGTGCACTAGGCATATTTTGTCTTGCTCAAGAGCATGAAGTGTTTGATCATTGCCAGTGGCAGGCAGAGCACTGTCATAGACCAGTTGTCTGATCCAGTCTGACAAATGCTGTGTTTCTAGGTTTAATTTATTCAGGTTTAAAGTTTGCTTATGAAGTTGATAGCGGCATAGCAACTAGCGACACAATATCATTTAACTTGTCCTGGAGAAATGGTTACAGTTTCAGAACACATAACCTCTAATTAGAGTAAATTACTCCTGATGGAATAAGCAATCTGAGAAAAGGGAGAAGAAAAAGTGAGTTTAATTTCTAATGCCACAGGGAGGTCTTGACTGTTCAAAAACTGTCTTTAAATCTTAGGAGCTCTGCTTTGAAGCAATAGGTAATAGCACTGGGCAGGAAATAAGCCTGATTAACATTTTGTTAGTAACGCTGAGCACAGAAGTTGTACTTACAACAATAGCCAAGACTTATCGTCTTCAACTGAACTTGAAATTTGTTTAAGAAAAAAAGTAAATTGAAACCATTAAAATTACATTAAATAAATTAGGATATTAATTTTGTACATTGCTTATCACTTTCTCATTTTAAAAAATATGTTTGGAGATCTCCAGATCTATCTAAGGGGGAAGGGTTAACATCATTGATTTAAATGGGTTGTGACACACTTATATACATGTTATTCATCAGTTAATATTAATTCATATCACAACAATCTCTGCTGCACTTTAGTACAGCAAATCCATCAGCAATATCCACAATAAAAAGGCTGGGAGAGATGTATTAGGTTTATTGCAAGCAATTTACATCTGTAACCTTAAGGCTTTATTCCACAGCATTGATTTGAATTCTTTTCAATGCATGAGGCAGTAGTTATGATTTTTTTTTTGCCCTACAGAATAATTCAATGTAAAGCATGGATGGGCCACATCTTTTTCTCTTTGGATTCTCGTGGTACCACTACAGAGAGTAGTTGTAAATGGATTTGGGAAAGGAAAGAGGTTTTCTTGTTGCGGTTGATTTGGCTTTTGGTTTTCATATTTTTAATGAAAATATTTCAGAGCAATTGCTCTTCTGCTTGGATTTCTTGTTGTTGTTGTTCAATATCTGTTAGCTCAATTTTGTGTGGAACACAGAAGACAATAAGGGAAAGCTCACAACAGTGAAGAGAAACAATATTTACCCCTGCATACAGAACAGAATAATCCCTTCAAAACCTATAATCAGTATGTCCAAAAGGCATAAACTTTTTGTGAGCACACCGCTTAGTTGTAGACATGGATTTTCAGACATTCAAACTTTATTTTAGGAACGTATTTTGTAGACTTTTGTAGACAACTCACTTTCCTGTAAAGAAAAAAAATTAAAAAAAAAAGAGGAGGTTGAGAAATAGATGGAAAGGAATGTAAGTGAAAAGCGTGGAGGTAGATGAATACTAAGGTATTCATCAGTGTGAGCTTTTCTTTCTAGGGGTTGTTTTTTCCTTACTGCTTTACAGTTTCTCTGGTAGTTTTGCTGTCACATGGGGTTTGCTCTGAGTTGTTTTCAGTAGGCTGAACATGATTAGCTGTATCCCCTCAGTGTCCCCAATTCCCCTGGCTGCCTGTGGACCATTCATTTCTGTCTGGAGAAGGCTGACTGGCAGGAGCAAGAAGCTTGTTGTTGCACTCAGTAACAGGCAGCTACGTACTGATAATAATAGATACGTATTCCTCTTTAATGTGGATTTCGTAAGTTTTATATTTTATTTTCGGCTTTATGTATACGTATTAGCATATGATCTTCTCCAGGAATTTCTTTCCTAAGACTTGTTGTGGCTCAGGTGTGCAATATGCTGACTCTGTTCAAGTCCTCCATACCCCAGAGACAGGTTTGTTTAACCTAATCCTTCCATGCTCAAACATGAGCTTTCCTAGCCAGATGTTCAAATCATTGGCTTGAAACACTTAGAGGACCCTAGAAACCCATTTTTTTTTTCCCAAGTATTAGCATTCCTTTTATTTAAAATTAGTGCCAGGTGGTTTGTAAAAACACTGACTCCTCCTGTTTCAAGTCATTAATTATTCAAGTTTCATCCATTTACTTTATATTTCAGTCTAAAGGAGTTCTGATTCCTCAATAAGGAAAGGGACCACAGAAAAAGAGAACTGTTAGTATAAAACCAGTATTTTTTACTACTCAGTACTGCAATCTGTTCAGAGAAGTGGGTGCAACTCTGTAACCTTATTCCTCCTAAAAGAATTCAGGAAGCATACAGCGAGTTAACCGCTGAAATTTAGCTTTTTGTGATTCAGTGTTTTTCAGCTCTGAAGAAATGATGTCCAGAAAGCACATATCTGGGAATATAATCAATAGCTTGTATGTGTACAGTATATGTATGGTGCCCTAGGGCCAGTGAAAGTTCGCTCTGAGTCCCACAAGGATGCTTTTAAACAAACTTTCCAACTGGCCTCTAATCTCAGTCAACATCAGTTTTGCTCTTATATTACGAATTACCAGTATAAATAAGGATTTGCTCTACTTTCATATATCCTTATTTAAAAGATCAATACAGAGCTGGAAAGCCAATAAAATTGAGTAATTTTGACTTGGTCATGCACTAGAAGATTATACCTCCAGACATAGACCAAAGACTGTTTTCTCAGATGCCTAGATTTAGATTTAACCTGACGTATTGCTGCCTTGCCGAAAATAGCGTGCTCGTTTGCCAATATGTGAACAGTTTCACAAGTGCTATATGCAAGGGTGTCTGTATGCAGACTTCAAAAGTTCAAAGGTTATATTAATTTCTTAAGGGGAAATGAATCTTAAATTGTTCTAATGGATATCATCAAATTGTGTGTTTTGTATTGTGAAACAAAACAATAATCCTGTATTCTGTCCTTGTCTATCTCAGCTGCACTGAGATGCTTGAAGGGAATCAAATTTCTCCTTCTGATACTTCTACTCTTACCTCCAGATTTTGAAAAATATTTTTCCTCAGAATATTTTGCCTTTTGCTCCCAGCTTAGTAATAAAAAGAGTCAGACAAAGCTGACCCAAAGTCTTCAAGAATGCTGGAAGTGTTATATTGTAGGATACTGGTAGCTTAACTTGAGGCTAAAACCTGCCCTGGATGAGATGATAGGCACTAGCTGTATCTGGGGAGAAGTGAGGATACAGCCTCTATAGACTTTGGCCCCTGTATTAATATTGCTTTATTGCAAAGATTCTTTCCCCTAGATTCTTTCTACCCCTACTCCAGAAGGATGTACCATAGACTTCAGGGCTGGCTAATTCACAGATTTCCTTCCTGGATCTCTGTACCCTAGGGCAGAAATATATATCAATTGCAAGCAAAACATATATTCTATTTTCTATTTTCAGAAGATATCTATTACACTATCCGACCCATAAAGAAAGAAAGATCCCTCACAAAAGAAAGCGTGCAGATGCAAGTTCAGCTTTAAACTGCAGCATTTAAATTCATACCTGGTGATATCACTGAATCAGCGATTCTCTCAATAATTTTAAGTGCTCAAACAAGAGGATTCCTATTTGGGGCTATTTGTAGACCCCTTGAAGCATGAGTGCTGGAAGTCTCTTGCACTGGGCCTAACTTCTAGTTATTCTCTCCAGATCAGACATGCCCTGGGGTCAGAGTAGAGTGAAGGGAATGGTTTTTTCTAGCACTTTAGAAAACTAGGAGTTGGATTTGTTTCCAAGCTTGACCTTTCAGAAAAAGGAAATGGCTGTCCTCCTTACTGACTGTAGGATTTTCTTAACAGAGATGGATCAGTTGGGTCAAAAGGTGAGAGATACTGAGGCATATAGAACATGAATGAGAATCAAATATCATCATCGGCTGCTTTTCTCCGTTGTCTTGCCTTGAACTAAGAAATCAGTCAGCAGAGAGTCTCTGCAGTGCACAGAGCTGCCGAATTCTGGGGCTATGCCCTTTTTATTAAACCAAGCATGGGAAATATGAGAGAACAGGGAATCCAGAATCACTTTAGTCGCTGTCTTGTTTTTCCATCTCAGACGTGGTAGTGTCACCTAATATATGCCTTAAATAGTTTAACCATTCTATTGTACCTGCTTGGATAGTCCATCACATTCCCAGATAAGTGAATTGTGATTATATTTCCCATATGTCAAAGTCAAAATATCTTTTCTTACGTCTTGTAAATGCATTCTAGGATTGTGACTACCCTGTGAGTTGTCTGGCTCTTCGGGTAAAGCAAGAAAGAGTAAAAGCAGGTGTTAAGTCTGCATCGCACGATGAAGCCTGGAGCAGAGACCCGCAAGCGGGCCTCATCCGAGTTACGTCCAGAGGCAGGAGCAGCACAGATGTAGCTGCGCCCCACTCTGAGACAATTAGCCCCTGGAGGGGAGAGCTTGATGGAGAGGAAGGCACAGCATCAGTTAGGGAAACACTGCTGGTTTTATTTGTTTCAGTGCCCCTTATATATATCATTTTATAGATATATAAAATATTGAAAGGGTGTCTTTTTTTAACTTAGGCAGACACTACTTTGTTAGTGCTTATATATGCAGTTCCACAAGGGCTGGAGTTGATTCCCTGTTGTATTCTCTATATCATAGCTCCGATAAAAGGTTTGGGAAAGCTTTTCTATTCTGTTTGCCTCTCTTGGTGTTAATAAGATCGATCTTTTCCTTGCTCTCATTGCGTCTCAGACATTCAGTGAGCAGCAGTAAGAGCAGGGAGAGAAAGAGGACAGTTTTAAAGACATGGATCGTTTCCTTCACAGATGCCTATGGACTGACATGTTTTCTCTTGATGACCTGGAAGGTCTAATTACAGCAGAGTACAGTGAATAAATGTAGAGAATATTAGTCTGCTTTGGAAAAATAATAAAGTTTAAGAATTATCATTAACACCCTCTCATAAAAAAAAAAAATCTTGTAATTCAAAATCAGTAGGAGTCTCCATACTAAAAAGTCTCTTCACTCTCCAATCACAAGTTAACAACTGATACACGTTTCGGTGGAAGTGGAAGGTTGACAAATCCAATCTATGGAAATGAGAAGCAGATTTCAAAGAAATCCAGCAGGAAGCTTTCTATAACTGCTGTCAGTAAACTATAACATTACTTTTGTAAGAATCTGTTTAGGAAACAATTTATTCTTATGAATGTTTGCACAAGCTTGTGTGGTAGTGATTAAATGGCATGCACAAATATCAAAACAACACAAAGATTGAATAATAATAATAATAATAATAATAATAATAATAATAATAATAGTAATGCTGTATAAGTGGAGATTGAGGAGCCTTCCTCAAAGGCTGCTGTTATTTGCAAGCTTTCATTTGCAAACCTTAACTCATGGATAGCAAAATAAAGTGTGCAATACCTAATAAGATTTTCAATTTTTAGTTTAGAATTTGCCATTTAAAGTTCCTGAACCAAATTTCTCGTCTTTTCTTGTTTCATGTTTTTCCTGTGTTCACCCCTGTCTGTGTGCTCCTCCATCCATCAGACCTTTATACTTCTGTCTTAATAGTGTTTTCTATAATCTCTGTATTTTATTTTTCTTCCTTGCTGTTCATCCCAAAAGGAAATCTTTGCACTGCAGTTTAGTTTGGATGATGAGTTATTTCCCTTCTCTTGTTGACATACAGTTACTGAGGGGATGCTACTTTTGCTAGAGGTATAAAAGCCAGATCACTTAACCTCCTAGCCAACTGTAACACAAATCCAAGAGAAACACAAACACTTTTGTTCCTTCTTGAAGAAGCACATGACGGGATGCCAGAATTCTTTCCAGTATTAGTCCTAGCCTGTATATGGTGGTCATACTGGAAGCTTCTAACTGGTCATTGATCCATCTATTGAGCCCCTTCATCATGTCAGTGCTGACTTGTACGTGTCCAGTAAAGGTCACATACCACCTGACAGGTTGCTCTGGCTAAAAAAAAAAAAAAGAAAAACCTGTCATTTCCTCCCTTTCAGGCCAGCACTGATATGAACAGTGGCTTGACCAAGGAGATAAAAAAAAATAGTTACAGTGCCTTTAAACTATGCACAAACGTTTCAGAGTGCCAGTTTAAAAAATTTAGGGTTTTTTTTTTTTTTTTACTATTGCAATTTATCCTCAAATAAAGCAAAAGCTATGAGTAGGAGTAAAGTGACTAGATCTACAAGCAGTATTAGGTCTACAAGATTAGTAGACAGCAAAGAATTTCCACTTATTTTTGAAGTTTTTCTTCTTTTTCACCATTAAAAATAGAAATGTATTTCACTTAGTAGACAAATTTGATTCTGAAAATGCTCATGATCATATATTCTCTGTATTGGGCATACAAGGAAGAATAGTTTTCCAGCTGATCACTTTTTAATCCATGAGTGCATAACAATAAATAAATATTTTATTCACTTTTTTATTTGCCTATTTCACCCAGCTATATTTGTTGATATGACGTAGAAGGAGAGGCTGAGAGAACAGTGTTTGTTCAATTTTGAGAACAGAGGGCTTTGCAGGGATCCTATTGTTGTCTACAAATACGCAATGGGTGGTTGCAGGAGGGAGCCAAACTCTTCTTAAAGGTGCACAGTAGGATGAGAGGCAACAAACCCCAGTTGCAACATTGGAAATTTTAATTAGATGTTAAGATTTATTTTTTTTCCCATGAGGGAGGTCAAGCACCAGAACAGGTTGCCTTGGGAGGCTGTGGAGTCTCCATCCTTGGAAATATTCAAATAAAATAAAAATTGAAAAGGTTATATCAATTGAGTAATAATACCCTCAGTGACATAACAGCTATATCTTCAGTTCTCTGGGCAATATTTTATAGCTGTCAGCTATATTTTTGGCACAGTTTTTTCTACATCAGATAGTTAAAGCAGCTTCAAAATTATCACTATATTAGTTGAGGGGATTTGGAACTGAGCTAACTTAGGCTTTATTTAGAGGTGCTCTGGAAATTAAGTAGTTCACCAATTGCTGCTCAGTGATTATCTTCAGGCCACTGTAAATAAACAAACAGTACATGGTGATTAAATCATACTTTTTATGCATTATCTCCTTTAAACTTTAAGTACTTAGTTTACAGAAAGGGCACAGGTCTGTAGCTTGCCACCAAAATCAGGAGTCACTAAGCAAGCTGAGCACCTTTGCACATCAGTAACAGAATACCTAGTGCAATACAAGGCAGACATTGTTAGTGGGATTTCTCTAGAGCCATAATGGCAATTTTAAGGAGTCCTCATAACTTGATACGCAAGAGGCAGAGAGTGCCAAAGGCAACTGTGCTTTTCATGTGAAAGTGAACTGAGCTTAAGAACTGGCATTATTTTTTGTGTCTCTAACTACTTTAATATATCCTAAATATTAAAAATTAAACCTGCACCTGAACTAACCAAGGAGGTTTTTTTGTAATATCAGTAGTACTGGTCTCAAACACTTTGCTGAAGACTGTCTCTGAGACTCCAAATCTGCTTGCACTGGCCAAGCCTTGGTGTGATCCCAGTGTGTTATGCTTGCCCCTGTGCAGCTTGCACTGATTCTGCATCAGTAGTGAGCACAGAGGGGTCTGTAATGAAGCCTTGCAAATCCTTCCTCCTCTTCCCCTATGCCATCTGTCTCGTCCTGAAGTAGGTGTTCCAAGCAGAAAAACATATGATGTCGCAGAGGTGCCTTGGACTATCCACTGGCTAGTCCAGATACAGGCAACTACACTGGAGACATCAGAAATGAGGAGCAATGGTCCTCAAGGGAAATGAATAGATAAATGCTTAATCAACTCTAGAAACAGCAGTCAAATATTACTGTGTCAAGCAGCCTGTTTTGATCCATAAAGCAAACCAAAATGGAGTCGGAGGGAGAGGACGGAGGTAGGGGAGAATGGAATTAAAACTATAGGAGCGAACAGTAAAAAGTGATATATATTACAAGCTCCACAAGCCACATACATAGACAAGAATAAAAAATAAGCTAGAAGAGGACTCGGCTTAGATTTATATTTTACAATGCAAGGCAACACAAGCAGGCGGTAGAGCTGTTCTGTACAAATCTTCATAGCTGTCTCATATGTTTTAATCATATCTCGCTTTGGAAAACGCTATGTCTTACATCCAAATAAAACCAACATGTTTTTTTAATTAGCTACAATGACTTTAATTGAACGTGAACAGAAAGAACACAAGATGACTGCAGAAATGAATCAATCCAGCCGGACTTCGTCAGGAAGTTGCCGCTGGCGCGCTTCAATGCGAAGGCAGCCCGCAGCTAAGCAGAGGCTGCCCCTAATGGCATGGCTTTCGTCTCCACCACAGAAGGCCCTGCAACCATCGCCACATTTCAGGCAGGAGAGCAGAAAGAGCACCAAAAGAAGCGGTGCAAATCGTTGTTATTCGCATGTAAAGCAGGCCGAAGCAAAAGCGGCCCTTCACTTGCAGCTGCACTTTGGTTGTGGTTGTGGGAGCGTGGGCTCCTGAGTGCCTGTGCCCTGAACTGAAACCGTAAAAGGCACTCCGTGAACACTTAGTCCTTAAGAAGCATCCTTTCATTTCGGTGAGACTCCTTTTCTTGAAATGTTCTTTATGCATTATACATCATCAGTACTATTTTTGTTTAGGCACATCAGGAATCATCCCACAGCGATTAAAAATCATTATTCCATTAACTTTCAAGCCTAAAAAGAATTAATGACTCCATGAATCATAATTAAGGCTTCCACTTCTTTTGGCAAGCAGAAAGCCAGACATTCAACAAACCTTCTTGTTATCTATTTTGGCTGTTCTAATGCTTCATTTTTCATCTTGCTTTCATGCTAACCGAGATCTTCATGCTTTTCCTTCATGTTTCTTTACTGTGCTTGGCTGTAAAGCTGTTGAGCAGCAGAGCAAAAATGATGAAGGAAAAGCTGGCTGTGTGGATAGGCAAGGTACTTTGGGTATTTTTCTAGTATTTATAGGAAAAATTAGAAACAAAAGGTGTGGGGTTTCTTTTTAATTTTATCTTTAAATGTCGGGCTGAAAAATGTTCACTGTATTTTCCCAAAAGACAAAGCTGATAATTTGTCTTACTCTTGCCCTGCTGGTTTTCCCCAGCAACTGGCAGTTTATCAAATCCATTCATTAGCAAGGTCATAGTTATGCCCAATGAAAAGAAGTGCTAGCACTTGTGTATGAGCAGGTAACCAGTCATCTTAAAACAGTCTTCAAGTTTATTGACTTAAAATATTTGCAGGTGTTAATACATTCTTCTAAATTAATTAGATGAATCATCAACTAAATATTAATCCAAAACTTTCTTGAAAATATTTTCAGGAAAATCAGCTATAGCCCAATACGGTGAGGTGTTTGGAAGTTCAGAGGAAAAAGCATGTATATTCCATTAAAAAAAAAAAGTAAAGGGATATTTATTTTTCATAACAATCCAGGGAAAAGTGTAATAAATATTATCACGTATAATCACTTGATTTGCCACAAATCAGATATTCTTGAGAAACGAAGTAATGTAACTTGTTGGCTTTCACACAGCTAACCTGTGCAATGATCCTTTCCTCTTGAAACCTGGCCCTTCTTCCCTCTTCAGCTACCGCTCTGTTTACCTTCTGCATCTTCCTCCGTTTTCTGGTAGTCCTGTGAGCCCCGCCATTTCAGCCTTCTTTAGGGTAACCGCTGGTGGAAGTCAAGCACTAATAATGCAATGCCTAACACAGTGGAGGCCAGGATCGGTAGTTGCTTGTAAATAGTAGTGCTGTGCTTCCGAAATAATGGGGATAACCACAGTGCCTGAAACGGAAAGAGCTTCCCTGCAGAGGAGGCATCAGGCTGTTACCTGCTAAAGATCAACTTGCAGTTGGAATTCTTGCATTTTTCAGTTGCAGTGTAGGGCTTTTTTTTTTTCCCTAAAGTAGTATTAATTATAATGCATGTGTGTATATAATAAAATTCTGATTATGTAATAATTACACAAAATAATTAGTTATAATAAGACACTGGTGATACTGGCAGAGATGGGGTTTCTTCCCTGAAGCATTTTTACTTGTGGATGGCAGGAATCACACATTTATCTCAAATACCACCTTCTTACTATATTTTTTACCCAGCGTAGCAGACCAAGCCTTGCAGCATGGCAGAGGTATGACACTGCACTCTACTAATCGTCTACTTCTTCGTCTTTTTAGCTCTTTTCTTTCGATATTTGAAAGAGGTTATTTTGAAGGTAGTCCTGCCTTCCTTGATTCAATAGTCAGCTCTGTCTCTCTGCTAGCAAATAATACTCCCTGTGTCACAAATATTCATATCTAAGACTTTTTTTTTTTCGAACTAGCAACAGAAAACATCCTGTGAAGATACTTCTTTCTGCTGAAGAAGGTATTGCAGGGACCTCCTCTGCTCTGCTGTTACAAATCCTATTTCCACATTAATGCTGGAGAAGGAGACTGCTGAAAGAACTGTTTGTTAAAGAACGGTTCTTTGTCATTGTTGTTTTAGTTGGTGGTGATGCAGGCTTTTTTCCCGCAGTGTTCTAAGATGTGAATACAAATTATTTGTGTTCTTTTTCCCAAATGCCCAGTGAATCTACAGTAACAAACTCACTTTGTCTGGTCAACCAGGGATTTACAGATCTACATTTGTGGCACCATTGTGAGAGCTCTCCGTGTCCCGGGTGATGTTCAAAGATGTCCATAATTCTTAAGTTCCGGTTGAGGGTTTTTACAGACATTCAACACCTCATCCATGAGTCTTAACTCCTGTGTGACAAAACACATGAAAGAGTTTGATTTACTTACCATCTGACAACACTTTTTACTGGCAAGTTAAACAAGCATTGCCAAAATGTAGAAGAGATCAAACCACTCCAGTGCCTGAGTGGAGGTACAGTCTGGTCACAATATGGTTTCCCAGGATGTTTGGATTTTGTCCTGTGTTCATTCATCATTGGCACCTATTACCATCTTGGTGGGAAGCTGCCACAAGGTTTGACATCTTCATCCCTCTTCCTATTCTTCTCAGACTTATAAAAAATGTTTATAGTATGTTCAGTGAAAATCTAGTGCCAAAATTGTCTGTAGATTTAACGAGAGAAATCTAAATTTAAAGAGAGATAACAAACAATAATTTATTATGTCAAGTGTGGAAGTTAGTTGTTAGCATAGTTGAATATTTTTGTTATCATCTAGTGTTGCAACTCAGTATTTTTGTTATCATCTAGTGTTGCAACTCAGAAAACTTTTTTCAGCATTAACTTGAATAAATATTAGGAGCAGCAAGTTGCAGTCTCTTTCCCTTGGGGACAGAAAAATCTTGTAAAGAGCCTACTATACGTATTCCTATAAGCTGCTATTCAGAAGGGAACAATACGCTCTAAATTCTTTGGAAGATATAACAATGCCACAAAATAAAAATGAACAGTAGGACATTGAAAGACCCCCCACCCCCCACCTTCTCTCCCTCCCCCAGTAAAGCAGAACATTTTCTAAGTTTCATCACAGCAGCTTTCAGCAGAGATGATTTCTTGCCCAAAGGCACAGGAAGATTAACCAAGTATATCCAACTGCTCAACCAATAACTCATCTGAAAAAGACTCTAAAGAGCAAATTGTAAGCTTCACAAATGCAATCAGTTTATCAAGGTCAGATAAGGACAAGAGCCTGAATAGGCATGATTCAGGATAAAAATTGAATAGATACTGATACTGTATGATTAGAACAAAAATGAGGCCACCTGCGGAATCGCAGGGGTGAAATACCACATTCTGCAAAAATTCCCTGTCACTAGAGCATACACAGGCTGAAATCCCTGCTGATGATGAGAAATTAGCTTTGTAGTCAACAAATTTATTGATGCTTTCCTTTGACAAATGTACAGTGGAATTACTGGTGAGATTAGGAGGAAATTCATAACGTATAAAGGAAGAGCTTTTAGGAGGATTTTCTATTGTGTCAGTGAAATGACAGTAAGCCTCTGAAAATGACCTCGGTATAATTATCATTAGTGACGGGTCAAGGTGGCATCTGCTGAGAGGCTAGCACCTGACAGGTGAAATATGGGTATCTTTTATGTAATTGAGGGCAACATTTTAATGGAAAAATGCTGCATAAATAAAATAAAGTCAGCAAAACAAATTGCTGTACAATCTTGAATGTGTAAAACCAGGAAAGAAGTGGCTTATTCTCCAGATGGTGTGAGGGAAGAAAGGAAGTCAAAGGGGAGAGCTTTGTCCCAGGATGAAACCTGAGAAGAAAGAACATGCTGTGGCAAATGTGCCATTCAGCAACAGTAGAAAACAACAAACAGGCCAAGGCAAGTTAAACATATTTCTGATCTTTGCAAATCTTATCAGTAGAAATCAACTGCTTCATTTTTGTTGTCACTTTTTAATTTATAACTCACAAGAACAGATGGCCTGGTATTTCCTAAATAAAGGTCCTTATACTTAGATAATATTTTTGCTGTAAAGTTGATTGTCAGTCAGGATAGTCTCAAACGAGCACTTAGGCTGTCAATTTGCTGTGGTGCTGTGCTCTTATATGTGAGTCACTAGGACTTCAGGGTTCAAACTGCACATTTTTGCCATCACAAAAAAATAAAATATCCCTAGGAACTTTCCCTGAGAGCTTTTTGTCTTCCTGAACATGTGGGTGGATTGTAGAAATGCACGAGAGAATCTGACTCAACATTTAAGTCAACATTGTCTTTCTTCCACCCTGCTGCCTGGGTGGATAACCACCTGTATTCCCCCAAATGTTTCATGTTTTGGTGGAAAAACACAGGTGAAGTCACCTTTATGTGGTGGCATAAAGGTATCTTCTCCAGAGATGTGAGACTTTGACACCACTGAGATTACTGTGAAAGAAACCTGTCTTCAGCCTAGTGTTTTGGTTAAAGCTTACAGGGTTTTAGAAAGTAGAGGTGAGGTAACTGCTAGCCACTGCCTCCTACTGTTTCACATTAGCAATACCCACTCATATATGGACAAAAAAACCACCATCTTAAGACTGTTTTAAAATAATGTCATATGTTCTTACTACTTAATCTTGCAAGCCAGCAGTCACTTTAGATGCCTATGTAAATAGATAGACATTGAGTATGATCAACACCTTTTTTATTGCATATCTACTAAGTTTCACTATCTTTCTGGAAGCACTGGTAGTAACCCTACAGTTAAGTTTTCTGCTAAAAGTCTGATCTTTACATATGATGTGCTCTTAGTTTCTCAAAAAGAAACATGCTACATGAAGCTGTTCTTGAATGCTCTTCAGCCAGGTTTGTGTGTACGTATACATTGTACGTATGGTACAGTGAGGCTGAGATTAGTCAGAGATTACTTTGACAAGAGGTTGCAGAAATCAGAGGCATAGAAGGAAAATATTTCCTTTCCACTGTCGTTTGGTTCACATGCTTGTTTTCCTTTCCCTGTCAGTAAAACCTGGGCCCTTACAATATTTTAGAAAGTATTCCCATCTTCATTTATATATCAGCTGCAGAAAAATTGATAGTTCTTCATTCACAATGAAGCATACCGATCTTACAAATACGACATAAAACCATGTGAAATATGTTTTTATTCTGTCCCTCTTACATGAGAAAAATAATAGCTTGCCAATGTGTAGGTGCTCAGTCGACTGCAGTTCTTAACGATGGTTCCTCCAACTATGCCCTCCAGAAATAGTCCTGCTGTATCCTTTGGACCATGTTTATGGACAAAATTGTCACTCAAGCAAAAAAACGTAGTTAAACAAATACATAGATCATTTGTTTGGGTGAAGCTTCTCTTGCTCTTATTCTACTAATGGATAAAATACTAGCCACTGCCACAAGTGAAAAGAGTACACTGAATATGAGCAAAGGAACAAACTTAGGATTTACCTATTTAATTTTTACCTATATACTTTTTAACGTATTTAATTTTACAAATAAGTTTCAAATGGCTTTTGGGTTTTAGTGTACCCAAACACTTTCACAAATTTTGCTTTGTCTTTAAGAAAGATTAAAGGATAATAAATGTCCATCAGTTAGTTTACTGTCAATAAAACATAACAAGGGCTGGAACACATAGAAAGTATATTTGTAGACACAGAAGACAAAATCTCAAACTTGGATTATATTGCTGCAAGAAAAAAAATAAATTAAACTGAGCTTAAAATGTCCAGAAGTAGAATTAGATATCTGAACTCTGAGAAGCTAGAAACAGTGGCAAATCAAATGTCATGATTTAAAAGTGGTTTTTCCCCCAGAAGTCCTGAAATAGTGTTGCAAATTATTTTTTGTATCAGGCAAATATGGAATATGGAAGAAATCTCAAAAATTACCTTAGTAGAACACTAGGAAAAAGAACCATATAAGGAGTTTAAAATCCCAAACCTGAGATTCTCTAGATCTTTACCAAAAGATACAGTCATAATGAGAAAGAAACTCTTAACTTTAAAGACTGCATAGTTCAGTCAGAGGTTTGCAGGTATATCTCAGCTACGTTTTGATAGCCTTCACACTTCAAAGTACTGGTGCTCTGAAAATTTTCTTAGAAGCAAGATTGTTTCAAATACTTGATAACATAAAGTGATATCAATGAGTAGTTGCATCAATGTAACCTAACACTGCTGTTAAGTTTTTATAGATTGACATGATTCACTTTCTGACTAAACTTGATGATTTTTTGAAAAATGCAAGGGCAATGGTTTCTTGTTCATTGGAGTCAAATAGCATGTATGGAAACGGTCATATCCATGAGTAAATTCATTTTTTGTTTAATTTAGTTTTGAAAATTCTAGATTGACTAAACCAAGCGAAGAGAAAGGTTTGGCTGGATGAAGATCTGGTGCTGTGAAGAAAATAATAAGAATGTATATACCATAACAAACAAAAATCATTAGAACAGAACTATACTACTTAAAAACCCCTACTTTTTAAAAAGCTGCAAATATTTGAATGTCTTCTCATACATGTGGGCCAATGCTTCAGCAGAACCAGGAATAGGGACACTGAAGCTTAGCCCTTCATTTGCAACAGGGGCAAGAGTCATGTGGGTTTTTTTCTTTTTGTACAGGTGCATATTGTGTATCAGGCAGAGATAAAAGCAGAACAGATATGACAGTTTCAGTTAAGAACAGAAGTTGATGCTTTGCGCAGTGGACTGATGCTGATATGGTGGTAATCAGGTGTCAGACTTGTGCTGTGCTAGTAAAATCATTGCTAGGCTAGTAAAATCATTGCAGTCCTGCACAAAAATGGTATATAATGAAAAAATAATTTATGAAACAAGCTCTAAGTGCATATGAAATTTGCAGGCACTGCAACAGCTACCGTTCAGTGTGCTGTGCACAGCAAGGGTGCTTTGGGTGTACAAAACAGATCAGATCAGTGCACCCAAAGCAGACTTGGGTGAATTTTGTAGCGACAGGTGATCAGATAGTTTTTTTAAATAAAAGATAAGAATAATATTAGCTTAACATAGATGTTGTTATGAATTCTTTTTTATTATTATAATCATTATTTTTCAGGATTTAAACTTTTGTCTTATGCACAACATTTCCCTCTGCCCTATAGTCTTAGATGTAATATCCTTATATGAAGAGGAGAGGCAGGTAAAAAATATTGGGAAATGTTTATGGCAAGATGGACCAAGGCTATATAAACAAATAATGTAGCTATTAAGACCTGTGCTTAAGCTGGTGAAAAAAAAATAATATTTCTAACACTAAAAAGGAATTAAAAGTCCTTGATCCTCTTCCCACAGACAGTGTAGTCAAATCCAACTCATGGAAGAGCACAAAAAAGGAGAGAACAATGACCTGAAGCCAGATTTACACAGATCTTTGTGATAGGATTTCTGCCTTAATTTGTGCATATAATTGCTCTGTGTCTATGTCCCCCTTCAAGTCAATTGAAGCTCCTTCCAGAGTTTGATTCATCATCTCGTGAGATAGATCAGATAAATTAGCTAGAAAGAGAGCCTAAGGTAACTTGCTCACACTTAGATGTCTAATTTTTGAGCAGCTGAACCTCACTTTATGTTGCCAGTGAAGTAAGATCACAGAGTACATGCTTTGCAATTGCCACGCTGAGCTATTTGCCAATTCTTTTCTGTAACCTCTAATCCCACTCTAATGAAACAGCTCTCATGAAAATGATTTTTCAAAGCTGAATTACACTATGAAGACTTGATTTTTACCTTCTTCTATCTTTCCCTGACTTTCAGCACCTCTATCTTCTTCTTGAAATCTTTTCAATCTCTTCTCCCAGGCCTCTGTTCTTTTCTGATTCTCTGCTTCTTTATTTCCCTTCCAATATACTAATTTTAGCTGAAGGCTCTCTGGGGTCCATCCTGGTCCATTCCCTCCTTCCACTATGCCACACCTCAGGGTAATCTCATCTAACAGCAATCTAATTTACTATTTTTTCTACTGGGAAGGTATGTAATTTACTATCAATACCAATCCTGTTTCCTTCCGCTCAAGCTAAAACCTTGTTTCTCTTATACCTCCAGGTTACTTGTTCTTAAATTTACCTGCAAAATCTTTCTCTATTACCTTTCTCTGTAGCATTTTGAACAGCAACACCATCTTTCCTACCAGAAGGTCTTATATGTACTGCAGATATTAGTCTCCATTTGGAATTTCCTCCAGGTTGCAGCCAAGTATTGTAGACTAATTGTACATTATATCAAATACACACCTTTTTCCTGCATTGACATGCTTTTAGCCAGGCTTCCAGCATCACATGTCATCCTTTTCTGTCCTTGACCAATGCAATCTTGCTTTTGTTTAGCAATCTTGCTAATGTTTCCTGAATGCTGTAAAGACTGTTGTTCCAACCTTTTGCTTTGTTGGTTTTTTTTGTTTTTTTTTTTTTAAATTTCCCTTTGCAGTCCTCCATCGGATCCCATTTTTTACTAAATTAAACGTAAGCTTTCTGTTACGTTCACAGCTTATCCCCTCCTCTCATCAGGTCACTTCAAACATGCAACTGGCTCACAACCAGCCTCCATCATTGGTCTGCCCCTGATTCTTATTAGGAGTATCCTGGAGTAAACCTCTTTCAAATCTGCTGAAATGATGTCCACAAAGTAACAGCAAAATTGGCATCATCTGTGCTATTTATGTGCTACATTCTATTGCCTATTATGCTTATCAATTTTTGGTTCACTCCTTGTGAACAACAGCTTCTCTCCATTCTCCTGTTATGCTCAGTCTATATGCTTTCTTTTGTCCTGTTTTTTTCTCAGTCTTTTTTTACAACAGGGTCTTGATTTATGGCTAGAGTTCATGGTGGTAATAGTAACTAAAAGAAAGAAAAATAAGGGACAACTGCAGGGTTTGATGTACTATAAATTGATACACTGTTAACAGGGTGGCACTTTTTGCAGGAAGTACTAGAAACTAATTTGTTTTTATATTACTTAACAACTTACAATGATGTACTTTTGATGGCCAAGGAATATTTAAATTATTTTGCGATATTGTAGTTTCATTTTTCTCAATGAAAAGATCTGTTGAAAAATTTCACTGCCAGGAAAAATAAAATAATGCAAAAATGAGTGTATGCAGATCCACAATGTTGAAAATGAGCATACAAGGTTAGAAGTGATCATGTGTTCCTTTGAACATGGTATTTTGATGAACGTCATAAATTTATCACATCCCTCATAGCTCCGGAAGGGGCAGTATTCACTCAGGCTGGTTGACAGTGGATTTAAGATTTTATTCTATACAGCTCAGCTGTATTGTGTTATATTATTAGTAACTTTAAGCTTACAGGAGATTTCTGTGTGCATTAATATATAGTGTAGCAAGAACTCCTTCAGTCAAGAAAAGAGTTATTTCTGAATTACCATTCTCCAATAACAGAATTCAGCAACCATGCTTATTAAATCAAAACTTTAGAAAAGAAAGCATAAAACCAACAGTCCATACAGATGAGAAATATGTTTCTCAAGATTTGAATTGCTCAGATGTGAAAACCAGTGCAAGCTATACAATCACTCTTATATTGTGCTTATAAAGGGATTTTCATAACAATATGAACTTACCAATTGCATGTTTTATTTCTTCAGGGTAACAGCACTGGTTAATTTCAAATAATTTGTAGAAGATGAAGATATAAATCCAAAAATCTTATATTTTGTGAAGCATGGGGAAGGATTGCATAACTGAAGCTGCTTTACAGCAATGGGCTACTCCATCAAATTAGAGAGGTTTTTTTCACCCCTCAAAATTTGGCCAGGAAGCTGTCAAGCTAATTTGAAGTTTTGGCACACAAGCCTGTGGGACTTAGATGCCCAGATCATAGTTTGATGATTTCTTGGAATGGACAAACTGTTTTTCTCTGCATCTGATTTAAAAGCATAATTTAACTCCCAATTTTCTCTTTTTTTTCTAGTTTGTAACAGGTAGATTCCTACAGATGACATCTCCTTGCTGTATTAGCTTTTGATTAGAATTCCTTCTTTCCCATTCCTTTTTTTCCAGAGGCATTTTTAATACCCATGAAAAGCCACTTTGCATTGGAGTCAAGTTGTCAAACAACAGAATTCAGATGGCCTTGAAAGAAGGCAAAACAAGCTAATTCATTTATTTTACAAACTGCTTGTGAACAATAATTCTAGCAGATGCAAACTGAAAAATCTAATGGGCTATGAAGGCAGGCAATTCTCCAAATCTAGGAAAAAAGTAACTGATTTAGTCATGCTCTAAATAAAATCTTACAACCTATTTTAAGCATTTGTTTTAATAAGTCTCTTTTTATGTACTATATCTATGCTACAGGCTTGTTTACATAAAGTCATATCTCACAGTCAGAATATTGCAATGTCTGATTCAATATATTAGAAAAAGAGATGTCAGTGAAATAACTTTTGTCATCTCCTTACTGCACTGTTTGGTAACTACAGCTAAATTCTCTGCTACAATCATTTTGCTTGCCCATCTGAAGATTTCTTTGCATTTACCCCTCTCTGATATCTGAGGATTCTTTAAAAAAACATGTGCAGCTGCATTCTCTAGGGAAAAATTATCAATTTAAAATTCATGTGCTAAAAATTAAAGGTCCTCATTGGTAGCGTAAGTCCAACATACGATTCTAGATTACCCTTTTTCTAACCTATCTTACGATTACAAGCACTTTGTAGCAATTGCAGTTACTCGTCCATCTAAATGTTCATAATGAGCTAGCAACAAAATACGAGGAAACAGCGCGTGTGATAAAGGCTATGTTCTTGCAGACGCCCTATGCCAGCGTGCCCGTTTCCTTCCTGCCTCCCCCAGCTCCATGCCCTCAGTATCCCCAGCTGCCGGCCGGTCTGCAAAAGGTGCTCCTCCTGAGAGAAGTCCTTGCCAGGGAGTTGGGAAGATAGCTGGAGCCACTGTCCTTGTGGAAGATCAAGCCCTCGCCCTTTTTAATGTCACAAACCGGAGAGCTCCGGTGGCTGCCCTTCTGCTCTTGTAGCACAGCTGATCAGCTTTGCAGGGGCAGGGAACGTTTTCAGCAAGCGTGTCGTGGCGTAAGGTGGAAATGGGGAAAGCAGATGAAGTGTTGAGGACTGCAGGGACAGCGGTTTGGCCCTGTTGGTGTATAAACAGTTTAAGAGGCTTCACATATACTCTGTGTTTTTCTGCTGCCGTGGGCCTGTGAAACACCAGGAATACGACCTGTCCCCTCACTGACACGTTAGCCCATTGCAAATAGTAACAAGTAAATGTGTTGGGAGGAATATTCCAAGCAAATATAAAAACAGAGATCTTACATTTGGGGTAGGATGTTTGCTTTAGAGAAGCTTCAGATTTAATTAATTCCAATGCCCTGAAAGCAGACAGGAAATCACAAAACATCGACTTTGGTATGTTTTGTGTGTTTAGTCTGCTTGAGGCTTATGCCTGGGGTTTTTAAAGATGCATGGAAATGTTAAACCACAAACCAGCAAAAGCAGTGAAAAAATAATTCTAAAGAACGTATGTGCTCTGTCTTTTTCTTTCCCGGTGAGAGAGGTGTTTTAAACTGAACTGTCCATATTTGACTTCTGCAATTCTTACCATAACAACGAACCACTGCTAACAACACTGACTATTCAAGGACATTCCTCTACTTTGGACTAGGTTGGGTAGTTTTAAGCTTAGATTGTTCATATTGTATAGAACAAGTGTTATAGAGAAAAAAATAAAGTAATAAAACCAAAAGAACAAACACCCAATCTTAATTCAAACTGATTCTTCTTATGAATCCATTTTAGAGTTATAATTTGTCTTCTTTATAAGGAAAACTTTTTAATCCAAAATGTTTCTTTTTTTTTTCAGTTAATTTAAAATGAGTTTATAAACAAACAAATCCCCCACAAACAACCCTATGCTAAGGTGTAGAAGGGAACCCCAAAATTTAGAATTTTCTAAAATCTTTCCATATCATACTTGGACTGTTGTTATTATTTACTAAATTGCGTGCATAGAAATTATGAACCTATTGAAAATTATTCACAGACTTACCTCCTAATGAAAAAGGAGTTTTTTTAATTTTGACAAGGGTATAAATAAAAGGAGTCTAATGTAATGTTTCTACCAGCTATCTTGCCCAGGGATCAAGCAATTGTGGGAAGTGAAACCATTTTAAGGAGGAATTATCACAATTGCTATACATCCCATAAGAATAAGGTCAGCTGTCCCTTTCTGACATTACCCTGCTGGGTGACAGAATATTACACAATCCTGAAAAGCTGTGACTATTAAACTCTACAATCCTGTTCTTACAGGTCACTGAAAACCCTTTGACATGTTTTGTTATATTTCAGCCACAAATAAATGAAGCAGAAAATGACTTTGTTAGAGACTTGTCAATTAAAGAAGAAAAAAATCTTCTTTGCCTTTTCTGCCCTTGTTTTGACAGATTTATTGTTGTTCCTCTAATAGAGGATTTTTTTCTCAGAATTTAAAAGACTGAAGAAAAAGCTTATATGTGGAAATGAAACCCTCAGTTTTGAACAAGGGAATAGAATTTCTGCTTAGTACAAGCATGTGAGGTTTGCTAAAATATTGTTTCAGTCCTCTCAGTGGTAGTGTTTCACCTCTAAATTGTGTTGCCTGATGCATTAAGGAGTAAGGTACATGTGCTCTGTGCAGTTGCTTTGAATCTTTGACATACAAGTAAGCTTTTTAAAAAATGTACCTTGGGCCAATATCTATCCAACTGCTTATCTTATCGGGATATGCACAGTACTAAACTACAATCCACACCTGAACTGCAAACAAAAAGTACTTGTACAGATGGAGAAAGATACTCCTCTCCTCTCCTCTCCTCTCCTCTCCTCTCCTCTCCTCTCCTCTCCTCTCCTCTCCTCTCCTCTCCTCTCCTCTCCTCTCCTCTCCTCTCCTCTCCTCTCCTCTCCTCTCCTCTCCTCTCCTCTCCTCTCCTCTCCTCTCCTCTCCTCTCCTCTCCTCTCCTCTCCTCTCCTCTCCCCTTTCAAATTTTCGGAGTCACTAATTTATAACACATTATAAGCCATTTTTAGTAAAAAAAACCCAACAAAACAGGTATTACTAGTGTAACCCATTCCTATGAACTGCACAAGTAGTTCACAGTTCAATATTTGTGTTCTCTTGTTCATATGGAAAACCCCTAAGCTTTCCACCTTTCCAGCTTTCCAGCTTGGGTGCATGGACTTGGGACTTAGGACTTCATGAGTGAGGTTGGAATACAACTTCCTTCCTGATTCTGAGCACGGGTTGAATATGATCCGTGTGATATGACTTTTACACTGCTAAATGCCATGAGATTGACTGGTTTATCAGTTCCTTTAGAATCACAGAATCACAGAATCGTATAGGTTGGAAAAGACCTTTAAGATCATTGAGTCCAACCGTAAACCTAACACTGCCAAGACCACCACTAAACCATGTCCCTAAGCACCTCATGCAAACATCTTTTAAATACCTCCAGGGATGGCGACTCAACCACTTCCCTGGGCAGCCTGTTCCAATGCTTGATAACCCTTTCAGTGAAGTAAAATTTCCTAATATCCAGTCTAAACCTCCCCTGGCGCAACTTGAGGCCATTTCCTCTTGTCCTATCACTTGTTACCTGGGAGAAGAGACCAACCCCCACCTCTCTACAACCTCCTTTCAGGTAGTTGTAGAGAGCGATAAGGTCTCCCCTCAGCCTCCTTTTCTCCAGGCTAAACAACCCCAGTTCCCTCAGCCGCTCCTCATAAGACTTCTGCTCCAGACCCTTCACCAGCTTTGTTGCCCTTCTCTGGACACGCTCCAGCACCTCAATGTCTCTCTTGTAGTGAGGGGCCCAAAACTGAACACAGTATTCGAGGTGCAGCCTCACCCGTGGCCGCATGAAGAGGGTTTTTCACCCCAAGTTCACTGTTACTTGCCATGTCTAAAAAGAACATTCCTGGAAGTACTTCTTTTAAGTCATCTTCTTGCTAGATAACACTGCAGTCACAGGTCTATGTGCAAGGAATTTCTTTTCTCACAAAGTAAGGCTTGGAGGATACTAAAAACAGCTACTGCAAGGTTAAGTTTCCATAGTTTTCTACCTGCTCTCCCCTCTACGGCATGTCCCATGCACCAGTACACCGAAATTCTGTCTGACAGGAGACTGCAGGATTCATCAAGAGGAAGAAATACTCTTTTCCATGTCTGATCATGTGTATTTTCTCATATATGTTTGAAGACACTGTGATACTTTGCAGGATTTAAAGATGAAAGTCTCACTAGAGAAGTTCCACTGAAAAACTGAAGCACAAGTGACAGATTTTAGCCTGTTTTCAAGAAACAGAAACTAACTATAAATGAGAATTACATACACAGTTTTCTCTGTTTTCTTTCAAAAACCAGAATGGCAGAAAGAAACTAAGTTTCTTGCAACAGGCAACTATCTGTTTCTCCTCACTTCAGCCCATTTCTATCCCATTGAGATTATGTGGGTCCATTATCTATACATATTCTGTGTTAAGATATCTGTGTTCTGCATGTTTTTCTATCAAAGAGTGAGGAAATCATTTAATAATACTGCCTAGAGCTTTCCACTTAAATTTTCATTGCACCTGGGAAAGCTGCTAAGTGAACGAACATTGACTTTCTGAGATAAAAATAAACCTATAGTGCTTTAATTTTTTGGCAAAGAACCAGCATTTCATAATTTCATCCTTTTGGTTTGTTATGGGCTATAACTCAACTTTAATGATCTGATTCAATGAAATGATAAAATCCCAGCTTCGCTTCAGCTTTTTTGCTTTTTAATAGCCAGATTTATTGGTTCATACACAGGTTTTCCCATCTGCAGGTCAGACGCTGTCAAATTGCTTAGGCCAGGGTATGTGTTTGTTACTTGGGCACAAGTGAACACGTAGATTTCTGTATTTGAATTATTGAAAGACTGATGATTGTATCACTAGTGACATAGCAAGGTTCACGATTTTGTCATTTGCAAAAGACGACCATATGGTAATCTGCCAGGTTTTTTACTTGCTTACTTCTTAGTTAGTCCACTGTATGTTTAGCACAGAAGAAAGCAGTTTTATCAGAACCAAAATGGACAGTCTGGGATTGCTGTTTGAGGAACTGATGAACACTTTTACATATGTGAGGAAGGTGAAGGAGATAATTCATTGAATATTATAGTTTGAATTATGCTTGTTTAGCAAATGTGATAGAAATAATGGAAATGCCTAATATTTCAGTGAGATGATAGAAAAAACAGTTAAGAGGAAGGCATGGAATAAACCTGTTTTTGCACTCAAGATTGAGAGGGAAAGTGTAGTTGTCAAAATTTACTTCCCTCTTGACTCTCTTTTTTCCTTTTCATCAAATTAGGGGTAGAAGGGAAGGGTAGGAGTAGAGGGGAAGGGTGACCTCCCTTGTCCTGCAGGCAACAATCTTCCTAATGAAGCCCAGAAGTCTGTTCACCATCTTTGCCACAGGGGCACATTACTGTCTCATGTCTAACTTCATGTCCAACAGGACTCCCAGAGCCCTCCTTGCAAAGCTGCTTTCCACCTGTCAGTCCCCAGTGTGTCCTGGTGCATGAGGTTATTCCTGTTCACAGGTAGTACTTTACATTTACCGAGCGAGTGGTCAAACACTGGAACAGGCTTCCTAGAGAGGTGGTTGATGGCCAATGCCTGTCAGTGTTTAAGAGGCATCTGGACAATGCCTTTAATAACATGCTTTAACTTTTGGTCAGCCCTGCGGTGGTCAGGCAGTTGGACTAGATGATCATCCCTTCCAACTGAACTAGTCTAGCCTATTCCATTCCATGCCATGCCATGCCATGCCATGCCATTCCATGCCATTCCATTCCATGCCATTCCATGCCATTTCCCTTTGCTGAACTTCATGAGGTTCCTGTCAGTTCATTTCTCCAGCCTGTTACAGAATCACAGAATCACAGAATCACAGAATCACAGAATCATATAGGTTGGAAAAGACCTTTAAGATCATCGAGTCCAACCATAAACCTAACACTGCCAAAACCACCACTACACCATGTCTCTAAGCACCTCATCCAAACATCCTTTAAATACCTCCAGGGATGGCGACTCAACCACTTCACTGGGCAGCCTGTTCCAATGCTTGATAACCCTCTCGGTGAAGAAAAATTTCCTAATATCCAGTCTAAACCTCCCCTGGCGCAACTTGAGGCCATTTCCTCTTGTCCTATCACTTGTTACCTGGGAGAAGAGACCGACCCCCACCTCTCTACAACCTCCTTTCAGGTAGTTGAAGAGAGCGATAAGGTCTCCCCTCAGCCTCCTTTTCTCCAGGCTAAACAGTCCCAGCTCCCTCAGCCACTCCTCATAAGACTTCTGCTCCAGACCCTTCACCAGCTTCGTTGCCCTTCTCTGTACACGCTCCAGTACCTCAATATCCCTCTTGTAGTGAGGGGCCCAAAACTGAACACAGGATTCGAGGTGCGGCCTCACCAGTGCCGAGTACAGGGGCACAATCACTTCCCTACTCCTGCTGGCCACGCTATTTTTGATACAAGCCAGGATGCCTTTGGCTTTCTTGGCCGCCTGGGCACACTGCTGGCTCATATTCAGGCGGCTGTCAACCAACACCCCCAGGTCCTTCTCTGCTGGGCAGCTTTCCAGCCACTCTTCCCCAAGCCTGTAGCATTGCATGGGGTTGCTGTGGCCCAAGTGCAGGACCTTGCACTTGGCCTTGTTAAACCCCATACAATTGACCTCGGCCCATTGATCCAGCCTGTCCAGGTCCCTCTGCAGAGCCTGCCTACCCTCCAGCAGATCAACACTCCCACACAACTTGGTGTCGTCTGCAAACTTACTGAGGGTGCACTCGATCCCTTCGTCCAGATCATTGATAAAGATGTTAAACAGAACTGGCCCCAACACAGAGCCCTGGGGAGCACCGCTTGTGACCGGCTGCCAACCGGAGTAAACTCCATTCACCACGACTCTTTGGGCCCGGCCGTCCAGCCAGTTCTTTGCCCAGCGAAGAGTCCACCCGTCCAAGCCATGAGCAGCCAGTTTCTCCAGGAGAATGCTGTGGGAGACCGTGTCAAAGGCTTTACTGAAGTCTAGATAGACAACATCCACAGACTTCCCCTCATCCACTAGGCGGGTCACCTTGTCATAGAAGGAGATCAGGTTGGTCAAGCAGGACCTGCCTTTCCTGAACCCATGCTGGCTGGGCTTGATCCCTTGGTTATTCTCTACATGCCGTGTGATAGCACTCAGGATGATCTGCTCCATCAGCTTCCCTGGCACCGAGGTCAGGCTGACAGGCCTGTAGTTCCCCGGGTCCTCCTTCCGGCCCTTCTTGAAGATGGGTGTCACATTCGCTAATCTCCAGTCAGCAGGGACCTCCCCAGTTAGCCAGGACTGCTGGGAAATGATGGAAAGGGGCTTGGTGAGCTCTTCTGCCAGCTCCTTCAACACTCTCGGGTGGATCTCATCAGGCCCATAGACTTGTGAGTGTCTAAGTGGTGCAGCAGGTCACTCACCATTTCCCCCTGGATTATGGGGGCTCCAGTCTGGTCCCCATCCCTATCTTCCAACTCCAGGGGCTGGGTACCCACAGAACAGTCGGCCCTGCTAATAAAGACTGAGGCAAAGAAGGCATTAAGTACCTCAGCCTTTTCCTCATCCTTGGTCACTGTGTTTCCTCCCCCATCTACTAGGGGCTGGAGATTCTCCTTACCTCTCCTTTTGCTGCTAATGTATTTGAAGAAGTGTTTTTTGTTGTCTTTTGTTTTGTTGTCTTTTGTTGTCTTTTGTTTTTTGTTGTCTGTTGAGGTCCCTCTGAACGGTAACACAAACAACTGATGTATCAACCACTCCTCCCAGTTTTGTATCATCTGCAAACTTGCAGAGGGTGCACTCTGTCCCATCATTCAGGACATTAATGAAGAGGTTAACTGTACTGGCCCCGGTATCAACATGTGGGGTACACCACTATCAACTTACCTCCACCTCAACTTTGTGCCACCAGTTGCAACCCTTTAAACCCAGCAGTTCAGCCAGTTTTAATCCACCTCACTGTCCACTTACCTAGTCTGTACCTCTAGTCTGGCCTTTCTAAAATAATCAAGAGTAGCCTCGCAAAGACATCAGCCAGCTCCTTCAGCACCCATGGGTGCAATCCATCAGGTCCCATGGACTTGTGTTCATCAAGTTTTTTGTTTAAATGTACTCTAACCTGATCCTCCTCTACCGAGGTTAAGTTCTTCCTTGCTCCAGACTTTCCCACTGGTCTCAAAAGCCTGGGATTCCTGAAGGCTGTTCTTACCAGTAAAAACCAAGGCAAAGAAGGCCTTGGCTACCTCAGCCTTTTCCAGGGCTTCTGTTTCCAGGTCCCATTCCTATTCAGCAGTGGCCACTCAGATTTCCTTTAGCTTCTGTAGACATCCTTTCTGTTGCCCTTCACATCCCTTGCCATGTTCAACTCCAGATGGGCTTTGTCTTTCCTAACCTCATCCCTGCCTGCTCAGAGACCTACACCTCCATATGCCTCCTGAGTCATCTTTTGCTGCTTCCACTATTTGAATGCTTCCTTTGGGGATTTGAGTATAACCAGGAGCTCCTTGTTCAGCCATGCAGGCCCCCTGCTACCTTTGCTTGGCTTCCTGCACATGAGGATGGACCATTCTTGAGCTCAGGTAAGATGATTCTTGAAAATCAACCAGATCTCCAGAATCCATCCTCTTTCCAAGCTTACATCCCCTGGGATTCTTCCAAGCAGGTCCCTGAACAGGCCAAAGTCTGTTCCACATCTAGATGGAATTTCCTTTCTTGCAACTTGTGTCCATTTTCACCTGTCTTATCATTACCCATCTCCAAAAAGAATCTGGTCCATCTTCTCCACAATTCCCAATAAGCAGTTGTTGACAGCTTTTTCTTCTCCAGGCTGAACAAGCCCAGTTCCCTCAACTCAGCCTTTCCTCATACATCATATGCTTCAGTCCCCCTTACCCTCTTGGTGACCCACTCCTGGGCTCACTCCAGTATATCAATGTCTTTCTTGGAGTGGGGAACCCCAAACTGGACACAGCAGTCCAGATGTAGTCTAACAAGTATCAAATAGCAAAATCGTCTACCTCAACCTGCAGGCTACACAACCCAGTATGCACTTACCATTCCTTGCTGCAAAGCAAAGTATGAAGGAAAGTTAAGAGTTAGCAGCACAGGCAACAAACAGGAGGAGCTGGAAGCCATTATGCAGCTGGAAAACTATGATATAGTGGCAATCATGGAAACATGGTGGGATGACTTGCATAACTGGAGTGCTGCAATGGATAGCTATAAACTCTTCAGAAGGGATAAGCAAGGAAGGAGAGGCGGTGGGGTAGCCCTGTATGTTAGGGAGTGTTTTGACTGTCTAGAGCTTAATGATGGTGATGATAGGGTTGAATGTTTACGGGTAAGAATCAGGGGGAAGGCCAACAAGGCAGATATCATGGTGGCAGTCTGTTATAGACCACTCAACCACGTTGAAGACGCAGATGAAATATTCTATAAGCAGCTGGGAGAAGTCTCACAATCACTATCCCTTCAGGGAAGGGGAACTTCAACTTATTTACCAGATGTCTGCTGGAAATACAATACAGCAGAGGAAACAGCCTAGGAGGTTCCTGGAGTGCGTGGAAGACAACTTCCTGACACAGCTGGCGAGTGGGCCAACGAGGAAGGGTGCCCCGCTGGACCTGTTGTTTGCAAACAAAGAAGAACTTGTGGGTGATGTGATGGTTGGAGGCCATCTTGGGCATAGCAATCATGAAATGGTAGAGTTTTCGATTCTTGGAGAAGTAAGGAGGAGGGGTCAGCAGAACTGCTACCTTGGACTTCCAGAGGACAGACTTTGGCCTGTTTAGGGGCCTGGTTGACCGAGTCCCTTGGGAGACAGTCCTGAAGGGCAAAGGAGTCCAGGAAGGCTGGATATTCTTCTGGAAGGAAATCTTAAAGGCACAGGAGCAGGCTGTCCCCATGTGCCAAAAGACGAGCTGGCGGGAAAGAAGACCGGCCTGGCTGAATAGAGAGCTTTGGCTGGAATTCAGGGAAAAAAGGAGAGTTTATGACCTTTGGAAGAAGGGGCAGGCAACTCAGGAGGACTACAAGGATGTCGTGAGGTTATGCAGGGAGAAAACTAGAAGGGCAAAAGCCAAACTAGAAATTAATCTGGCTACTGCCATAAAAGACAATAAAAAATGTTTCTATAAATACATTAGCAACAAAAGGAGGGCTAAGGAGAATCTCCATCCTCTATCAGATGACAGGGGGAAACATAGTGACAAAGGATGAGGAAAAAGCTGAGGTACTTAGTGCCTTCTATGCCTCAGTCTTTAATAGTCAGACCAGTTGTTCTCGGGGCATCCTGCCCACTGAGCTGGAAGACAGGGACAGGGAGCAGAATGAAGCCCCCATAATCCAAGGGGAAATGGTTAGTGACCTGCTACACCACTTAGACACACACAGGTCTATGGGGCCAGATGGCATCCACCCAAGGGTACTGAGGGAGCTGGCAGAAGTGCTCACCAAGCCGCTTTCAATTGTTTATCAGCAGTCCTGGCTAACTGGGGAGGTACCAGTTGACTGCAGGTTGGCAAATGTGATACCCATCTACAAGAAGGGCCAGAACGAGGATTGAGGGAACTACAGGCCTGTCAGCATGATCTTGGTGCTGGGCAGGTCCTGCTTGATGAACTTGATCTCCTTCTCTGACAAGGTGACCCGCCTAGTGGATGAGGGAAAGGCTGTGGATGTTGTCTACCTAGACTTTAGTAAAGCCTTTGACACCATTTCCTACAGCATTTTCCTGGAGAAACTGGCTGCTCATGGCCTGGACTGGCGTACTCTTCGCTGGGTTAAAAACTGGCTGGATGGCTGGGCCCAAAGAGTTGCAGTGAATGGAGTTTACTCCAGTTGGCGGCCGGTCACAAGTGGTGTCCCCGAGGGCTATGTGTTGGGGCCAGTTCTGTTTAATATCTTTATCAATGGTCTGGACGAGGGGATCAAGTAAGTTTGCAGACGACACCAAGTTGGGTGAGAGTGTTGATCTGCTTCAAGGTAGGAAGGCTCTACAGAGGGATATGGACAAGCTGGATTGATGGGCCGAGGCCAATTGTATGAGGTTTAACAAGGCCAAGTGCCAGGTCCTGCACTTGGGCCACAACAACCCCATGCAACGCTACAGATTTGGGGAAGAGTGGCTGGAAAGCTGCCCAGCAGAGAAGGACCTGGGGGTATTGGTTGACAGCCAGCTGAATAGGAACCAGCAGTGTGCCCAGGTGGCCAAGAAGGCCAATAGCATCGTGGCTTGTATCAGGAATAGTGTGGCCAGCAGGAGTAGGGAAGTGATCATCCCCGTGTACTCATCAGTGGTGAGGCCGCACCTCAAATATTGTGTTCAGTTCTGGGACCCTCACTACAAGAAAGACATTGAGGTGCTGGAGCATGTCCAGAGAAGGCCAACGAAGCTGGTGAAGAGTCTAGAGCACACGTCTTATGAGGAGCGGCTGAGGGAACTGGGGTTGTTTAGCCTGGAGAAAAGGAGGCTGAGGGGAGACCTTATTGCTCTCTACAACTACCTGAAAGGAGGTTGTAGCGAGGTGGGGGTCGGTCTCTTCTCCCAAGTAACAAATGATAGGACAAAAGGAAATGGCCTCAAGTTGCACCAGGGGAGGTTTAGACTGGATATTAGGAAATTTTACTTCACTGAAAGGGTTATCAAGCATTGGAACAGGCTGCCCAGGGAAGTGGTTGAGTCACCGTCCCTGAAGGCATTTAAAAGATGTGTAGATGTGGCACTTAAGGACATGGTTTAGTGGTGGACTTGGCAGTGTTGGGTTTACAGTTGGACTCAATGATCTTAAAGGTCTTTCTCAACCTAAACAATTCTATGATTGTATAATTCTACTGGTCCATTTAGCAATATCCTTCCTCAGTAACTGCTGTTATTAACAGTGAAATAGGTAAAATACTCAGGCTCCAAGTAGAGAAAACTACCCATGTTCTTTATTACTTTTAAACTAAGAGAGACCTAGACCACAGTTCCACAAGTGTGACATCAGAAAGGCCAAATGCTAAAATCAGGATGACATAACTGTAGTCAATTTGTCATAATGGGCTCTGGATGAGGAGCTGCTCATAGGTCTCTGATCAGAAAAGAGTTGTATAAAGCAAGGGCAGGGCATCCTGTACTCTGCCAGATCAGCTAAGACTGTTATCAGGAAGAGGTTTATGCTGATCTCCAATGGCCTGCAGCATGAGTATGCTTTTCATCTCTGGGTGGAAAGTTCCCCAGAGTTTACCTTTCTGGATGTGTTCCCACATTAAGGCAACTGCTAATGAGCAGTGTGATTTGCCAACTTTTAGATGCTGTTGGATTCTGTGGTCATCAGGATGCAAGGGATTTCTCTAACATCAATCAGTTGGAACTGACTTTGGTGGTCTCTAAGGCACAGGGGACAATTGGGGGTATTTCAGACTAATTAGACAAAAATGTGGGTGGGTGGTTGGTTGGTTCATGCCTGGTCCAGACCTATTTTGTACTGCCCTAGTGAGTCAGCAATGGTCAGACTTGATGTTAATGTGCATGGAACCATAACCTTGGCCTCATCAGTGCTTCCCCTGACCCTCTCCAGTGGGAAGAACAGCTTTCCCATAGCTCTAGGGGCTAAAAATATTTGCTCCTAATGGATACTTCTCTTTAGGCTTATCACCTTGCTCCACTTATGCTTTTGTCATATGAAGAAACTCTTTTGTACTATGCTGAAGACTAATTCATCATATGTTGAGAGATCAGATCATACTTGCACTCCCAAGGAAAAAAAGTTATGAAAGAAAAAGCTTAATGCAACACTTTGTAATTATATAGTCAATACAGAGAGGGGCTATGTTGCTCCTATTCTTTCAATGAAGCACTCCACTCTCCTGTAATTTCTGCTTCACAATATCCTGTTACTAAAAATTTCATAAACAAAGGCTGGGGGCTTTTCCCCTTGACTTGTAAGTAATCTTTCACCAGTGACGTTGTATGCAGGAGCAAGGACTGTGCACCATAAGTGTGTTTAATCTTCAAATGATAGAGTTAAATCCTAAAATCCATTTTTCTGCAGCCAGTGGAAATCGTGCATTCAGCCCTTGCAGTCAGCACCTGCATTTTCAAAATTAGCAAACATTTTGAGATAGCTGCACAGATATCAACAACTTGTGTGTCTAATATCTGTCTTTCATTGAGTAGTATTGTATTTTTAGCAGGCTATTCTTTTTTCTTTTCAGAAATAGAATTTCAACACAGAAGTCATAAAGACTCCCCATCTGGCAGGTGCAGACACCTGTGCACTTACGCATGCATGCATACATGCGCTTAACACATGCTGTGCACACCACATACACATTTTTGTCATTCAAATATGAAACAGAAAAGAACATCAGCAGGGATGTCTCTCAGTAATTAGCTATTATTGAACACAGCATTAGGTTTTCCCAGAGCTTGCTCGTGGATAATTCTCATGTACTTTGCAAGTGTGTGAGTTCTCTAGTAATTTCCCTCTTTGTTTTTGTGCACCTCCATTCTTTAAAATGGGGGAAGAAACAGGCTTTTTGGGGTCCATTTAACAGATTCATATCTGAGGAGTCAAATGTTTGCAAGTCAGAATGGTTGACAGATTGAATTTCCATTTCAAATTCAGTGTCAGCTTCATTCTTATTAAATAAGTATTGATTTTCTGCAGTGAAATTCTAATCAGAATGCTCCTGACAAAGGAAAGGAAACTGAGTGCAGAAGAGGTGTTCTGTGAGAGAAGAAAGGATATTTAGTGCCTCCTCTCTCTGAAGAGGAATATGATTTTTGGAGCTTTGAGCTTGATGTCCAAGATTCCCTTCAAAACAAAGTCTATGAAAATAAATACTGAAATTTTGGACACTTTTCTTGCTATCTAGGTTTTGTAGTAGTGACATACTTCAGACTACAGTGACTATTATAACTGTTGGAGTCATGAATGCTTTTATGAGATTTAAGGCCAATCCTTAAATCTAATCTCCTTTTTCCAGGAGCTTTGCATAAGACCTGGAGAATACTGGGAATTCTTGTTTAATACTGGAAGAAGGTGTAGGCAATTCACAGAGGTCAGAGTGAGAAGGGATCACTAAGATCAATGGGGTTTGGTCATGGAGTCAAGCTGCTGTAGAACTTGCACCTAGTGACGGATCAGCGTCACCTCTCTGCTTAGAGCAGGGCGTTATGTCAGATGACTTCCAGAGATCCCCTCAAACCTAATTTTTTCCTTGATGCTATGATAATCGATGAAAATAAATCTAGAGTACAGAACCCAGCAGTTTCCAACTCTGCACACCTGGTCTGCATCCTGGCTCCATATCAAGGTAAATTTTCGACATGCTTCACTCCTTCCTCCATTTCCAGCCTTTCCAATTTCCATTTGTAAAGACCTGGTGAAAGCAGCCATGTGATCCAACACGTTCCAGCTTGTCAGGAGCACAGAACTAAAAGGTTTGTTTAGCAGAACCACGTTTGTGTGTTGACTGTTGCCTTAATGTAATGTATTTCAGTTTTTCTATCTAAAAAGTATGACAAATCGCCTTCCCAGTGGCCGTGGCTACATGGTATTTGTAATCATGGTCAGCAGCAAAGAAGTTAAAAGACCAGAAAAATGCAAACTGTCACCCTGCCTCGCCCCCCACCAGAGGGCTTTATGAATGGACTTTTATGAATGTTGTTAGCTTTCCAGCTACAAGACATTTTAAATGATGGATGAACAAAAGCATCATCTGTGCAAACACTGGGATGTTTGAACCCAGAGGAAGGTTCAATAATTAGTCATGCAGAATATTAGTAACGCCCTTTGGTCATACTCCAAGTTCCTCCTGGATTACAACACAATGTCACAAATCATCAGCTGCTGTGACTGGTATTTTCACAGAGGAAAAGCTTCCTGGTGGTAGTACTGAACCTTGGAATAATATTTAACTCTGCTTCTTCCCTAAAAACTGGTAGTATACAGTGATCATTTCATTCAGCAAAGAGATTTTTCTGCTTATACTTCTGGAAAATGAACTGGTTTTTTTTCCTCTTTCCTTTCCAATCCTGTTATCCCTACAGAACTGACTGTGTTCAGCAATAGAAAGCAGGATAGTTTTCTACTGTTTATATTATTAACATAACTATGAACAGTTAAATATGCAGAGCCCTCTCTGTTGTAGCTTCAAACGAGTACTGAGATGCACCTTTCCAGCCCCACTGTGGGCCCTAGGCTACATGGAGGGAGGTAAATGAGGGCAGGATTTGAAAGCAATGCTTTGTCTTTCCCACTTGTACCCGAAGGAAGCATTTGCCCAGCGGAAAGGTTTTCAGATGATATTGTGCATGGAAGAAACAGCATAGTTTAGTTTCCAGACTACAGGAAGGTTTGTGGAACAGACACATAGATAAAAATGACCTTTCAGTCAGCAAGCTAAGAAAATTTAATCTGGAAATCATTGGGATATAATAAATGTGGAGCTTTATGCTACTGCTTTTTGCAAAAGCACTTTTAAAGTAGGACTGCACTTTAAGTCATTCAGTCTCAAATAGGATTGGACTGTAGGGACAGTATGGAGACAGAGATTATGTAAAGAGCAGCAGAAAAAAATAAAATGTCTTTCTCTTCAGCTTTAAGGTTCTCCAGCAACTAGCAGATTTCACAGTTATTGTTATTGACAGCAAAGGCCCATATGGCGTTAAAGATACCACACAGTGCTGCACATTACTCAAAAAAAAATCCTATTCACCTAACATTCTACCTTTAAACTGGCTCATTGTGCACTTAGTATCACTTCAAGATAAAAAAAAAAGCAGTTTAGGCAGACAGGTTTAAAGTGGAACTCAGTCAAGCACACTTTCCTGGATAAATGAGGCTAACTTCAATGCACACGTAGCTGAAACCTCCTGTGATTAAATATTGGCTCTGTATGGCAAGGCATTCTGGCTGTGACTTCAATTGTCTGTTTTAAAACAGAAGCCTCCTGCAGAAAAAAGATTATTTAGTTAGCTAAATAAAGTGCTTGTTGAAAATCCAAAGAAATCATTTGTGTGATAAATAAGGTTGCTTATTACCAAGCTAGGATGATTATAGCTATTTTATGAAATTTTAATTACATTATGTGGCTGCTCAAATATTGGTTTTGAACATTAATCAAGTTACTTGGGAAGCATTTCACGGAAGGGAAAATAAAAATGAAATGGCTTATTTACTTATCCCAATGTATTAAAAACAAAATTCAGCAGGGAAATCATGAAAAAGCCATCAGGGAGAAAGTACTGCCTAAGAGTGTTCACAGTCAATAGAAGTCTGAAACAAATTTTCACTTGAGTGATTCACCAGCACTGTCTCGGTAGTGTCTCCATGCGCCAGACAACACAGTATCCTTAAAAAGCCATGTGTATAATTTTATAGGTAAGTTTATAGCCTGAAGCATTCAGATATTTTACATGTTTAGAAAAACATAAGATATTCCTATGTTACTAGAGAAACAAGATGTCTACCAATTTTGTTATTCAAAACATGAAGCTATTTATGGGTTCTGAAAAGTCAATAAAAATTCTTGGTCAGAAAGCGAGTTTGCAGCGAGGAAAGGTGAATATAAGTCTGCATTAACTAGACAGATACAGATTGACGCTGAACTGATGTGGCAGGTCCCATGTTTTGCCATTGCATATGTTTCCCGTCTCAGTGATTTATTTCCTGTGGTAAATTGCACAGGACAGAGACGTCACCAGAAGTCTGCTGCGTTATTTCATTTTACGTTTTTATTAGCCTTCAGAAACATTCCAGGTTTGTATTAACATTGCTGTCTGGAATAGCAATTCCAGGGCAGTATCTGTGCGTACAGTTGTACCACGTAGAGATCAGCACTGATGGTGGCAAAAGCCTCCTGATGGCACTTCATCACTTGCATCCATGAACTCACAGCTGTATTCAACAGAGCCCTTTAAAGAGACGCAGGCAAGAATCTCTTCTGTACTGCATGATGAAAGAGAGTACTAAATGTGACCTAGCTCTGCTTTTCCCTTATCCGCAAATGGAGTGATGTGGAAAACGCCTTTCCCCTTCCCTTTCTCCCTCGCAGAAGCTGAATGAACGCCCAGCAGACTTCTGCCCAGTTAGCCCAGGAGCTGCAGCTTACTGGTTTCCTTAGGCCCAGAAGGAAGAGGGAAAGGACAAAAACGAGACAGCAGATGCTGGTTTGCATTTCTGTCCAGCTGTATGAAAAAAACATGCTTTGCATCTTGCAGGTGGTGCAGTGGTACACATGCTATTCACTCATCAGGAGCCCCAAAAGCTGTTGCTTTACTCAGCTACCTTCACAGCGCACCCTTGGACATCCTTTTCCAGCCAAAGGCTCCATTTAGAAACTCTCCAGTACGATATTGTTTATACTAAAGGGATGGGATAACGTGAAGTACAGTAAAAAATACAGCTAGTCACTTTACAGTAATTTGATTTTAACTTAAAAGAGTGGTGTTTAGCTTTCCTGTGTAACTAGGTATGCAAAGATGATTGCGGGTCACCAAAGGTGATGAGAAAAATAATAATAAGGAAAGTATCATAAATTTTCTCACACGATAACATCAAAACTTTAAGTATATCAAAGTTATTTCTTAGGGCATGTCTGTAGTTTTATTTCAAACTAGTTGATATTTGTATGCGAATAGTATCTTTTCATGAAGAAATTATAGCACTACATTAGACTGTTTGGCAATGAGAATTCGCCATTATTACAAGCATTGTTCTCAAGCCCTTTAAAAGTAATTCAATGTTCTTCCCAAAAGTATTTTACTTGTGTTGTACAATATATACCCTATCAAGCTAAAGTATTACAATTTATTGATAATAATTTCAATACTAATATCTGATATGATTTGCGGTATTTCTTTTCCCGTCTGACAAGAGAAAATGCCTGAGGAGAAAAAACAAAGTAGAACAATCTAGAGTTTAGATAATCACATAAAATTTTGAATCTGAATATTTTTCTTGCAACAAAGGATAAAATAGTGTGAAATACCAAGGGACAACCTAGGTTCTCTAAACATGCTTTAAACAACCATTGAACCCAGAAAACCCTGGCTATTTAAACTCTGTCCAAAGATTGACTTTCAACTGTCTGTTTATCTAGATCAAAATATTATTTAGATCACTTTGAAACTGCTGCCCAAGTTTGCATTTTCATTAGATATCAGCTCAGACCTTCTCTGCTGTTAAAGATAGTGGTATTCAGGATTGGACATTTGTATCACCAAAGCATTAATATAGTCTAAATATGCAGTTGGGATAGTGTATATATGAATCTCCAGAAACATAAATTCATTTTCCATCTATTTTATACAAATTGCCTTAAACTGGCTTTGTAAATATTAATCCTTCCTAAGAAGCCTTACGTAGTTTCAGTGACAAAGAAAAACTGTTTTGTGCCCATCTATGTAAGTTTGTCTCCTTAGTGGAATTTTAACTCCCAAAATGAATGTTTGGATTCAGTGACATCCAATAAAAAATTTCTTGGTTTTGTTGGTTTATTTTTAGTCTGAATTGTTTACTTGGGTATGTCGAGCAAACTCCCCATACTTACTTGAATTATTAGCATCCAGAATTTTGATTCCAAGAGGAAATAACGTTTTGAGCTCTTAAGTCTATGTGTGTTTCAGCTTTTCAGCTACCTATTTAGCCAAAATGAAACATGGTAAATCTTACACGGAACACAGTAAAATAGATTTGCTGAAGACTGCTGAGGGCTATGCAGCATTTCATAACTTCTGAAGACGCCATTAGAGAGAGTACTTGTTCCATTGCATTTCACCTGGGTATGTCTTAAATTAACTTTGAATAGTGGGAGATTGAGGGAAAAGAAAGACTTTCAAAAAAAATTGAATTTTCACCACAAGGACCATCCAGGTCCAAGGACATCCACATTTCTGTATTTTGCACTGTTCAAAGTTCAACTGAATAAGAATTGAGTAAGAATATTTTATGTTCATATAATTATGTAATTATTTTGTTTTATGATACTTTTCATTCTAAAGAATCCCATGAAACTTCAATATTCCTACAAAGAAACTGGGAGATATTTTGCTGAAGGATACTAGACTATAGCTGAAGAGCAAATAGCTTTTTGTCAAGTCAAAGTTTCAGGATTTAAAAAACTGTTTCTCCAGTCTTTTCCTCTCATTAGGTTAGTGACCAATGAACTCAAATGAATGAGAAAGACTGTGTTTAATTCATGTTATGTGTACTTTAGCCTAAGTCTTCTTCATCCCAAACAGAATTCATAACTAAATGTTTATTTACTACTCTGAGAGGAAAGGAAAGGAATGTGCAGTCTCTCCTGTTGGAATGATTCCACCTTGGATAAGTAATGAACCCTTCCCTTCAAAAGGTACTCGAGCCTTTGCTTCCACTAGGAGCCCAGGACAAGGCTGTAGCTGCTGAGAGTTAGAATTAATCTATCTTATGGTTTCTCTGCACTATTGTGCATGTAACTGTACGTATTAACTAGAAAAAAAATCAACAAGAGGGAGATTGTCAGAACTGATTGGAAAAGGAGGAATCCCCCACTCTCTTATTTTGATATAAAACCTACTCTTTGACTTCAAAATGTTCTTACTATAACTGGTTTATCAGTGTGGTGGATTGACCCTGGCCAGCAACTAACCACCCACCCAGTCGCTCATCCACTTGTCCTCCACCAGGATGGGGGAGACAGTTCGATGAGCAAAAGCAAGAAAACTTTTGGGTCAAGATAAAGGCAATTTAATAAGTGAAGGAAAGAGAAAAAACACAAAGGATGAAAAGGCAATCACTCCCCACGCCCACAAGCAGACTGATGCCCAGCCAGTCTCCAAATATCTCTGAGGTCAGCTGTCCTGGCTGTGTCCTCTCCCAGTCTCTTGCCCAACCCCAGGCCTACTCCCTGGGGAGGCGGCACAAGAAACAGAGAAAGTCTCAATCCTGTGCAGGAACTGTCCAGCAATAGCTGAAACTGGTGTGTTATCAACACTGTTTTAGTTCAAATCCGAAACACAGCACCATACGGTCTGCTATGAAGAAAGTTAACTCCATCCCAGCCAGACCCAGTACAATGAGTTAAGGCAAGAGATCTCAATTTTGATAATTCAGCATTTCCCAATGGAAAAGCTGGTTTACTGGAAAAAATCTCAAATTCCCAACCAGCTGTATACTATTACATCTGTTCCAAAAAGTTCCATGTACATGAGAACAAACTTTGATTTCCTTCCAAGGAAAACACACAAAGTAAAGTGTGTGGAAATTAATTTACCTACTTTGAAGTGACAAAATTGCTCAGCTGAGTTCACTTAGATTGAAAGTCATCATTCCCTAGAATCTAGGTTTCCAGAATTTGTAGACTATGCTACTAAATTATGTCCTTCAGGATGTTTCTCATAGTGTTGTATTCTCAATAAGGGGGCATGAAAACTAAGGAAAAAATGAGGAAAATATAAAACCATAGGATTATATATTTAGAAGAAATACACTTAAATTAGTAGGTTGCTCAGCTTGCCAGGGTATTTTGATTATTTTGTCTTTCTGTTATTTGTTGCTATATTCTTCACTATATAACTCAGTATTCTGTAAACTCAGTATGATCAGCATGCTCTTTTAGTAGATATATTACAGAAGATAATATTTTTTAAAGAAAACAAAAAAGAAAAAAAAAAGTCGCTCATGCTCAAAGAGCTCTGGGAGATTACAAAGAGAATATATTATAAATAAGAAATAAGCACCAGATGTAGAAATGAAGTTGGAAACAGCATTTTCAAATAAATGATTTGGAGCTATGTAAGGAGAGATAATGTGCCACAATACCTAAACTGGAATTAAAATTGTAGGAGCTACAGTAACATTCAGATCCAGGAAAGGTCCCATTTAGAGCTGCTCTTTGGGCTGTGCTTAGAGGTTTGGAAGCCAGTAGAGTTACACTTGTAAAACCGATGTGAAAGGGAATCACATTACACAGAATATGTAAGTAATGTGGCATCAATACCAAAACAGAGCAGGACCCCTGTCCTCCTTAATTTAAAAGCTGGTCTTTTTTCTTCCTCACAAAGAGTTTCACTGTGGATCCACCTTCTCCTTCTCTTTCCTTCACCTGGGACATTCCCTATGTTTCATTTGCCTTTCACAAGAGCCCTGTGCACTGCACGTTCGCTGTGTGCATTTGCTGAAAGACACAACTTGTTTTAGTTGTTCAGATATTTGAATCACAGAGGACCTTTCTATGGCACCTTCAAATCCTACTCTTCATACAAGAGAACCTTATCTCCGATATCCTTCCTTGTAACATTTGCTTCTTCCTTTTTTTTTTTTCCCCCTTGAGTCTAATGCAATTGTGCTGTTTGCTTTGCCTCCCTCTGGATTTTGAATAAGATCTCCAAACATTTCCAAACAACTTGGTAAGGTCTCAGTCCCATTGAAATTCAATAGAAGGTAAGCACTTCAGTATCTAAAGATGTTTTGTAAGTGGTATTCCTTTTTAAGCTATTTTCAAAAATAGTGTGATGCCTCTGAGATGGGAGAGCTGTGAGCCATGGTGACTTACTTCCTAGGCTAGATGTTTATCATTAGGCTAATGAAATATACTAATGCAACAATAAAAGCCAGGATAAGTTTTCAAACATTTTTAAGTCCTATAACATAGAGCCAAATAAATTGCTAATCTGAAATAGTTCTTAGCCCAGAGAAGATTATTCTCTGAGATTTTCTCTCAGTTGGTTTAGACAACCTAACATCCCACTGATATGACAAACCTGGACACCTCTATCTCTCCCATTTCACGTTTAGAGGGTCTCAGGTGCCTAAATCAACATTTTGAATTCTGCTCCAGAATCAGCATTTTGGTTTTGCAAAGTGACATTCAAATCACTTCCACTTTGTTCTCCTGTGGATTAGCCTCATTTCCGTCTTTAAGTTGCCTACTCTGAAGTATCTATTATCTTTTTCAACATCTTCTCCAAGCTGCTTTTCAAGTAGAAGAGTCATTGTATTTCCTTGAACAAATTTTTCAACAGAAATTGCTTTTAAATGATTCTTGATTATTCTGTGAAACTTTGTTGACAAAAAGAAACATTGATGTAGCATGCCTAAAACATTTGGCTTTGAGAATATTTTAGCTGAAAATGAACAAATTCAAAGAGTGAAAGGGGTAGCATCTAGGAGAAGGGAGACATGCAAGGACAGAGCGGATTAATCAAGATTCACATTAAAGTAGGTGTTGTCCTATTTACTGTTTCCATTCCAAATTGTGTTTCTTGAAGAATGTCATTAGTTTTCATCTGTCATTGTATTTGCTCCATTTGTCTAAACAAGAAGGTGGAAGAAAATGAAAATAATATTATAGCTTATGATAATGCAGAAAAAACCCAAGACTGTTGTTCCTTGTTACACGTTAAAGATTCATATTTGATCCTATGAGTTAGGTGGAGTGTTGACAGCTATTACACAACCTTATTTCAAGAAAATGGGCAAAAAAGTTGAACAAAATGGTCTTAATCGCTTTTTATGTTACCCTAAGCTTCTAAACACTTTCCAAATATTCTATCATGGTGAGTTCTTATGGCTTCAAATTTGAAGGGGCTGCACTTGTTGCCTTTTAAATTTCCTTGCGTGACCTGGGGAAAGATAAGGCAGCTACCAGCTCAATACATTCTATTTATTGGAGTAGTGGACGTTTTTCCAACAGCACTACTTTGTTGGGTCTCTAGTGTGGTAGTCATTCTCCTTGTATAAAAGAAAGAGAAAATACTCTGCTCACTCACTCAAACGGAAAGGGAACCTTCTTCATTTAAGTTCTCTGGGTAGCATGGGATGGATACATTCATTGTAACTTAGGCAGAAAGAGCAAACGGCACCAGTGATTACATCTATCCTTCTTCTTAATCATGTAACTTATCACTCTTGTAGTAGTTAGATTTTAAACCAGCATCACTTCCTGATCTTCAAGGACAACATGAAGGCTTATCCCTTTAGATATAGCTCTTACGTCACATTACTTTGTTGGAAGGACACCTATTTTCTGTATAAGAATGATGGGTTTTTTTTAGAAATCATGGTTGGTTGAAGTTGAGCTCCTTTATTACACATGCATTTGCTTTTGATATACAGTCATTCATTGTATCTCTACTGAGAGCAGTTGATTTGATAAACTTTTTTTTACTTTCTGAAGAAAACATCTTCTCAAATCAGAGAAAGGAAAGCCCTTAAAAGAGTTGCTTAGTTTTCTGCAGCATGTCATAGAAGGAAAATGCCAGGCCATCTATCACTCCTATCAACTCTACTAGATCAAACCATTGTGGGCAAACATTCAATCCTTAGCAGAATCACTTTGGCAGGTACTGAATGGAGCTGTTGATACTACTTTTGCTGGTAAATTCAGTGTGGTCACATAGTACAGGGAGGTAGAAGGTCAGATCGCATGTGGCTATCTCTAGCTTTTCAATTCCTTTTATTGCGATTCAATTTAGATCACATGCTTAATTCCACACTCCTTGTTATTTCAGTTTTTTATTGTGTTCTGTGTTGTAACTTGTAGGGTCTTTTACTGATAATAAGGACTTATTCCATGCAGATTTAATACAAGAAGCAATTCAGTATTAGTTAGTCAATTCTCGATGAAACCAGAATTAAAAGAATCTTGGCTTGTACAATAACAACTTGCTTGTATCTTCTTACAAAATAAGATTTACTGTGAAGATAAAAGGACAGTTCTTTATGACACTGTAATTTCTATGGAAAACTTAGTGTTTCAGCAGATTTTCCACATAGCAAGGGTTTTCTTTGTTTCCCTGCCTTCCCATTTTTTCTGTTACAGGCTCTTTAATTTTTCTTCTATCATAACTTCACTCATTCTTATAGCCCTGTTCAGGGATGTGTTCAGTATTTATAGCTATATTTCTTATTGTGTGTTAAATTTAAATGTATTTTCTATAAATTCCCAAATTCTGTACAGGTTTGTTCAGATTATTTACATTCTTGTCAGGACCTTCTTCTTACTTTTTGCAGGGCTTATGTTTAAATGGATACTGAAGAGATAAAAATATATGAACAGACTTTCAAAGATGCTGAGCAGCCAAAGTTTCTATTGCCTTCAACAGGAGCTTTGTGCAGGATCTTCAAAAAATGTGTCAACAGAGTCCTAGTTGAAGAAGTGTTTTAGTACAAGTTATTTAAAATTTCAAGACTGTACAGAGGTAGTATCTGAATGTTAAGATATTCAGATAAGTGGCTTTTGTAGTTTGAGAAGGTGGACGAAGCAGTAGATGTCTTCTGCAACTATGGTAACCACTAGAAATGGAATGGTATCTTATTTATGTGAAGTTGGAAGCTGGATGGGTTTTTACTGTGTATGTGTAAAATAAGTTAGTGTTATTGATAGACCTATTCCTGACATCTTTTTGTAGTTCATGTTGTTTCTCTCCATTTTGTGGCAGCCCTTGACAACCAAAATTGGGTTTACTTCATCCATCCTTCATATCAGAGAAATAAAATAGCGAGTACTGGCGAAACCAAGACAAGTTTATCTATGTGATATCACTTCTCTTTCATTTTGATCTGTCATTTTGTTTTCATTCCACACTCATCTTCATTCCCAACGAAGAGATACACATAATGCAATAGTGCTGACTGAATGCAGAAAGCTGAGTTTTGTCATCAGTTATGCCACATCTTGCTCAAATGATGAAACACATTTAAAAACATGCTTTGAACTCCATTTTAAAATATGTTTTTCCTAAATGTGTTTCATGTGCAGTGTGCTTACTTAAATACTATCCATTCATTGGTATTGGCTTTGATGTCAGTCTATTTATGTCAGGTAAATTGTTAGAGTTGTTGCTTATTGTAGAAGTCAGAGGAATTGTTATATATTTCACAGTACCTATGACTATTTCCTTACTATACCTACAGTCTTTAAGGCTGAATTTTGAGAACAGAACAATAGCTAACTGCATGTTTGTTTGTGTGTGTGTGTGTATGGTAGAGAGCAAGAGTTAGAAACCTGACCTACTATACACTATACCTGACTGATTATAAGTTAACTATTCCAACTACATTTCTCATCAGTGAAGATCTTTTTCTCTTATGACACTAACATCATCATGATCATCAGTATTGTTCGTAGGAACCTTTGCAGAGAATTCAGCAAGAACAAGCGAGACTTTGATACCATTTAGAAACAGGCTTGAAGTTTGCCATTTGTTCCTACTGCATGTATTCACAGAGTCAGATTCAAAGTGACTGTTTTATCTTTTTTATTTGTTAACATGAGGACATAAAAAATGAAATCAGTCATCACAACATCATCAGGTATATTCTCAAAATTTAGATGGCGTTAGTATCAGTCATTAGCAATCCATCTCTGCATTAGTGAAAATCATTATACTAGATGTAAAATTACTAGTTTGTGGCATTATATTATATCATATTAGTAAATCATAGCATTGAATAATGTTATCATATCAGGTAGGGTGTACACCCAGAAAAAAATTAAAATGTTTCATCAGAAGTGGCTTGAAGAGAAGTTGACCAAGTTACAATATTAAGGGTGGAGAATGACATACTGTAGAAAGGTTTCTTTGCAACAAGTTGAGCTTTGTTGATCTTTTTCAATAAAGTTGAACTTTCTACTATAATCTCATGTGGGCATGTATGTTTATATTTCACTTTACATTCAAGTGAAGGCAAGTATAATTTTTCCACTCCTGTGCCACAGATCACTTGAATTCTAGAAGAAAGAGAGCTAGAAAAGCAGACAGATGTTTTAGGCAATTTAAGCAGAAAAGAGTAGCATTTTTTTCCTGCTGTATGGGAACATAATCAGGGAAACATAGTAAATGTTTAAGCAAAACTTTGTTATCCCTGGTCTTGCTCATATATAAGCCTTTTGTTTAAATATAAGCACAGGGGTTAAATAAAATATTGATGATTATTGTGTCATCATTAGACCACTCCTCTTGGAATTTTTGCTGTTGGATGAACTCCTTTTGGTTCCATGGGTGCATTACCTAAGTCACTTATACTATACTTTACCTTCTAAGGAAGGCAAAAGAACAGACACATGATCTAAACATTAGTCAAGCAGAGAAGGTAGCTGCCTGCATGCTTCTGGAATTACTTCATGAAGTCCACTGTGGTAATCTATAATGGCCAGCAGATTGAGTACATGTAAGAAACAAAGCAAAATTTATGTCACCTAATGACCATTATTTTCATTACACTTTGTTTTAAAAGGTCTGGATGGTATAAATGAAAGGAAAACAAGTTTAAGCCTCTGTCTGAACACTAGATTGTATTGCTGTTCTTTTATTGTATCAATTAACTTTAAGTTTTAAACAAGAGTGAGGGAGCTATATTGGCAATCAGTTCTCCTTGTTTGCCTCTTTAATAACAATCTTTTAATTGTTAATACTTTCATGAATTGCAATGTAAATGTTTCCTTGAGCTTTATTTTGCATGTTTGGAACATATTGTTGATTTTTTTTTCCAATTTATTCATTGTCATGTTTACATTAGAAAATGCATCAGAGATGTTTTTCTATCACACGAGAACTGTACAGATGAAAATTTACATTTGTGGACATTTACCATTGCTGCCAGGATTGGCAAGGAGAACTAGTTTTTTTAAACAGTTTTCTTTAAAATGGAACAAAGACTTCCACATGCATAGTGTTAGAAAAGGGAAAAAAAGTCATCCAGATGAGTCCAATTGCAAGTCACCCTGTAGTCTGTTAGTTTGCTGGAGGTGTTCTTGGCAACGCAGAGCTATGCATTTTGCCTGTGTTTGTCAAAAATACTTTGAAAGAAATGGAATCACTCCAATCATTAAAGCCTAATTTCTGCAAGCAACAGGTGTGAGAGGCACCATGTGATGAAAAACATATTCCATATTTCCAAATGTCATGAGCTCCCATGATACGAAGTTCAAGTAATATCATCTGTGGCTTTAGCTGATGATAGAAATCCATACAGGAAATTCTGTAATTGCTGCTATCTGGGTGTTTTGATAACATGTCAGGAATTACAGAAATTATATACATGTGTGCAAACCCACACACTTGTGTGTGTGTAGTGTTTTGTGCTGATGGATTTTATGTTTAGAAAGATACATGTTTGCTTTTGGATCATCTCCCTTAAACAGATGGTATCTTTGTGATTGTTGTGACTCTTCATTGTTGCTGCCGGCTGATGACTCACCGAAGGAAAATCCCAGCACACTCAGTAGGAGAAAATAAGGCTGTTTGGTGTTCTTTGCTACATCTAATTTTCTAACAGAATTTCGACAGATGTGACAATTTTGCTGAAATGTTGTCAAAATAATAGCAACAAGTTGACAAATCAAATCTGGCTCATGTTCAGTCCCCTGGTATTATACTGGTTCATCTGCAATAACAGGGGAATTTATACCGGTGTCATCCTTGACAACTTGATCATTTTAGATGGCACATTATCAATTTTTTGTCCTTCACCATGCCTTGCTTTTTGTGCTGTATGCTATTCTCTCTGGTATTTTTTACAAATAAATATTACCAAAGGTAAAATAGTGTTCCCTGGTTCCCAACTGGCAAGAAAAAATAAGGAAATCATAAGCATAGGAATTTTAAATCTGAGGTCAAGATATGAAGGAAACTAAGCTTTAGTAGAGATTTTTCTCTTTTGTGCTATTGGGCCAAAGTAAAACTGGGAATAGCAATACCAGAAATACTCAACACCTGCAGCACTGGAGTCCTACACTTGAAAAGTTCCAAGCAGAGATCTTTGGGAGTACAGTCTGGCTATGCCATCTAATGAAATATGGGAAATATGCTTTGTGAGAGAAGTTATTTTGCTCACTCCACCAAGCATTCCTATGTAAAGATATTCTAGTGGCTCCACAATGAGAATGTTTTTATGAAACTTTTTCCTCTCTTTGCTGAATAGAACTGATTTTGGCAAAGATTTTTTTTGAAATGACATAAGGGAAGAGATAGAAATCAGAAGGATGGATGGCCTCTTTGAAGAGTAAGTATAAAGATCCCTGCTGCATCTGGGTCCGAACAGAGAAACACCAAAATCTCACTGCCCAATGCCCGAGTAAGAGATTTGCAATGGATTCACTGCTTATATAGTCTACTTCTCAGCTTTGTAGCTGTTCTGTTTTACATGGGAGATTAAACAGCCATTATTCACAGGCAAAAAAAAAACCCTTACTTCATAAATTAGTGGTCATGCAGAAGAGGGATTTGAACCTTAGGCTTTCAGGCTGTGTCTCCCTGCCTCTCAGGGAGCTCTTCAGTATTTTACAGGCTCAGTTATTCTGTGTTGTGTTGTGCAAGAGTCATAAATGCACTGTGTGAATGTGCAAGTTCACAACAGATAGCATGTTGAAATGACTAAAAGGATATAAATTAATCAAAACTCCCCACATAAAGTACTGTTAATTAATCAATAAGACATTTGAAAGTATGAAGCTTGATCCTTATATTGGCAAGAGAACATAACTTTTCTTAATTTCTCTTTTTCTCTGCACATGTTGTTTTAAAGTATCAGTGTGAAATTTGTTATTTGTAGGTAAAATAATCCAAACACCAGTGTGAAGCCTGATCACTTGTCTGGATTCTTTGCCCAATGTGATTTACTTTCCGAAAGAGAATACTGCATTTACAACAGTATTTTGCAATTTAGTAAACTCAATAAGTATTTATATGAATTCATTCTAGTAGGCTATAAAGTATTCTGCTGTCAGTCCAGGTCTCAGTGCATAAACATCAAGATCAAAAATGACACTAATTGGTACATTTGTTGTCACCCTCTGTAGAAAGGTTAAGGGCTAAAAAGTCATTCCTATCTCACAATCATAGCGCTAGCCTGATTTTCAGGGTATTTTGACTGATTCACCATTTTGCAGCAGTGAAAACTGAATGTAAAACTTTAGAGAAAACAGAAAGGAACGCTGACAAATCTGAACGAGGCAAAAAGTATGCTAGGGAAAGTGTCATGTGAATTTTAATGTCAATGATGTTCTGCACTCGGATGATATAAGAAGGGAATGTGAGAAAAACATAGGCAGGTAGAGAAATTGACAATCCACATCGGGAGTGAAAAGGAGAGTGAAGCTGATTAATATGTGGCATACTTTCTGTAAACAAATAAAAACCTACTCCTCACAGCTGACAATTTATTACTTTATAAAATAACTGTTTTGTATGTAAAATACTAATGAAGCATTAAAACAGATCTGATAGTTGCCTTTCTACAGCTGCCGTGGTTTAACCCCAGTCAGCAACTAAGCCCCACGCAGCCGCTCGCTCACCCTCCCCCCTCCCGGTGGGATGGGGGAGAGAATAGGAAAAGCACAAGGAAGAAAACTCATGGGCTGAGATGAGAACAGTTTAATAACTGAAACAAAATAAAATAAAATAAGAATAACAATAACAATAATAATAAATTGTAATGAAAAGGAAAATACCAAGAGAGGGAGGGAGAGAGAGAGGAACGAAACCCAGGGAAAAACAAAAAAACAAGTGATGCAACCACTCACCACCCACTGACCGATGCCCAGCCAGTCCCCGAGCAGCGACCGCTGCCCCCCGGCCACCTCCCCCCAGCTCCTATACTGAGCATGACACTATATGGTATGGAATAGCCCTTTGGCCAGTTGGGGTCAGCTGTCCTGGCTGTGCCCCCTCCCAGCTTCTTGTGCGCCTGGCAGAGCATGGGAAGCTGAAAAGTCCTTGACCAGTGTAAGCACTGCTCAGCAACAACTAAAACATCAGCATGTTATCAATATTATCCTCATACTAAATCCAAACCACAGCACTATACCCGCTATGAGGAAGAAAATTAACTGTATGCCAGCTGAAACCAGGACAACAGCACACTGGGTAATGTCAAAAATATTGTTTACAGTGGTCTGGCACCTCTAAATCTTGTTACAGTGTACCATTTTCTGTATAACATCTTCTGACCAGCTGAAGTCAATGTGATCATGACTCTATTGCGTGATGACAGTCAGCTAGGGGTAGCATACTAACAAAATTGAGGGGGAAAAGAAATGACTCTAAGGATCAAATTTGGAAAAAATAGTCTTCTGAAATAATTGTCCTGATCCAAAATAAGGATTTTAACTCTACATATTCGGGCCCCTTCCCTCCTTTATTAGTATTAATTTGAAAATGTAATTTGAACCATGTGAGATAGATATACTGATTAAAATATTTATAAATGAAATATTCTTTTATTTAAAAAAAAATGAGAAGAAGAACAAGTTTGGGTTAAAATTAGATCCTGAATTCAAGTCAGATTAGACTTTGTGACCACAGTCACAGATGGCATTATGTGCAGCATTATTACCCCTGTCTCCAAGTGCTTCCAAAAGCTGAAAAGAAGAGCAAGCCCAGCACTGGAGTCTCAAGCTGTTTGTGCTGCCTTTCAGCAGCAGCTTTATGGAGAATCTAGAAATAGTCTGGTGCTGGTGAAGATGCTCAAACATAGTCTGGGCCTTGAATAAAATTTCCAAAAGTGTTCCAGTGAGTTGAAGCTTAATCTATCAAAATTCAATGGGCTTTAGATTTCTAAATTACTTTGAGCCAGAACAGTCAAGCTCCTCAATGGCTTTGTAGATTTTCTCATTGGACACTTTCGGACATTTTCTCCTTTTTTTTTTCCTGCTCATCACCCCCTTTGTCCATGCAGACAGAGAGATCACAGACAAGCCATTAACAGCAACGTAATAGCAGTTGCAGTGCGGGTGCACCTTCACCGGAGTTCAAGGACCAGAACCTCAGCCTTTGCAAAGAAACATTTTGTTCATTCCAGTCAGCTGAGAATAATGCTGCATTAGTTCTGCAAAATGCCTGAAAAATGCCAACCTAAAAGAATTACACATGCATATCCTATAGAGTGTTACGAGTTTATAAAAAAACCTTTGTCTTGATAGCAATGGGGTTTATATTCTTTAGAGGAAAATAAAGATATGTAGAATGAAAGGCACTTCCTCCCAGCAAGATAAAGAGTCCCTTTTTTTACTTCTGAATTTGGTATGGGTTAGAGCTAGATTCCTTCTCCCCTTCCTCTCGTGGTGCAGATTATAACTCTCTAGATCCCTAGACTCTTCCTTCATTGCAGAAGAGCCGAGGTTTTCCTGTAAATGCAGATTATCTGATTACAGGTAATTGGAAACAGTGGGGGTTTTCTTCTGTTATGAGGCATCTGAGGAACTAAGTATATTTGTGCAATACAGTACAAGGAGTTATTTTCCTTCTCTGTTTTCAAATGACCGTTTCACAAATAATTTCCAAAATCCAAATGCAGAGGGTCTCCCAGTTACATAGTGTAACAGTGATTTGCAATATATGTAGTTTTATGGTACTTTATATGAAAGAAATCTTATAAAAACAAATAGTCTAGCATTTTACCTGATAGGTGTATTGTGGCTCGGAATAGTTAGTATAAGAATTCATACATTTGCAGGGTCAAAATCCATGGCATACATTTCATTGTGCTCCTGCGTAGCTGATGCAGTGGTCAAACACCGTGGTTTGTGGCATTTTGAAAGCTTTAATCATTATTAAAAAGAGAGAAAGACTTGTGCGAATCACTTTGACTCACAGAACCTGCTGTTCTGGTCTCATGAAGCACAGAGGAAAGTCTGTGTTGTTTTTCCTCTAGGAGAAAATAAATATTTTATTTTTAACAGCATTCTTTAAAGATCTGCCTGAAACCATCAGGCTTCATGTATCAGTTTTCCTTCTCCTTTTCCTTTTCCTTTTCCTTTTCCTTTTCCTTTTCCTTTTCCTTTTCCTTTTCCTTTTCCTCTTCATCAGAAAACAACAGTTGCTGTCTATATTTATATCTAGGGCTTTTTGAATTACCTTTTTTAACTCCATCTTGTATCTTACTCATGACGATGATCATTTAATTGCAAGGTACTGCAATATGGCAGAAGGTAATGTTTAAATAGAGAGCTCAGGCAAACATTATACATGGTCTCTTGAATTTCATTTATGTCAGAAGGAAAATCTTCATAATAGAGATGATGCTCTGAGACCAGCTGAGGATGCTCTTTCCCTACATGGTAGAGCTGGGAGGAGGGAGGAGGAAAGTGGCTGGATCATGACCTCTCCTCCTCAGGGTGCTGACTGTGTGAAATTAGAAGTCTTCCCTTGTTGGCTAATCCTTGAAGTGACTATGATTGCTCAGAACAAAGTGAAATAGGTCAGAGCGTTGGTGACATTGAGGGGGGAACTTTGACTGACTCCTGATTGACCTTTGGGCCCCACCACAGACCAGGGCTCAAGCCTAACCTTGAGTAGTTCCGTCTTTTGCCTTATACCTAAAACACAAGGTTGCTCTGTAACGATAACATTTACATTAATAGACATACCAAAGGGATATATTTGCCAAAGCCAGGGGCAGTGAACTTACCTGCCTTTTTCTAGTTCTTTACTAATCTGTATTTATGTAGTCAGTGCAGGCAAATCTTTTGAGACACGCAGACTCATTTACAGGAAAACCATGCCAGAAGCACTGTGTGATTAGTAACCTTCCATCTCAAATCAGAAAATTTAAAAGAAATACAGATTGAGATATGTTAAAAGCAAATATTATACAAAATGCAGTTTTGCACTGACTGAGAGCTTGAAATAAAGCAGGATTTCAACACAGAACGCTAGTTATTGCAGTTATTATTTTTACGGCACTTGTGATATGCTAGGCACCTACTGTCCTCACAATAAATCATATTCCCTGATCCTGTAAAACTTTAAAACAAATTTCAGCTATTACTCAGTGAAAAGATGGGAAGAATGAAGTAGACATAGGTAGGCTGGAGCAGGACAGTAAGGAATGTAAAGGAAAGAAGGATGCATCAGTCTGTATTTTTTCCAAAGCCTTATCTTCATATCAGAAGTCCCAAAAAAACCAGGACTGATTTAGGAACAGCTGCCTTCAGTGATTCAATATTTCTGTGTATAGACCCACTCAGAAAACTGAGATGTATCCCAGTTCTATGCTGCTCATATTGTAAATATGTGTAAAGGAGCTGCAGGCATATCCTTGACCATGTTGTAAGTGTACAATATCTTTCAGAAGGCTATTTAGCTTAGATGATAGTACTACACTGCTACTAGTTCCAGAGTTTAATTATCTTCCAGCTCTAAAGCCTCCATGCTATGCTTTACTATTTACTTCAAGCATATACCTAAGCAATCAGCGTATGTTAACAAAAGTAGAATTGCAAGTTCAGTGGATTGCCAAGTCATAGGAGAAGATGCAGCTCTCTGGAGTGCACTATTCATAAAGATCTACCCTGGAAGTACTAAAATTAAATTGCTTTAAAGCCAGTTAGTAAATTCTGCTCTCCATGAGAAAGCTTAGCTTGGTTATAACCAGTTATGAGTTTTAGATCCAGTAAAGATCAAGTGAACAATTCCTGATATATCTCCCTAGACTGATTTCACTAAACATCATGAACCTTTGCAATGGTCTGTATGTTATCCTGAACATGCTGTGAATTTCATCATGTGTTACGTTGCCTCTCTCCTCTTCTGTTACTTCTTTCACCACCAAAACATCTGTTTACTTTTCAGCTCTGTATTAAGCTGGCTTGTGTTTGATCTTAAAATGTAAGAAAAATTTCCTTATTCCTTTATCTTAAAATACAAAGAAGGAAGCAGTAATTTAAAAGCGTGTGAGAAATTAGTCTAACTGGGAAATAAGGTAGAGTTGAGCATGCCAATATTGTGATTTGTTTTATTTTACATGTGCCTGGAAAGAGCAAGAATGACAATTTTCAGTCAGTAATGACCTTGTTTGAGTGACCTGTAACACAAAACGATGGGTTATGCAGAGCACCATTTCCATCTCTGTGTCTTCTTTTTTTTTATTTTTTCTCTTTTTTTTTATTTTTTCTCTTTTTTTTTTTTTTTAATTGACACTTCACAGCAGAAAGTGACTAAAAGCTGCTCGTGAACCTTCCCGTGCGATAGATCCATAAAATCAGGACACCTTCAGGTGACCAAATCAGAGGAAACAGCTCATGCTGCACTCCCCTGCTAGCACCTACATTCCCACTTGAGGACAAACACCAAGCAGAATGTGATATGTCCCCGAAATCCTGGAAACGGGACACGACATGTAAAATCAGATGCCGCTGGCAGTTGCCTGCCGGCGCCTGGAGTCAGGAGCTGCCACCGACATCCCTCTTCCCCCTCTCACTGTACCAGGGTCACTGTGGGGGATGCTCGCTGGCTACCAGGAGCTGCTACGGGCGGCCCCAGCCCACTCCCTCCGGCCAGGGCTGGACTCCTGGTGCCAAGTTTTGCAAAGAAGTAGCTGTTTCCCTTCCCGTGCTTGAGCTTGGTCCAGGAGGTAGAGCTAAACTCCTCGATTTAAGTGTGCCATGCTGCAGAATTTGCCTCTCTTGTTGGGGGTCACACCATTCAGGTGATTTGCAAAGGTCGAGAAACGCCCTTTTTTCCTCGTAATATTTTGGGGAGGTTATAAACTGAGGAAGCAGACTAGTTGATGATAAGACAATATGATTTAAGTGGGACTGACTGCATGATTAGACTCAGCGTAAGGGAGCCAGGATCTGGCCATCTGTTGTTATGACTGGTGAAACGTGCGCATGCTGTTGGAGTGGTGTAAGCAGCTTGGGCAAGCGGTGTGTTTTGAAAACGACATTTCCAAAGGGCTGTGGAGGAAGTGGAGGGAACAAATTTGGTTTTCATTTGACATTAATATAAAGATAAGAAAGAACTGGAAAAAGAGTAAACTGCATACTCCAAGATAAAAATTCTGACCTTTCACATCTGGAAGCTCTTTTAAGTGGACACAGTCTGGTGTCATACTGAGTTAGGTAGGATAATTGGTAAAAAACACTTTGGAAGTTTTTCATCAAAATGCCTCATCCATATACAAGTAATATGCTCCGTTAGACAGTGTCACCTGACCTTGTTATGTCTTATTCATTCCTAATTAGAAATGCAGCATCCAGATGTGAAAGGTCATTACACTAGTTTCTATGACACCTATCATGGTGTATTTGTGTCACCTAGATTTTTATTAGAAATGCACTGAACAAGGCCAGCTCGCTCTGCCATATGTTTATTGCCATGTTCAAGGACCCGCAGGTAAAAAGAATATTTTGTCTACCCAGATGGTTATTGCCACATTTGGTTTTTAACTTCCACAGCATCTCATAGTGCTAATTGGTTCACACTCTGATGCCAGCTTACAGAGATGTTATTTTTGGTAATAACACCATTGATAGCAATTCCTCTGTAAGGAACAACTCTGTAAGGAATGCAAGAAAAAATTTAGGGACTTTCCCAGGCAAAAGCAAAGGTGCATTTTTTTTTTTTAAATACTAATTCATATGAAGCATATTTCGAGTGTACCCTTAGGAGTGTAGGTTCTGTTTGTTTTTTTTTTTTTCCTTTTTTCCTGTTGTAGTTTTTTGAAAAGTCATTTCATACGTGTTTATTGAAGTGCTCAGAAGAAAAAAAGCAATAAAATTACAAAAAGGCTCCTTTAAAAAAAAAATCAATTTATCTTTACACAAGAGCACTTATGTTTAAAAAAACTTCATTTTGTATTTCAGTGTATATGAAATGTCTAGTAGTCATCCTATTTTTCGTTTTCAGTTATGGAAGGTGACTTCTGATATCCTATTTAGTTGGAATAGTTTCTTATTTGGCAACTAACACCATGAAAATCAATCGCACCGCTTGCTAAAAAAGGCACCATTCCACCTGAATCCAGGATAACAGAATGTGGCTGCGAATTTACACTGTCAAAATTGATTGATTGCCCTTTTCTCTCAAACTCACTTAAATACCAAAAAAATCTGGGGCTTTTCAAAGTCCTGAAAAATATGTGTATAATGGCTTCATCACTCTCCAGTAATGACATGTATAAGGGGTATTTTTTGTTAGTTTGGAAGGAAAGAGCTATGATCCAAAACATATACTGTTGCACGAGCACCGATACACATCAGCAAGTCAGAAAATTACTTATCCATTGCTTATGTTAATATAAGGGTGTTTTATTACCTGCATACTAGAATTAAGTTCTCCCTTTTCCTTGAAAACAAAGACAGACTCTGATGTCTGTAAGGATTGCCATGTATCCATCTATTTTTCACAAAGTAACAGAATGTGATTTGTGACTGAATTTTCAGGTAATTTTCAAATACATCTGTTCAAATACATTTTCTTAGGGCTTCAATATGCAATGAAATGACACTACACGTTAATCTTTATTACAGCGCAGCAGAGAATTTCAGTTAAGACACCCAGGCTCTTGCTGTAATAAAGTTTATGTGTTATACGTATACTATGTATGTGTGGTAACGGAAGTCTCAATGGGACTGAACATGTTTCATTCAGACAGCATGTTTACAATTTCTATCCCTAGTAGTTTAGCAAGCTCTACTGAGGATAGGACAAATGATAACATTGCCCTGTTTGTAGCTCAGTCAAATCTGAACAGATTTTCCCAAGGATAGCCACAGACATTCTTCAAATCTCTTCCAAATTTCAGATATTATCCACAAATGATAGAAGTCTGCTAAAGACTGCTTTAAGGATTTTTAAAAGCCAGAAATATGTTTACAATGTCAAGGGTTGGGTAACCTGACCAGGAGGCCTTTGACCGTCTGTTGTAAAGATTAACCTATAAAACCAATGTCATTTTCCTATCAGACCATAGATGATGGTTTGATTAATTTTTTTTTCTGCTAAATGGTTAGATCACTTGCTTTTCATATTAATTTATTGGCAAGTCTTCTGAGATGGTCAACAGACGTAGGATAAACTACACATACCAGGAAACAGGTTCAGGGACTATTCTCTAGCCTGTAGAGGGTGGTGGCATGGAATAGCTCATGCCATAAGGGCTAAACTCTTTTCCACCCCAAAGCAGCCTGGCCTTTTCAAAGGTGCCTTTTGGGAATAGGTATTGTCTGGTTAAGTTCCAGGCAATACAAGCCATAGTTATTTTTCCTGGGCAGCAACTGTGTTAACAGCTGGGCACACTGAGGCTTGTGCTAGCCCTCACCCTGGCCAGGCTCAGGTCGCAGCACAGAGTGTGACTCTGCCAGAGCGCTCCCTGGGATGTGCCAGGATACTGTGCTCAGGAGATCTCATCTCCCAGGCATCCAGACCACCTCCTACCCCCATGCCTGGGTTTCTTTAGAAACTGGAATTGCTCCTGGAATCGGTGATAGAGATGCCAAATAACGGCAAATGTTTGTGATTTTAATGGTCAAAGACTGCATCGAAGAAAAAGTTCTTCCACATTTTTTTTCAAATCAGTGTACAGTACAATAAATTGAGAGCACTTTTATGTGTCAGTGTTGTGGTTGCCTGTCGGCAATTAAGTACCACAGAGCCACGCGCTCACCCTCCTCCCCCGGTGAGATGGGGGAGAGAATCGGAAGAGCAAAAGTAAGAAAACTCGTGGGTTGAGGTAAGAACAGTTTAATAACTGGAACAAAACAATAACAATAATAATAAATTGTAATGAGAAGGAAAACAACAAGAAAGCAAGAGAGGAACAAAACCCAAGAAAAAAAAGAAGTGATGCAACCGCTCACCACCCGCCGACCAACGCCCAGCCAGTCCCCGAGCAGCGATCGCTGCCCCCCAGCCACCTCCCCCCAGTTTCTATACTGAGCATGACATCATATGGTATGGAATAGCCCTTTGGCCAGTTGGGGTCAGCTGTCCTGGCTGTGCCCCCTCCCAGCTGCTTGTGCGCCCGGCAGAGCATGGGAAGCTGAAAAGTCCTTGACCAGTGCAAGCACTGCTTAGCAGCAACTAAAACATCAGTGTGTTATCAATATTGTTCTCATACTAAATCCAAAACACAGCACTATACCAGCTACTAGGAAGAAAACTCTATCCCAGCCGAAACCAGGACAGTCAGTAACTAAACAAACCCATGTACATTAAAACTAAGGGGAAAAGGTGATATAAATCTTAAGGTTATTGTCTAAAAATAAAACCAGATGTTAGGGTAAGGCAGAGACTCTCCAGTGTTCTAAATGACTTCTCCACACAACCTTAGCTTGATGACTGTTATATGGAAGATCAATAATTTCTTACCCATATAAAGTGAAATTTTAAAATACAAAAACTTCAGCCATGTATTTTATTGTTAGCAACAGGAATTACTCACCCAGATTCGTTCTCTCTGATATCAAATATCTCAGTTGTAGATGAGACTTTGTGGCTGTTCATTATCTGCTGTCTCTAGGCCCACCCTTCAAGAAAAACTGGACACAAAGACTGAAATGCAATTTTGCCCAGGTGAAGCTTGGTCTTGAGTGAGTGATTTAAATGAATAGAAGTTACATTAGCTCTTCAAACAATTAAAATGTTCAGGAATATTGTGCTATGTCGTTAATCTGTGAGAAATTACATTTTACTACAAATGTGAAAGGTAGACCTTCCTCTGAGCACACACTGTTTACATTAGTCTAATTTCTGAGTTTTAGGATTTTCATATTTCTTAGTGTTTATTTTAAACTACTCATTTATTTTTAACAAAAGCTGTTTAAGAAATCTCTCAGATGTTTGAAGAACTTCTGTACAAATTTTAAGTTATTGACTACAGTAGCTTCAGGGTTTTTTAACTAATTTTCAAACGTCAGTTGGGTTTTCTAAGGACATCAAAATGTTGATCTTTCTGACTGAAGCTTTCCTTTGCATTTCCTATTCCCCTGGGGTTTGGGGGGTGGGGGGAAGGCGAGGGAAAAAAAAGAAACATGACTTGAATTTTTATATTACATAGTGGGGTCAGAGTACCATGACTTGTGGAGACTGCCATAGCACTTCTGGGTAGCTGATGTGTTATAACCGCAGGTCAATTTTTTGTGGGTCAGAAGTTTGTTTTTTAAACATAATACTAAAAATGAGAAGGGGAGAGGAATTACTGTCTCATTTGTTTGCTTGGAGATTGTGATGCAATTGGTGAAGTAAGAAAAACAATTACTTTTTTGCTGCCACTAAGCGTATCAGCTATATTTAGCAGGTATTTCCTGTGGTGTGAATCAGTTTGGTCTAAAGCAAATGCTCAGACAGAGTGGAAGATCAGAGGGGCAAGGCAGAACGAAGTCAGTATTGTTACCAAGTTGTATGGCAGCCTGGATTCTCTTAAAAAAGGAAATTGTAGTTCCCCTTCTCTCCTAGCTCCATTCATCTTCACTTAAAGAAAGTTGTGTTAGTATTGGAACTGGAACTTAGTCAAAATACTGGATCCAGAAGCAGCAGGAATGCGAGATCTCTGTGTTGGCAAATATGTGGCTTGACCCAGAGGAAATTATTTGTTTTAAAACAAGTTAATCAGCCTCTGAATTATTGTGTTTTGTATAAATGTACATTTGTACATTTCCTCCCAGACTTGAAGGCTGAGACATAAGCACTCACTTGCTGGTTTTCCCACCATCCACCTCCTCAGTAGTGTTATGACAACAATCAGGGAGAGACTGGTCATGTCAAACGGCACAAGCTTTACCGTTTGCTAACTTTGCATAGAGCAAAGTTTGTTATGCCATATATGGAGACCTTAAGGTTTCCAGAAATCGGCACTGTAATTTGTACTCCTTCATTTTCAGGCTCCTTGCTCTTAAAAAATAATTGTTTTGCATGGGTTTTCCATGGGTAGAAACATGAGCGCTCCTCACTGCCCAAGGAAAATGGGAAGATGTAGAGCACAAGGCAAGATTTTCTTTTTCAGTCCTGGTGAATTAATCTTTTGTTTCCATGGATTTGGCTTTCAGATTCTTAAAGTAACTCTTGGAAAGCTCTGTCCAGAATTTGTACAAAATCCCATGTCCCATTTTTGTGGGTTTTTTTCAGAAGCAAGTTCTACAGTGGTAGAAATGCTAACATTGAAGGTGATTAAAAACCTTTCATTTTTCCATAGGTGGGACTAGTGCTGCAAAATACTTCATAAGGGTGGAAAGAAGACAATGTTATGAGACCCATAAGCCTTTGTGGGCTTTTTATTATTAATCATTATTAATTTTTGTTATAAATGGTCATATTTTAACTCCAGCTCTAAAAGGAGACAGCTTTCGCAATTTGCTCTCTAATTCCTAGTCAAGTGACCTGAAAGTGCTATTTTAATGCTTCTTAATCCTTTCATATCAAACCTCTACCAACTTGAAATAAAAAATTATTGATTGAAATGCATTGTAGGAGACTTTGTATGTTCAGCTGTTCTGCAAACTAACTTTGAAAACATTAGCATATGACATAGTGCACCTTCTCTCATTCAAGACTTAGCCAGGTTCCTGCTTATCTACATGAGGTGGCTAACTCATCGTCTGATACCTGGCATAACTGCAGATGGAGGACATTAGAGTCTTCTTGGCAAACAGCTGAGCAAACTGAATATAGAAATTATTAAAGGAGTGTTGTCTGGATGGAACATATGTTGTAAAAACTTGGCAAGTATTTTATCTCATTTTCTTTTCTGGTTGCAAGCTGTCCCGTAGTTACAGCAACCATAGTTTTTTGTCCAGGTTTAAATGTGAAAAGATAAGGTGGGGTGGGAAGGAAGAGCAGGAAAGGTGTTTCTCCCATCATTGCACAAATGCTATTTCAGCTCTCTTTGTAAATAAAGTTATAGGACATATAAGATAGTTTTAGGATAAGTAGGTCACTGGCATTCAGTGGCATTTCTATTCCATGACATCTTGATTATTATTATTACTGATTGAAAGTGAGATGAAGAAATTGTATTTTGGTGGCAGTCACCCACACTGGTTCCATGTTTGCTCAGAAAGAGTGAGTTACATGAAGTTTACCTACTGATTCACAAAGACCTTACCAGTGTATGTTCATTTTTCTCTGCTCCCAAGTATAACCACTCTATCACCATGTTGGAAGCTGGAGATGCTTGGGGAAGCAAGCAACAGACCCATTTTTCACAGTGGACCAAAGCTTCCTATTGTCCATCTGCAGAGAATAGAAAGAAACTCCATGTCACTATGCCCAAGCATCAGAACAGTAAAATATATACATAAAGAATTAAAATATAGTTAAGGTTTAGCAGTTTTCCCATGGTCTATCCTTCCCCTTTTTACATTTGAACCTGTGCATAGATATCCATTGCTTGATGAAATTGTCTGCTATCATCAGAATTTGAAATTATGAGCTTTTGAGCTGATATGCTGCAAACTTAAAGATTTACAGTATTTATTTAGCACTTTATCTTCTTAACTTCTTGGAATTTTGGCAAGTATTTCTGTACGATGGTAGATGCTATGGAATTGGGGCCAAGATGTTAAGGAACAATGATCGCTGACATGCTATATGGGTGATTATTCCTAGTTACATTCTCATCACATCAGTTTTGATTTAGGACCTCGTTAAATATTAATCTGAATGAATTTGCTCTTAAGTTTCTACCTAGTTTAAGTAATAAGTGGACCTAATTTTTCTTTATGTGTTTAAATTAGCTGATATACATTTATCTATGCAAATAAATTTCATTGCAAATGAACATTTTGTGAAATCCTATGAGCAAGTATTAAAAGCAGCATTAGGATCCTAAAGAGGCTGTGGCAATCTTAATTAGTTTTATAGACTGAATCCAATTATTCTTTATTGGACGCCATGCTGTGTAATTCCAGTGCTTGCTCTTGGTAAAGAGTCTACTTCACTATTGCAAAAAAGAAAACATCTTTAAGAGGTTATCAAAATATTCTTTACAGAACTGGAGAACTGTTTGCATGAATGTGATGCCTGTCATTTTGACAAAACACCAAGGACCTCCAGGACTGAAAACTGTAAACAGTTGCAGTTTGAAAAGAAGAGCCAGGGCCATAACAGTGAGGACAGTCATGCCCTGTATCCCATGCAGACCAACACACAGCAGCAGCGCACATTCTCCAGTGGGTCATCTTTTTGGCTGCTCCAGCAGTGCTTTCTCAGCGCTTGAGACCTACCGCTCACCTAATCCCAGGTGATGTCCCACTCAGGAGACTGCCTGATGGCCAACACTAGGGGCTGAAGCACAGATCTCCAAAGCTAGCAGCACAGGTCACTGCTCTTGGATGTAAAACATGCTGAGGGTAGGAAGGGGTGAGGATTAGTATCAACTCTTGTCATCTGTTCAGTAGCAAAACCAGTGGTTTACACAAATGTTTGCAATTCTAATGAAGAAGGTATGATTGCATGTAATTTAACAGAGACCTGATCAGCCTTGTTGTCCCTGGGTAGTGAGAATTCAATCTTTTGCTATTCAAATACTAATTAAAAAAGTCTTCCACTGATTCTAGTGATAATAATTTCACTATATTTCTTTTCTTTATAGGGCTGAATGTCTTAACATTTAATTACTGTTAACAAGACCTTTATGGGCAGAATAGAAAAATTCATGTACTGTAATAGCATTAGCATATTAAATGTAATTGTCAGGTGGCCCTCTTAGGATTACTGCTCCTGATTGAAGCCTATTCAGCTTTTTCTTCATTGTCATTTAATAAGTATAGAAACTCATTCCTTTTACTCCTTTCCATGGCAGACTTGCAGTCAAAGTTGTGTAAGCAGATAATTAATTTTGTTTGATTGATAGAAATCTGATCTGATTGCATTCTGATTTGGAATGGTCTGAAAGACAAGTTAGATTTTTTCAAAGTCAAAATAACCATAGAAATAGTTGTTCTATGTAGAAGTAAATAAATTAGAAACTATTATATCTTTTTTTTTCCCCCTTTTCAAGGTGTTCATATTTATGGAAACTTGCCCTTAAGTGGCTGGAGCTTAATATTGCTTCAAATTTCTAATAATCCACTTATGTTTTGGAAGGGCAACCCTGATTTTTATAAGGAAGCAAATTTTTAGAAGTCATTCTTAAGGTCATAAAGCATGACCAAAGTTGATATTTTACAGCATCAAGGCTCCTGTTACTAAGTGAACACTGTTCAGCTTTCCAGAAGTAGTATAGTAGTGAATTTCACTGCTTTTCTGGTTAAAATAGCAAAAATAGGATGAGAATCTGTTTTCTTAAAAACAGTGTGTAATATTCCCCATGTTGCAGTACTGTCAAGAAGCTTCTGGCACTTGGAAGAAGAGAATAAAACATTGAAAACACCCACCTTTATTACAAGAGGTTACTTTTCAGTTGTTCTGCCAGTAATTAGGATTAACATCTAACCATTATTTTGCATTGTTTTAATTGGCAGTTCTACTAAGTTTAGGACAAAAAGCAGCTGATGTTGCCATGCATAGCTGCTTTGCTACTCTTTTTCCCAGTCTCATTTGCTTTGTCAAAGAATAATGTGTAGGTCCCCTTGGCCTTGTGACACAAGCATAGCAACTCACATTTTCAGGTGGCACAACACATGCTGGTTTACAGCAATGAAATAGACACATCTTTTTTACAACTGATTTGATTTGCACAGTTCATGATGATCCTTAAGGAAGCAGTGAATGCTTTGCTTTCAGGAGATGGCGGCTTTGGAGCATGAGGTCATGTTTGTATCAGGGAGGCATTCATATGGGGCACCGATGATGTACCAGCCTGCAAAAGCATTGCGTGCACAGACAAAAGGTCTTGACTTCGGTGTCACAAAAAGAAAGCCCAAGATGGTGCAATACATGCTACAACTTGATAACAATAAAGCTTCCTTTTTTTCCCTTCAGTCTTAAAGATTTGTTATTTAAGCTTATTTTATTTAGTGCTTTTTGTAAATAAGCCTTTTCTTTCTGCAATTCGTTTTGACTTTGTCATTTGTATCTTTGCCCTGTAGAGAAGAAACATTTTTTAATCCAAATGTTAATATTTGATTGTGCAGGGGGCACAAGCTTGTTATTTGTTCCTCTCTTCTTATTTAAACTTTTCAAGATGTGTCAGTTTGAGTAAATGTGACAAAGACTGATGGATAAAACAAGTTACCTTAATTATATAGCAAGTATCCTATTCTGCTACAATCATAGAATCATACAATCATACAATCATAGAATTATTTAGGTTGGAAAAGACCTTTAAGATCATCGAGTCCAACCATTAAGCTAACACTGCCAAGTCCACCACTAAACCATGTCCCTAAGTGCCACATCTACACATCTTTTAAATACCTCCAGGGATGGTGACTCAACCACTTCCCTGGGCAGCCTGTTTCAGTGCTTGACAACTGTTTCAGTGAAGAAATTTTTCCTAATATCCAATCTAACCTCCCCTGGTGCAACTTGAGGCCTTTTCCTCTCGTCCTATCACTTGTTATTTGGGAGAAGAGACCAATACCCACCTGTCTACAACCTCCTTTCAGGTAGTTGTAGAGAGCGATAAGGTCTCCCCTCAGCCTCCTTTTATCCAGGCTAGACAACCCCAGTTCCCTCAGCCGCTCCTCGTAAGACTTCTGCTCCAGACCCTTCACCAGCTTCATTGCTCTTCTTGGGACACCAAGGTTCTCCAGCACCTCAATATCTCTCTCGTAGTGAGGGGCCCAAAACTGAACACAGGATTCGAGGTGCGGCCTCACCAGTGCCGAGTACAGGGGGACGATCACTTCCCTACTCCTGCTGGCCACGCTATTTCTGATACAAGCCAGGATGCTATTGGCAACAATATGGCTGAATAAGAAGGAGACAAAGATTGCCATGAAAATACTCATTCCTTTTATGTGGAGAAGATGGAGATTATTATTATGTAGCTATTTTATATGACATGCCATCAAGGCATCACAGGGTTGTTTCCCTCTGTACACACTGATGGCTGCAGCTCAGCTGGGCACTCGTGAACGCCAGCCAGACCTTCCTCGACGAGCCAGAGCTGGTGCCTCAGCCTTGGCATGGACACCATGGTGGATGTGGCGTTTCACATTTTCATCGTCTTCACTAGGCTTGGTGAAAATGGACGAAGCAAATAAACAACTGAAACTAACAATTTTGATTCACCCTATTCTTTTCGCTTAAGCTAAGGGCACTAATCATAAAAGTGATATGATACATTACACTGTAGTCCAACAGCCTTTATCCTGGAAATATCCAAAGCCTTTTGGGGATTCACTTTGGTTCTTTTTCCTGCATAGTAAGAGAGTAAAACTCAGCAAGGTGCATTTGCCTACAGACAAAATGCACACAACTGCCCTTACCATGACAAAAAAGAAACAATGTCCCAAAATGCCTCATTTATGAACATGCCCAAGTCTACTTGGCAAAACAGTCTAATGTGCTGCACCTCTCACTGTAGCAACAAAGCAGGAATTTGCCTATAGGGATCATTCTGGAAAATTCCTTGTCTCTGAGCTCCTAAAATGGATGCTACCAAGAAATTTTGTTAGGAGGAAATATAAATAATTGGTGGTTAAAAGTTTAAGGGACCTGAAAACCACCAGTGTAATGTAGTGTTCTCCTGAATAAGCACAGGAAAAGGGAGCAGCAAATCCATGTATGACCATTAACGCTTCAGATCAGTATTTTACCTTGTGAACAGGTAGGCAGAAGCACAGAGGACTGGCCCTGTTTTGAATGTGGGCTGTGGTTACCGAACAACACTAAAAATACATTATTGACATTAACAATACAGTATTGAAGGTGAAAAGATTTCATTTATTAGCTCATAAAAATCTTATTTATGATCAATTCATAGATTGGAGATGAAGAAGGAACGGACTAGGAGAGCCTATTATGCTAACAAAGTCAGTTCTATTACGAAAGTATTTTTCTAAATTATCTCAGAGATAGAGTTGACAAAGTGTTAGTGAAATCTGTAGGTGTCATAGCCTGGGAGAAAGGCTGAGAAATAATTAGAGGGAATAGAAAGAGATTGATAACATGGGCCAAAAGTCTTTTTCTAAGGGTTCATAAGGAAAATGAACAATCACACACCCAAATGAAACAAAGAAATCAAATTCCCAGGGAAAAATGTTGAAGTTAGAGTTATTTAATGAACAATAGAAAGATATAAAGTAATATTTATTAAAGAAAAAAGAACAAGCTAAATGAGCATGAGTTTACTAGATATGTTAGACAGAAATGTCTAACGTAAAGAGCTAAATTTCCAGCAGAAAGAGGAGATATTTCATAATTGTCAAAAGGGTATAAAAACTAGGTAGAAAAATATAACTCAGAAAAGGAAACTGCTTCACACATTAACTAAAACTTTATATCTAGCTTTGTACTAGCCTTCCAAACATGATGCGGAAATAACTTCTTCCTGCAGGAGAGGGATGGAGAGGATTTGCACTGACAAGAACAATCTAGATTCTCAAGGATATGCACTAGATGGCCAAAGTTTTTTGTCTATAGCTTTAGTAGTTTTCACGCAAAAATATATTTTCAATAAAATACCCTAAATATATATTCAGTAAGTTATAATTCGGAAATAGTAGAAGACAACCATCTATCAATAAATTTCTACTTTACAGAGGAGGTTAATCTGTAGTTTCTTTTATTTTATTTTATGGTTATTGTAAAAAACTATCCAGAAACTTCAAAGCAGGAAAGATTAATTTCACCATCCCAGAATTCTTTGCTATTTTTTTCCCCACAAATTGAGTTGTAAGACATTTTCAGGTGGTTTCTCCGATAAGCTTAGGCAAGTGTAATTTCATGCAGTGCAATTCAGACTTACATTCCCACTGTGAAAGAGAGCTCATCAGTCTGTCTTCTGGACAGAAAGGCAAAACCCTTCAGAATTACTTAGTGTCAGTTATATTTTCTTTGCAGTGCAACATAACTCTTTCGTGGGAATGGAATGTACCTTGTGCTTGTTTCCATGTATGGCCAAGAACAACAAATATAATTTTCACAAAGCTTTTATAAGTATTTAGAGAACTACGTACTTATGAATAGTGCCATATTAATATCACAGAGAATTAAATGCTCTGTTTAACCAAAGAATGAAGGCAGCAGTGAAAGTTTTTATCCTTTTTTCTGGAGATTGGCATGGGTACAGACTGATTCAGCAGCCACAATATAGCTTTTCGGTTTAGTTTGCCAGCAAGAGCACCACTTAATGAGACACATGATGGTGGTGGTGAGGTGGACAGAGCCTCCTAACTTGTATCCTTACCTCATGCCGGCCACCAAACAGCCATCAGACAGTATGAACAGAAGCCAGGATCCTGTGGTGATCTCTGCGTGGAGAGAATACTTTGCAGTACTGGGGCCATAATATAGCCATATAGATTGGAGACTGAAAATGAAATAGTCTTTATTTTCTTATCCAAGCCCAAGATGTCAGGGCTGCTTGTGGGAAGATTTTGTTTGTTCCTTGTAAATCATTCGAGAATGAGGAAAAAAGAAGTTGATCACTTGATTAGTCTTTTAAATGGCCAATGTTTGGGGAATTTTGTCAAGCTGATACTCCTATTTTGTTATTGACTTAAGAAGTACCAGTCTTTTGTAACTCTTAAAAAGACTACAGAGAGAGTTCATTCCACATTATTTTCACATTGCTACCTTATTTTTAATTATTGTAGTAATCCTCATTTCATTGAATTACTTCATCTTTTATTCTAAAATCTCTACTTTTAGAGGAAGGGCCATAATATCGCAGAACTTCAAGGCAGAAGGAAAGAATAAGAAATTATGGCAGAGGCTTTTCATTTTATGTTTCAGTATTATTTTGGTTACCACATGACATATATAAAGCGACAAACATGTATTTGAAGATTAATTGCCTTTCAGCCAATAGCCTTGTAAAGAGACAAAACTGCCAAAATTTTGAGAGGAAAAAATTGTTGTCGTGTATCAATCATCCTGATTTTGTTCTCAAACTATTAATAACATCAGAGTGTGTGTTGAGTGAGTTATCATAGATCCCTCCAGTATTGAATTATGAAATGAAATTTCAGTTTATGAAAACTACATTAATATAAGAGAATTACCTGTTAAAAAAATGAATTCTCTGAAGTTAAGAAAGTTGATTAAGTGGTTTATTTGCATGAGACATCAGCAGGAATGAGGAAATCCTACAAAGGGTAGGAACAATCACGTAACAAAAGTGAAGAGACAAGGCAAACAGAGTTGCTTGGTAGGAGATATTGTGGCACCAGAGGATGGATTCAAAATATGAAGACTGCTATTTGCAATAATTTTGTCATTTGGGTTTAATTTCTTTGTGCTCAGGAAAACATTTTTATACAGTTGTTTGAGCTGTTTGAAAATAATTCTAAAAATGCTTGTAGTTCAAGGCAAGTTCTATGTGTTTAATTGTTCCCTAGCCTATCTCCTGGTGCCTGATGGGCCTACTGCTACCTTAAAACATAATGAGCACTAACTTCCCCATCCCCCGCTCCAAAACCTCCTTATGTATGTACAACATGTGTGAAAACAGCAAGGAAAGAGTTGTCAAAAGAGCATTCAGAAGTTGCAGTTCTGCTACTGGACTTGAAGAGGGCTTTGAGCAGGAGATCCTCTTGGCTTCAGGGACTGGGATGGGCAAGAGGGGTGGGGTTCTTTAATTTGAACAAAGATAGATGAAACAGGTTCTAGACAAAACCAGCTAACTGCGTAAGTCTGCACACACTGCAGTCAAATTACTCACCTCCACAACTATATAACAGTTTCACTTCTCTGCGAGCTATTTTTTTACTTCTTGTTGCATTCCCATACTATTGTCATTGATCACTTACCTTCTATATGTGCAATCACTTCTTCTACTGCTTTATTTCTCTCCTTTTTCAGGGAATTTTTATGAAATTTGTGGCATCACAAATGGTTATATCACTCTCAAAAACACTTTGCTGTTGTATTATAGTAGCCTTTATTACATTACAGTTCATTGCACTCTAAAAGCATAAAAGCTTTCAAGGCAGTTGACTCTGTTAAGGTTGCATTTGCCTATTGCACCGGACATTGTACATTTATAGGATAAAGCAGCAGATAAGTATTTAGACTAAAGTGGTCTTCATCTTTCTCTAACTTTATGTGATACTTCTATCGAATGCTTTCTCAGTTGTCTCAAGGAGTTTCTATGTGTCGTTCTTTGTTGTGATTTTCTTGCACCTTTAAATAATAGTCCTATTTTGAAACTCTATAAAGCATTAAATTTCTTTTGCAATGGATAAAATTTGCTTACTGGAAAATGCTTTTTTTTCCTCTAGTTTGTTTGTTTGTTTTATTATAGGAGCCTGATGATAAGGTCTTAATCCCATATTTAAATTCTTAAGTTTAATCACCTAGTTTTCAGAAGGGTTGAGCAGACAGTCTGTTCCATGCAAGTTAATAGGATTTGTTAGATGACTGGTCATTTTGAAATTACCCAAAGAATCAACTTTGTTACAGGTTCTTAGTTGGGGTTTTTTCTTGAAACCTTGGCCCACATACCTAGCTGAATTTTTCACATAAATTAGGAGTTGTAATTTTATGGATAGCTTGTAATTTATCATCTGTTTCTCTTAACGCCCACCTTGTGCTCATCATTTACAAATTATGATCAAAAAAGCACAAAACTTGGCATCAAGTATAAAGAAAATCAAATTTAAATTAAATAACACTAGAGGGAAACTGTTATCGTGCCAGAGAATTCAAAGAAATTGGGCCTGTTAGATGAGATGAATTAAATATATACAGTAGCACTCTCCAGACAAAGCTCAAAATTTGCAAATCTTTTTTCTCTTCTTTGAAATATAAGTGTATTTCACTTAAACAAAGAGATGTGCTTTTTATCTTCTTTATGAGGTGTCATATGCATTGTGTAATGTAAATGAAAAATTGTACCATATGGGTTCAAAATTCCTTTTTGTTTCCTGCACGACGTCTTTTCTTCCGAAATGTAATGCAAATAAATAATAATATCAATGAAAAATAGCAATCAGCACAAAAAAAAAAGAGGGGGGAGGTAGGGGTTTAGAATGTGTATGAGAAAAGGCATCTTTTTGACTTTAAGAAACAACAGGACTGCTTTGGCCAGTGCTGAGGATCTATTCCCCTTTGCCTCAGGAGGGATTTCTGCTTTAATTATTTACCTTCAGAGCTCTTTTTTAACAGCTTAGGTGAATTTCCAAGTGGAGGTGGAAGTCTGGCCCTTGAGGCCAAGTGATGTCTTCCTATCAAATTCACACAGATCAGGATTTCATTCCTGGAAGCTGTTTGTTGCTTCTGGTGGTTTTCATCTTCTGTGATTATGAGGACTTCATGTTACACCTGTAGCATGCAAATACTACCAGCAGGGTTGTGGTTATCTTTCAAAACCTGTGTCCTCTTTTGTTACAACTGTTTCTATTCTACATGGGATGCTACATGAGATGTGAGCATTGGTGTGTACGGTATAGCTGCTAGTTTAATGGCTTGGATGGTATTGTCACTTGGGAATCTCATACTCCTAACCCATAAAAGGGCTGGGTGGGTCAACTACTAGGTGTTTTTCTAATTCTTCTCTTAGGATTTCGCAATTATTTTTGCAACTGCTTCCAGGTTAATTACCTCTGAATCAACAAATATTACTGGATGTTGAAGGTGTGATTTCAGTCACAGCTCTTTTAGCTTCCAGACCTAATGAAGACTTCTGTAGCATCGCCACTCTTGGCATTAACTTCTATCTATGCTCAACCTCAAGCTTTCAGCAATAGTTCGTGCCAATCCTAGAAAAAGGGCTCAGACAAGACAGTGGTCCATCGCCACCAAAGCAGACTGTCTGATGACTGCCACAGGGAGACCTCAATCAGGACAGATTGCTCTGAGCACAACTGGTTCAGTCTCAGCGATCCCCCTAAGCGCAAATAAAGTATTGACTTGTATTAAGAACTAGCCTCATTTTTCACTTCAGGTGTGAAAACTCCAGCCTTATTGCTAATCTTCTTGTTTGAGCATGGCCATCAAATTCATGTCATAAACCTAGAGCAACTCAGACACTGGCAGCTGTGTACAAAGTGAGCCAGCTGTGCGTTTGGGGCATTTCAATGTCTGGCAGAGTTTGGCCTAGGTTTCCTGTTATGGGCTTGCAGCTTTTTAAGATCTGCTATTGTCATGGGTTAGACTGCTTATACAGCCACTGCATTTTCTTCAAAGGGAAACCTCTCATTAAATAGCTTCCAGGCATTGTAACTGCGCGTTAGCTTGCAGGAGAGCTCTAGCTCTCATAAGGGAACCCAGAGGTAGGTAAGCCCTGTGAAGAGAGCGGTGCATTTATTTCAGTGAACCTGATCTTCAGGCCGCACGCAAAAAGGCACTGCAGGAAGGAGAGCTTTTCAGTCACTGGAAAGTAAGCCCTCCCTTAATGTTTCCTGAAAAAGGACAGGCTTACACCGTATTGTCTTCAGTGAGCAGTTCAGTTTTGTATCTGCAGAATTAGGATAATGGAGATGATAACAACGTGAATTTTAATTTAGAGTTTGTGAGGCAGAAGCTATAGTGCTCAATTCCACATAAATGCAAAGATAGAATATATATTTCCATATATGATAATCAGAAAGTTCTTGTAGTCAGGTTTCTGCTGTTCGTCTTTTTAAAAATATTTTACTAGCTGAAAGTTTATAGCAGAAGAATTATTATATGTTTAGAAAAGCTTGTTTGACATGAAATCTCATTCAGGAGAATAAATCTTTTCTATAAAATTAAAGTTGAATGTCATGCCAGTTTCATAGATTTTTCTATTATGATTATCTTCATTTACTTCTCATGGAGTTAGTGTATACATCACAAGGGGAAAATAGACTCTGGCACCTATCAGTGGTAGAAGAAATGCACTTACAGGAGACAATAACGAAGATTCATAAGGAACTGCAGTAACACATTTTATACAAATGGCCTTTCCGTAAGTTTGTTGCTTCTTGCTGAATAGCAGTCATTAACTGCAAGACATGGCTGGCTTCATGAAGAGTTCTAGGAAGGCTTGATTCATTGTTGTGACTTTATTAATAAGAAATCGTGAACCTGAATTAACCAACCAATTTAGATAAGACCATCTGTTGTCTAATAAGATGTGACTGTAATTTGAATAGTGGTTTTGTAATAAGTGTATTATGGGATGAAGGACAAGCAGATATTAGCTTTGTCTCATTAGCTTCCTGGAAAAAAATGTAGTTAGTTTGCCAGTATGGAACATGGAATATTTTTTTCTTTAACTCTTAGCTCATCCTGTGTACAAGTAGACTCCCCCGTCTGTATCTTCTCTGCCATATAATAATGTCAAAAACAAAAAGAAAATGGGGTAAGAAGCACCTTTTGGAACACTCTCGTGATCATTCATTAGTGGCGATAAATCTATTTTGTTCTTGCTTGATTCTCCTTGGTGTTAAAGGATATCCTGACTGCTGTGAAGATGAAATGGCAGGCACTAGCTTATCAACATTATGTCAATGTTACTTGGTTTTGCTTTGTTTAGTTTCCCTCTCTGGGCTAATACGAGAAGCTAATGTCAGCTAAGTACTGAGAGTGCTGGAAGGCAGTCCTTTTATTTTTGGATGTTTGGCAATAAGAAAATGGACAAAGCACATGTAATGCTGACTTGTCGGCGCAAACTCTCCCAGCAGCTCTCTCAGTTTTTTATATGGATGTTAAATAATACTGTAGAGTAGATTAAGCTTTACTACTCACTATCATGCTTTTATTAAAACTCTAAACCTGAATTTTATAGAAGCATTGTCCAGTTAAGTAACAGGGATAAATCTTTTCTTTGGTCATACAAAACCAGGCATTAATCCATATGCATGAAGATTAAGACAGAAATAAGTACAGATCTGTATGGCAGTGACTTTTCTAAAACCACATTTAGGAGAATGTTTTGTATTTTGTACCAGTTTCTTTTTGAGCTGTTGCCTTCTCTTGTATCTGAGTGTCCTTGAATACTGGAAAGCAAAACAAATGGTTAACAAGGAATATAGTACTACTAATTAGAAGATTGTATTAAAAATGTAAATTACGCTGGATGAAACACAGCCTTTCAAAAACTTGTTCATATACCCTTAAGACTCTGTGTCATTTGGAGTATTCAGTAGATCCCAGCCAGCTGAGTTCCTATTTGCTTAGTTTTGCAAGTTTAAATTTAGAAAATGAAATGAATAATGAGTATTGGGAAACTCGGCAAAATAAAGCAGACTGGAGTTTTACAGTTAGTATGACATTGGCTTGTGTGTGATACTGTGGGTGTTGGATGTCAACACAGCAGTGCACCCTGGAGTGGTAACGGCTACCAATACCTGAGTGTTACCAAGTTCTTGAGTTTCTTAATAAGTGCTGTTCCATCATTTATTTATACTGGTTTTTATAATTCCAAACTGCCTGAAACAGTAGCACAATATATTACAATATAAAACTGCTATGAAACAAACTCATGAAGGAAGCCTAAACATACAAGATACTAAACTTCCTTTCACTCCTCATAAGTGAGTTCCTTGCTATGGATATTATGATGTGAAAAATTACGTCAACACCTTTTGCAATTCCATGTTTCACAACACATAGATACAGGAATGTAAAACAGCAAGTGATACCAAGATCTTTGATCTCCCTTTCCCTCTGCTCTGTTGGTGCCATCTTTACAGTCTGAATGCTGAGCTTCAGGGACCGATGCTGACACTGAAAACTAAGGCACCTTTTAGGTAAACAGCTAGCTATCCCATTTCCTAATCAAAAGCAGAAAATAATCCCGTATCTTGCTGAAAGCAACCCTGCTGGCACCAGGATCAAGGTGGGCTGTAATATGTAGGATGGGGCCCTCCATGGACCTCAGACCGAGAAGATGACAAAGGCACACTGAGCCCTGAGGCCAGGGTGCTTCTAAGCCTCCAGGAAAGCAAAGAATCTGAAACCAATTCTTTTAATAAAAAGATCCAGTTATTGTATTGACTTTTTCAGAGGGGGAGGATAATGAGTTTTCTGTTAAGCACCTTAATGAAGTATCACCAGAGAAGAAATTACATAATTTGAAATCTTTAGACAGGATTGAAAGAGCACGTTTTGTATTTCCAGAACAATAAAGATTCATTGCAGCTTCTCATTTCTTAACAAACCCTGAAGTGAAAATGTTGTGTCTCCATAAATCCCAGTCTATCAGTCTGGACAGGGAGCTGCTTTATGTTTGCATTCATACTGTTTTAAAGCTGCAAAATATTATCCACAAAATTTTCTGAAGCAATTCATTTTTTAGTAAATCTGTAAAGAGATGTAAGGAGCAGGAAGCCTTTTGTATTTGCAGGAGCACAAAGTCTCAGCCAACAAATACAATCCAGGCAAAATAAAAATGTATTGCAGGTGGTGATCACCGACTTGCAGAAGATCAGAAAGTTCTTTGCACATGAGAAAAAAAAGATACACATCAACAGTAGGCCCAAAAACTTACAAATAATATTGCAACATTTTAGTCATGTTCAGTTAGTTTTCTTCCTGTCTTGGTATGTTGTTTTTTCTAACACATTTTTGGATTTATGACTAAGATCAAAATGCAGTATTTATTTCCAAGGAATATGCAAGGCTTAAAGTAAAAAGAAATTCTTTTTCAGCAAAGGCTCAGATAAGTTAAACATGTAACAGTTTTCATTATGTTGTGGAAGACATTTTTGGGCAATGATTGTTACATATGTTATGCCTTTTAGAATTTAAGATCATGTCTTGTATATGTGAATTCTCATATGATTAATGATTAATCATGATTAATCCCAGAAAGCAGCCATTGAAGCCTTTGGAGAGGGGAAGGAAAAAAAAAGCTTCTATTTTAAAGCCAAGGTTATAGTCAAGGTTAATTCAGGGTGTCACGAAAGTGTGACTGTGACAAGATTTAGTGACGATGTAAGGGCAAATTAATGCAAGATCAGTGGCCTGACTATTGATTCTTATCACGGGATCCTGTTGAAATGAAGTCATTATTTAATTACACTTTTACTTACACTATAAATAGTTCCCAGAATAGACTGCACTCGATTTTGATGTCTGCAGCTCCATCTCCGCTTTTTTTTGTGTGTTCATAAGTGAGTAGGGAATGGGAATGAGCACTCAAGAAAATCTTCATTTATTATACTTCACATGCTGTCATTTTCCCACAAAAAGCAAGCAAGCAAGCAAATGTTTTCATTCTTCCATTCAGAATAGTCTGTGATCTCAAATAATTCTGAGTACAGGAAGATTTTAAGATCAAAATTTCTCTAAATTTCATTAAAACAAATCAATGTTCGAATGGTTTTCCTGCTCTTCTTGAATGGTTTAAAAATTTTTTTCGCTGTCTCTAGAAGTAGACTCTAAAATTACTCTTCACAGTAAAGCAAGTAACTTAATTGGGACCTACAAGAAGTTAACAAGTACTTTATAGGGACTTAAGATACAACAGCAAGGGCTTTGCTATAGGAATCTATCAGGAAAGCTCAAGTATCTATAAAATGACACCAACATTCACTGAACAACCAAAATTACGTTGTTTCCCTATTGTATCCTTGATTCTCTTGATTCTGAATCAGATCTATTTGGCAAATTTGTAACTAATAAAAAGTTATCATAAATTCAGGTTTAATTTGTCTTGTGGACCAACCCCCACATTTTGTCAAATTACACAAATTGGAAGACTCAACAATTAAGAAAATGTAACTGGTTGTCATTATAATGTTATTGTCTGAAAAATAATATGTAAAAATGGGCAGAATTCACATTTTAAATGCACGGTTATGTTTGTCATTTTAGAACATGGAAGCATCTAATTCTGTGCTTGTATAATACATAGTACAGTGCAAATAAAGTCTTGCTCAGGACAAAAATCTTAAATAAATAATTATTGTGTTGAGGGAAAAATCACAGCTCAGTGGAACTCAAGTGTCATAAAAAGTTGATGAGAGATTTAGATTCCAATTAATCAAATAAAGGGAGTAAAATTAAATTTTTGTTTTGGATCAGAGTAATAAGTAAAAACAATCTGCAGAGTTTAATCTGATCCTCATTGTATCTCACCATATTTATGAAAGCTTCATCTCCATGGCCTCTTTTTTGTCTTGTATACTGTATTTTTACATTACTTTTAAATAAAAAAAAACTAAAACCATATAATACATAAACATAAAAGATAATAAATGTAATGTATGAAACAAACTCAGCCTTCTCGAAGACAAGGTACTGTACTCTTAGTGAGATGATAGCCAAGTGTCCTTTAGTCCATGGTGTGGACTTTTCTCCTGCAAATGTTATTCTCATTTTAAAATTTTTCCTGAGACAGAGAGAGAGACATAAAAAGTCAGCGTATTAGATGAGTAAGTAATGTAATAGCTTCCTTTAATAACCATCTCTAGTTGCCACTTACTAATCAGCTATTCAAAAAATAAACAAATAAAATGCAGTGCATAAGAGGTTTGCTTGCTAGTTCGGTATCATGTGATTAGCCATTAAATGATAATACAGCAAGATCATTATTTAAAAAAACCAGAAGATTACAGAAATTTCTCTTCTCTCTTGTGCACCTATGTTCATAAGTAATAGTGTTAAAATTTTCACATCTATTTTCAACTACTACAGAGGTAATACATCTAAATTGGAGAGAAAAGATATAAAGGGTTTTGTTAATGCTTTTCCTCTGAATGAAGAAAATCAGTTATAGCAAAATTATTTCTGGTTCAGGTTGTCTTTCAGTGGCCTTGACAATTGAAGGGTTTGAGAGAGAGAGAGAGAGAGAGAGAGAGAGAGAGAGGGGCTGCTTTCTGTGCTTCAAGATTTCAGTCTTGGTTCAATGTGTTTCTCCTTGTCAAGTCTTTTTTTTTTTTTTTTTTTTCTTTAACTTTTCCTCATCATAATAGGTGCCCAGAAGTTCTTTTCGTCCAGCCTCTAGCAGCAGCAGTGTCACTGATCTCACTGTTTTCTGTGTTCACGCAGCCAGTCAGAAGCGTGGTGGGTAGAAGGGGAAATGGGAACATGGGTTGTAAAGGACTGATTATAGTAGGAACCCACTTGCAGGAGTCATTTTGTACAAGAAAATAATTCTGCAGCATTATTTTGTACTTTGTTATTCCAATGTTATTTGCCAAAGCTGTCTTTGGGTTTTATACATGCAGTTGTAGCCAATGGACAGAAGAATAGCAGGATCAACTCTGGTGTTTTGGCACATAGCAAAGGGCAGGTCTGGGCTTGTTACTAAAAATTGACCTTTCTATATTAAGAAAAAAATCGGCCACCCTCACAGCTCCATTTTCTATTCTCCTTGAAAGCCCAGATGTTCTCCTACACAAGGAGAAAAGGAACAAAGTCTGGGTGAATGTGTTTCTGAGGTTGGAGGACAGTCAACAGCCCGCTAACCAAGGCAGCAAAGAATAATACAGGAAAAGTGAAGGCAAATGTATATAGTTTGGTGTCGACATTAACACAACTCCAAGCTTTTTCATTTGTGTCATTTATAATAATTTCGTGATTGTTCTAACTAAAATGTGAGGCACATACTTACGTAAATCTAAGACTGACTGAGCCCTGTGTTTGTTTCTCTCCATTACCTCTAAAAGGGTTCCAAATAACTACATCAGATGTTGATGCCTAAATTGAAGATATATACACTTAATTGAGATTAACCCCACATCTCTAGCTCAGAATTGATGGTAGGAACAGTCCGTTCACCTGCTGTAAACCACAGACCATATCCACAGTGAACGAAGCGTTCTAGGGCATGGCCCAACATAACCACTGTTCAGACAATCTCACTTATGAAAGGTGCTTCAAGTGCTGAACATTTTCAGGTTATTTTTGTGACCTAAGGACCAGCCCCCGTGATAAGCACATGTAAGGTTCTGTGGCAGATGACAGAGTCTTTTGCTTTTGACTTTTTCCTGGGCATTGTATGTTCTGTTCCTCCGTTCTCGCTGCTCTGGTTGCACAAAAGCATCTGAGCACACTCAGGGCAAAAGGCTTCCGGCACTGGGGGGACAGAGAGATGGGAGACACTCAGGAAGATGTGGAGGCATGCTGCAAAAACCAAATGGATGCAATGAGGGCAAATTTTCCTGTGGACTAAGGAGAGACCTTATCACTCTCTACAACTACCTGAAAGGAGGTTGTAGCAAAGTGGCGTCCGTCTCTTCTCCCAAGTAACAAGCCATAGGACAAGAGTAAATGGCCTCAAGTTGCACCAGGGGAGGTTTAGACTGGATATTAGGAAATATTTCTTCACCAAAAGGGTTGTCAAGCATTGGAACAGGCTGTTCAGGGAAGTGGTTGAGTCGCCATCCCTGGAGGTATTTAAAAGATGTGTAGATGTGGTGCTTAGGGACATGGTTTAGGGGTGGACTAGGCAGTGTTTGGTTTACAGTTGGTCTCAATGATCTCAAGGGTCTTTTCCAACCTAAACGATTCTATGATTCTATGACTAGTTGCAAGTACAAACCAATTTTACACTTGCTAGTCTAAGTCAGAAAGAAAGTTTAGCCTTTCAACTGATAGCAACCATTCCTTACCTATGCTCTTTATTTTGGAAGGTTTGCTAGCACGGAAAATTTCACATTAGAAGTATTGTTTTATAAGCTCTAAAAACTGTTGAAGTTCACGTCTCTTTTCTTTTAGCCTGTTTCTTTTTTAATTTCACTTATTTAAGGTCCATCAAGACGATAGAACAGTGTCCATCAAACAAAACTTTTGACAAATCTCAGCTTATATTATTTGATTATTTGTCTGTGGTCTGTTCATGGTATAGGTTTGTGGGACTGTGGATTGAGGTGCAGAGTGGTGGTGGCAAAATTAGATGTAAAAAAAGCAATGACAGCAAAAAAGGACTACTTTTATACTATGATTTTTCTCTGTGAATTTAAAAACTGTCTTTTGATGAGAGAAGAGCAAACTGGATGTACCCAGCTGAAACTGACCTCAATAATTAATTTTGAGGCCATCCATCCATCAGATGGCATTTTACTGACATGGGGAATCAGCAGGTGATCCGAGTTTGCTTCTTGGGCCAGAGATACTCGTGCTGCAGAATCCAGTTACTGCTGGCTTTAATTGGCTGTTATGTTTCAAGTATCTTATGTAGGGATTCTGAAAATCAAGTAAGCAGAAGCAAATTTACTCTTTCTCTTGCTCTGGAAGCAATCCTTTAAATCCAGGCAGTGGATTGGATGTCTGGGAGACCTTGCACAGCTTTGAAACTCTCTGCACTTGCCCATGTAAATAAAAACTTGAACCTTGGTAGCTGTCGGTGCAGCATCTATTCCATTCACTCTGTTGCTTAAGAGAGAAAAACAGGTATCCTCTACCTTCTAATTTTTCATTATAAATGTTTCAGCAGCCTTATAAGACATAGATCTTTAAGAACTAGTATTCTACTTAGGACATTTATTTCTAGAGATATTGTCAAGAAACAACGTACTCTTTGCTGAATGGACAGGCACAGTGATATTGGACTTTTTTACGATGGTTTGTGGTATGTGGACCAAAGTTGTCATGTTCAGAATCTGTTCCAATATCCACCTTTAGATACACAGGACACTATCAAGTTTGTGGCATTTCTCATAGCCACTGGAAAATTTGGCCTCTCTGTCAAAGGTTTACAGTAGTGCTAACTTCACAGTGATATCCCTGTTGTCTTTTTCACTGAAGGTGAATGGTATTACTGCCCTGATGAGGAAATCTCTCCCAACTTGTGAAATACCTTTGTGTTTTGGACATGACTGAGACTTTCCTTACTTTTAAAAGGTTTGGAAAGAGGTTGTGGTAGTGTATCTGACAGTTCAACCATACCGGAGATGGTAATGATGAGACATCTTTCAGCAGGCATTATAAATGGATATCTGGCATTGAGAGTGCCTTTATGGTTTGAGCATGTTTATCCTTGTGGTTATGGAAACCAGACCACTAGGTGGATTATATTGCTGTATATAAATTGTATTCCAGCATGTTTCATAAATCAGGTGGCTTAATCAGATAAAGACAAATGGCAATGAAATAGCATAAATACAAATTTACTGCCAGGTAGCCATTATACAGTGCTGTATTTTACTTTTCCTGGATTTTCTGACTTAGCTGGCAGTAAATTCAGTCATTTGCCACTTAGAGACACGGGTCAAATTGTCATTCAGTCCAATCTGTGTGGTCCTTTCAGGTTCAACATGAATGAGAGTTTTGCCATCTAGCAAGGACTGACATCTTATTTAACTAGCTATAGAACATCTTTCACTTTGTTAAAGAAGAACTTGGCATGCTGGGGTAGAAATACAAAAATCCCTGCCCTGTTCTGGCTGCAGATGTATTCAGGACCAGTACAGTCCACAGCACAATTAAGTCTGTTCTAACTTATTTTGGAAAGTCTGTGAAAGTCTGTTGGGAAGAGTGACACCAGCAGGGACAAGGGTGGTCACAGTTAGAAGCCTTCCCCATATACACTGGACCTCTGACCCAAGATTTCAGGAGTCCTCCGTGAAGAGCATAGCTGCAGTAGCTGCATCAGCCCCGTGGAGTACATCAGGTCTATGGGATGGGTGGTGTTGTAGCCGTTGATTGCATCACCAGAAGATCTGTGGAAGCACCACGGATCCAGATTCCACCTAAAAAAAGACCAAAGCACACAGGGTGGTTTTGTGCACAGATATCACATCCTGACCACGCAGTCACGATGCGGCCACGGTACCTGGAAGCACTGCAGTTTTGACTTGATGCATGGAGTGGATGGAGGAAGCGGTTACTCCTTCCCTTGAGCTCCAAATCCATTTAATATAATATCTTCAAGCTGAGAATGTATTAGATATTGAAGTGATAGGAAAAGATGATGCACTTGATCTTAGCCAACAGCTGGGAAGTGTGCATCTGGGACAGGGGCTTCAGTGCGTGCTGCAGAGCACTTCCATCCCACTGAGGATGATATAGGATCAGTGCTTTCAAGGGCTGTTGACAGATCTAAACCGTAACACATAAATGAGTGATTTCTGCACCTGAGAAAGTGAGAACTGCAAATCAAGATAATTACAGTAGTTTGTAGTGGTAACTGAAATTGTTGGGTTTTAAATAACTATGGAAAAATGTCTGAGCAAAAGAAAATAATCTTAGGCTATCTTTTTTCCCAGTTTAATATCTTCTTTTAATTTTCACATTTATAGATCTGCTGCCTTTTAGGTCCTAGTCAGTCCAACACAGAATGCATTTTCTTGCTCAGTTTCGAATAAAGAAAAAAAAATTAAACAACAACTTACCTGCTGAGAATTTATGAGGAACAGAATATTAAAAGGAATGTCTTCATATGCTTGTAGACTCTACTTCTGTTTTGTACATCAACCTAAAATTCGTGGTAGATTAAATGAAGATTTAATAGTAAATTTCACATTTAATATACCTCTACATAAAAGGAAAAAGCAAATCTGATTGTCAGATATAGTTTTGTAGTGTAGGTTTTGATCTGCTTCCTGCAAGTGTGAACAAATAACCAGTTTAAACTCAACAAATTTTCTTTCATTGTGTACTTGCTTATTTCAAACCAGTGCTACAATGTCCTTACTTTCCATTAGAATATTTTCCAACACTTATAGTACCTAAGTTATAATTTTATAATACTAGGTATAATAGAGGCATTTTGCTGCTGCAGTTCACCCTTCTATTAACTACAGGGAATAAGACAATGCACCTCATTTTACTATATATGTACATGATTTTAGGTTTTGTGTGTTTATGTGGAAATGAGTGTGAAGGAGGAAGAAAGCTGGATCTTTTACACAGGACTAGTTTGTTTTAATACTATTCAATAAAACATTCTCGGGGAAATTATATACTTGACGTCATATCATATAATCATCCAGTGCTAGTACTTTGGACCATGTTTTTCTGTAGCATACAACTCAGAGACAAAACAGTGAGAAGAATCCATGTTCCTACTGCAGAGACATTAATTTCCCTAACTATTCTCCGTTTAATCACCTTCCTATGTTTCTCTTATAGTGACTTGGAAGTAGGACATGCAGACACTAGTGAGGACCCCTCTGTTGTTACATTTTGTGTCTATAGGGAAGGAGTTATTAGGAAGAGAGAAAGAAAAAGGAAAAAAAAAAGAAGAAAAGAAAAGAAAAGAAAAGAAAAGAAAAGAAAAGAAAAGAAAAGAAAAGAAAAGAAAAGAAAAGAAAAGAAAAGAAAAGAAAAGAAAAGAAAAGAAAAGAAAAGAAAAGAAAAGAAAAGAAAAGAAAAGAAAAGAAAAGAAAAGAAAAGAAAAGAAAAGAAAAGAAAAGAAAAGAAAAGAAAAGAAAAGAAAAGAAAAGAAAAAGAATGCCAAAGTGATGGGATGAAGACGCAAATTTACTTTCTACTATGCAGTTCCAAAAGCTGCAAGTGCAATACTCAGCAGAAATGTGGGCACACATCCCATAAACAGGTCATTCTAGACCGTAGTCATCATCCCAAGGTGCACTTGAGCATCTGTTAAATATTTTATATATGGTATTTATATTTACAAGTAGCTTTGTGAAAATCTAACAAGAGCATTTGAAAGACCATAAAAGAGGAAATGTTAACATGGAGCTATAAGGTGATCTCACATGATTTGGGCCCACATAATGCAGTGGGCATTTATGGATCCTATAAATAGACAGTGAGCTATTTATAAAGCATCCCTCTGCTTCCGTGCTACCCTGAATATATTACTAAGACACTGCGTATTGTATTGAGGAGCCTGTGGTTGATTATTAGAACCGAGCAATGTATCTGACTAGATCCTTGCTGGGATACCTTAAAGGTCTGACACCCTTCTTCACTTCAGAAGTCAGAAAAATAGTTTAAGATGTTCCCTTTTGATCTCTGTACTTGCATATGATCCCCACAGACTTTGTTTTACTGTCCTGTCTATTGTGCTCCATCTTGTGCTTCATTCACATGATGAAATGAAACAGGACCATAGCAAAGCATTATATTCTGTTGTGTCTCAGATAACCAACATCTTGCTTTCTACTGGGCTGGAGCGTCTTCAGCAAATAGTCAGTCTTTAAAGCAGGCTTTGCATTCCTTGCTGAAGTGATGACTGTATTTTTGTACCCATCTTGCCTCTGACGAGGTGTGACCAGCTTATTGATAACAATCAGATTGAATGTTTCGTTTCAAAACCCAGCACTCTGTTATTTGGCCTTTTGAATTTCATGGAGAAGGATAAAGAATATGGGCAACTTGAAAAATCATGGTTTGTTTCTATGGACATTCCTTTGCTTTTTTTCCAAATAGCCCAGGGCTACTTATGGGATTTTACCCTTTGAACTCACTTGAAAAATGTTCAATGTAGGAATATGATGAAGCTTATCAAGTAAACAAAGCTATCAATGTTGGAGTTGCCTGCTTCGCTATCTCTACAATTTTACTTCTCTCTCTAGTAGAATACACTCCTTTTAGTACTAGTCCACCCAGTTCCTACCCGTTAGTCGCTGCCAATATGCAGTCCAGAAAATTCATCAGTCATGCAGGAAGGCACCTGTAAGGAATCTGCATATCCTTACTTGCTGTGTCCAGGAGATTGCCATTGTCAACAAATTCAGATAGTGATCACCTTCCTATAAACTTTAAAGTGTCTTTTGCATCATGACTCCATCTATGTTTCTTAGAGCAGGAAGGAGTTGGAACATATTGGGTCAATCTGTTGTCACTTGTCACCTCAAATTATTGCATAACTCATCATTGACCAAGTCTGCCAATATTATGTATGCATTTATTTCTTTCTCATCAGGGCGAGTGTGTTCTTGCTGACACCGCACAACTAAGACATCCCACAGCCCTCTGGACCACTCTGAGCTTCATGCCCTTTTTAAGTCAGTAAAATAATTCACAAGTCAGTGAACAGCGAATAAGACTTACTTGTGAGTCCTTATGAGGGATCAGAACAGTTCTGCTGTTCTCTCTCTCTCTATTTGAGAGAACTGATTTTCTTCTCAGGTGCTTTTCTGTTTTGTACTGTGAATCATAGATAGGCAGCCAGCAAGACTGCTCTCAGGGGTGTATTCTGCATTTCAGGCTTCTTGGGTGTTGTAAGTAGGACTGATTTTGACCATTCTTCACATCATTTTCTTATCCAGCTACTGCTGCACAACATGTCTAACTGTTCGATTTGATCATTATCTCCTGCTGTGGCAGTTCTCTTTTTCTATCTCAACGCCTTCTCAGACTTTTCCCTCCTGCTTATCTGAGGGTTTGATTTCCAGATTATCAAGGACCTCCCTTCTATTTCTGATTTGTACCTGGGCAATACTTAACCTACTTCTCTGCAACATTTTTTTTCCTCCCAGTGAGCACAGAGCCACTTTTGCTTGATTATGCAGAGCCTAGTCCAGCATTTTTTCCTCACCATTCTTTCTTAATGCCTCTCAACTTGGCTCTTCTTCTGAGTGTTCTACAAGGCAACTGTACGTCATTGCTCAGTAACATCCTCCTGCTTTTCTAGTTGGAAAAAACAGTGGATTCTTCTTGCTTAACTTTAAACATATGCGTGAAGATATTTGCACATGGATTAGTCGTTACAGCACCACAAGAGAGAGTAATCAGCACCTATTTTAGATGCCTGTTTTTAGGCTGAAGTGAATCTGTTTTGTAAGGGAGCGTAGGTCAGATTTTGATATCTGTGTCTAGTCAAGCAAATCATACTAAGGACCTCTTCTAAAATGCGGGACTTTATAGATCTTCGTTTTGCTCCCCAAATGATTTGAAGTAGCCAGTTTCAGGGCGTTTTCTGACTCTGTTGCTTACAGTCATGTCTTATTCTATTTCCAGCCCTGGAAAATTTAGCACATGCTTTCCTCTTAAACCAAGGCCAAGGCCTTCTTATCTGGTGGAGGCCGTAGACTTTTCTACGTGAGGTTGGAAGAAAGGAGCACAATCCCTTTCAAGTGAGACGCAGTGGGGTTTTTGTCTGGGAAGAAAGCACTCTTTTAATACTTTTTATTAAAAGAGTGTCTTAAAGTTTATGTTCCAGAAGAGATGGTGGGATTTGAAAAGCCTAACAGCTGTGAGATTCCTTCTTTATTTCTGTGTAACCGAAAAATTCTCAACTCCTGGGAGTAGAAGGAAGAAATTATTTCAAGGATTTTGCACCTTAGCTTTGCCCTTGAAATGCTGGGAAAATAACAGATGGAATCCATACCTCAAATTCTATTTAATGTGGGCTTACTCTAACAACAGATGAGAAAGATAAATATTTTTCCAGAAAATTTGCAGGGCAGGTTTTTCAGCTCAATAATATCTCATGGGATGTAAACCCCCATATCCTGGAGTATTTTCTCAGCTTGCACTATTTTCAGTCTAAGAAATTATCGTTTTAATCATATTTATAATCAAACAGTATTTTTCCACCCAGTTTGTTTTAAATTGATTATGCCTCTGACAGGTAAAATGGGATTTAAGAAGAACATTTTAGTATTTACATCTGAGCATTCAAACATTTTATTTTGTAAAAACTTAAATTTTTAAAAAATTTGGTTTAAAGCATCACTCGGAAGTGATTCAAGACATTAAAAAAATAGCTTTACACAAATATCCTTGTGACTGCAGCTTTTCAAGAGTTTTTCTAAATTTGGATTTTCTGTATTCAGATAATTGGATAAGTAATTTTCCTCGTTTCCTAAAAATAGGAAAAGCTATTCTTTTCCTCTGTAAATAGAGGTTCAATCTCACCCGAGTAAATATCTGAACATTTTGTCCTCGTGGTTTTTTGCCCTTGACTTCTGTGGGGAAATTGTGAAATTCCACAATTCATCTCCAACAATGATTTATTATTTGATATACAACCTTCCTGATGTAATCACTTAGAGACTTGCAGTCCTTATCTTCCTATAGCCAGTTTCAGAATTACTTCAGATAACTTAGGCAAATCACAGATGAGAGCCATACTTATGAGCAGTGTTGAAAAATTCTGGTGCATAACTTTTAGGGTTTTATCCATCTAAATACCTTTAAAAATTGCTTGTGATGTTTCATTTTTTCACCTGTAAAATGGAGGAGCAATATTTGTCCACCTTCCAGAACTATACACATACTGGAACACAACTATAGACATACTGAGATGACCAAATAAGTATGAAAAATGCCTCAGATTTTAATAAGTGTTGGAAAGAAATCCAGTTGCCATATTTCTCACGATTTCAAAATCATAGATAATGGAAAAGGACATCTCAGTTGAACAAGAACAATGGCTAAATGTTCCTCTTTTAGAAAAAAATAAGGTGGTTCCTCTGAGTTGCAGTGGGGTAAGTGCCTAATGCTGCACAGTTTGTATCAGATAGTAAATGTGTAATTCCTTTTTTACATTATAAAACTTTTCTTGGGTTCAACTATATTGCCTTAAAATTGTTTCTAATAGTTTAATGAGCATATTGAACTGTAAATTATATATTTTCTAGAAAGTATTTTATTGGATATCAAAATATTAAAATCAAATTTGCCATGTTTTATCTCATCATATTCTCGAGATATACTATCCCAGAATTGTGGGAATCTTGCAGCTGTTTAATTGGCTGTAGTGTTTTACTTTTATTTTTGTTAAATTCAAGCACAAAGTCAAAGACACTAGTACAAAGCTGTAGTACTCAAACGAGGTCTTCTACCTTTCAGTCATCTGGGATGTTATGAGTTGTTAAAAAGATAGCTATTTTTATCTTTAGGGGGTTAGTATTAACTAGGCTTTTGGTTGATACAAGCAAGTATTCTCAAACTGATCTTCTACAAAATAAATTCCCAGTTAAGTACAGCTGATGCAGTATTTCCATTTTTATATCAGATTGTTCTATAAAAGCAGTGAACTGAGACCTTAACATCTAAGAGCCAGACTGAAACAATGAGAAGTACTTCAATAAAGCATTCACATATCTTATGAATATTTCTATGTAGTTCTAATTAGATACAGAGAGACATTTTTTCAGCTGAAATCTGCTGAAAAGAACTTTCTTGATATCTAGATTATTAAATGAAATCAGCAGTAACACAGTGCTCATGAAAATAGCCAGAATAAGGACAAGGAGAAAAATGAATCACTTGAATCCAACAGTGAGCAAATCTTGTTTGAAGAAAAGAAAGAGCAAAAGGAAGAAAAATATCATTGCCAGCTAAGCTTTACCCGCTTTCCCCAGTATTAAAACCAAACAACAACAACAAAAATCAATAGGTATTAATTGTAACATGTTGAGAAGATAGTGTCAAAGACAGATGATGAAAAGTAGTGAGTGATCGGACTGAAGTTTAGTCTTTGTAGTGAAGTTAATTAAAGATGAAAGGAAAGAAAAAAGGACCTGTAGCTCTTAGGATGGGTGATGCAAAGGGTTGTGGCAATCCTGTGTACCCTATAAAGTGTACTTCATGATACGTCTCAGTCTGATCCCAGTTACCTCACTGTTACAATGGGTTTACACCCATTTCATGAGATCAGAAAAGACATTTTTGTGCTTAGGAAAAGTTTCCTCAGTTCTCGCAGGTTAAATGCAATAATCAGCAATTCTTAATTAAAGGTTTTTATTCTTCCTTTTCTTCTGAAATCACAAGCATGAACTTCTAATCCTTATGTCCTATTTGATGGTAAATATAATTTTGGATAGAAATACTAGAATTATACTGTGGAGCTTTTTGGACTATGAGTTGTCCACAGAATTGGACTATGGAATTGTCCACAGGTATATTAACTTTTTGGTGGAAGAATGTGGGTGGACTGCTACTCTTAGTGGAGTTTACATTTCTCCCAGAGTTGGTCGAGACATGCCAATGTATTCCAGATCAAACTCTGACCTGGCCACATATGTAAGCATTTTGTTATTATTGCCCTAGTCCTATTTGGAACTCTTGAGATAATTAGGCTATGAACAAAATTATGCTTGGGAAGCTTAGTTCATTTTTCCATCATTAATTTGTAGATGGGCTACACAGAGATCCAAAAAGTGACTTAAGGATGTCAGTGCCTGAGTTTCTCAGACAGTGCATCGTGCCTGCACAGGACACACATCAGCTTGCTGAGTGGGGAGCTGGATGATTTAACCAACACCCAAGTGCTAAAGACAGGGATTCATCTCAAAACTCTCTCCAATTATGGACCATTTACATGGGATTGCAGGAATATACCTCACCCTCTTGTATAAAGCAAAGCATTCGATACCTCGTCTTGAACACCAAATGGCAAGGAAGAAGAAGTTTCCACTTTTTATCCAGCAGCCTGGTTGTTAATGCATTCGTAAAGCTTGTGAGAAATAAAATGCAATCCTCTTCTCTTTCCCAGACTATGGGTTTTTCTAGTGTTGAGGCATTTTAAAAGAGTATCTAGTTCTTGGGCCAGTTGGCTAGGAATCGACTGGTTCCTTCCAGCAGTTTTCCCCCAAGGTCTTCATGCTAAGGAATGATTCCGTGTGATTCTAAATAGCATCAGTTCCTTTGGGTGCATAGGAAATGTAGGAATGAATTGTGTCCCCTGTTGTGGTCTCTGGGGTGGCACTCAGTTTTGATTCATTTTGTTCATATTTGCCCAATTTCATTATATGCCAAGAAATGACGTGAACTGGACCTAAGTATGGCTTTATGCTGTGAGTTTAGGGACATTCAGTATTACCTTGGAAGAAAACCCCTACTTTATTACCAGACAACATATACCACCTACTTTGGTAAGAAATCTCCTATAAATACAAGTAGAGAAACTGCATGTCAGTGCATTTGATCCTATCTAAAGGTGACCAGTTGTTTAATCAGTTTGTCTGATTCTTTGTGTCAGAAAAAAGATTTATGTTTCTGTACATGACAAAGCCAAGGCTTTTTATTGTAAAAACAGGTCAAATACATAACAAAGCAGTCTTTGCAAATGCGGCTTTACAAGAGAGTAGAATTTCATGGCTTTTACCCAAAGAAGTTCTCTCCTCAATTATTTATATTTGCAAGTTCACCATTGCAAAATCTGTCTTCTAGATGAAATAATATTCCTCCTAGACTTTCTGAAGGGGGAAAACAAGTGTTCAGTAATGAAGCCCTTAAGAATATTGCTTTTTGGGTTTTTTGCATGTATGCAAAAGCATACATTTAGATAAAGCTGAAGCTGTCAGAAAATGTTACAAAAGGCAGTACTGTAACATGTCCTGCAGCTACTAGACTCAATGAAAGCTCAGAAAGGCACTTTTCTGATGTGCTGCATTCCATGTATGCTTATACAAAAATGAAGATGTCCTAGTCAGTCAGGTAGACAGCATGATATAATTAATGACTCCTCTGTAGCTGTTTCCCCAGTTATGTCATTCAGTGTGATCAGATCAATTTATAACATATGATTTACATAAGGACTAGTTATTTCTAAACTTTGAAGTCTATGCAAATTTCTCTGCTGCAATTAGCATAGAGCCAATTGCAATGTATTTTAAAAGACAAAAAAGAAAAAAAAAACCAAGCTGTATCCATCCACAAATGTTAGTTACAGAAAAACCATTGAAACTCCTGAGCTGAGGAACAGCTCTCCTTAGCAAATGCAGGTTTTGAATACTTCAGAATGAAATTAATATCTCCGTGACTGGTCTGCAGAAAAGTATTTTTAGAGATTGAATTTTTTTTTTAAGGTGGGAATGAGAAATGGGCTTTGAAAATACATTTCATAGAATTTGCCAGCAGCAAGAAGTAGCAAGCCAATTATAGGTGGTTGAAAATCAACTTTCCGTGATAATCTTCAGATTTCATGTGTTCATAGCTTTCTGAAATACTCACACTCTAAGCTGCATATTTTTTATGTTTGTTTTTTTACCAAGATTTCAGAATGTTAGAGCAAAATTTGATTGTTTTTTGCATGAAAGATACTTCAGCTGTTGTTGAGGGAGGAAAAAGACCTGACTGTATTCTCTGAAAATAAAGGATACAGAATAAACAGCTGAAGCTGAGAACTGAAACTTGGCTGCTCACTGAAGGCTAGATTCACAAAGATTCACTTAACTGCTGTAACACAGTATTTAACTTTTAGCCTTCAGACTTCCAAAGTAGCTGAGTTACTTTAACGTTTCCCTGTGCCACAAGTGGGAAGGGTTGGTCACCTAAAGGTACATCAGTACTGCTAAGTGACAGGGGAATATGGAGCAAGCTTGAGAACGGGACTCATCGTGTGCTCAGGTCACAGCGTAATTGTTAGCCCTCCTCCGGGATGTGTTTTGGACCTCTCCATCTGGCTCTCTCCACGCAGTGCCTGTGCACTGTTTGGAGGACAGAGACTGCCTCCAGAAAGCCGCACGAAGATGCCTGTCTTGTTTTGGTCCCCTCCCTTCTTTCCAACGCTAACCCAAGTATAGTCTAAGCACTATCAGACTTAACCTCCTGTCTCACTTCAAAACATGCAATGTTATATTTAGCTTCCTTTTACTCCCATTGCCTGCAGTACTGCCTCCTATTATTGCAAACACTTTGAGATTAAAAATAACCACACAAAATAATTATTATGTATTGTAGTCACTCAGGCACCAGGTGGGACCCAGAGGAGATATAGTGCCAAATACTATGTAGTAGTATGGTATGTGGCAGCTTGGAGTAGAAGGTGCTAGCAGTAAGCAATGTGAATGTAAGCCAGTCCCTGCCACTTGGCCTCAGAGACAGCAACTGATCTGTGCTTGTATTTTATTTCACCAGCGTAGCATCTTCTGAAACAGAGGTCTGCAACATCCAGCTTGATCAGCAAGGAGCTGCTTGTGTTGGTCTTTGTCAGAGGCTGATATAGATATGTCAGAGGCTTCCGCAGAAACTTTCTCCATCTGCTTTTTGCTGGAGTCACAGCTTGGCCTCTTGTCTTAAAAACTGTATTACTTCTCTCTAAACAAAAGCAGGGCACCTTCCTTTTTTGTAAAATGCTGTTGATGATGCCACCATTTTGTACGGGGGATATTAAAACATTCAGACAAGATATGAGACACCTGGGTCCCGCTAATTCTTTTTGAGTGGTAAGAATTTATCCTGACTGCTTCACAGTGGACTGTGTCTGGGAGTACTCTGGTTACAGCTGTTCTGTAACACAACAAAAATTCAAGATTCACTGGGCCAGTGTAAACAGATATTCTAACTGGACTTTAGCATCCTGTCCTAGCAGATCACGGATATTATCTGGACCCCTGACAGAGAAAGACATGATAGCTAGTTACCTCTCAGACTACACTTGTGATAAAATAAGGCTCACATAAATATTTATGATATTTGATTTATATAAATATAAAACTCTGCTCTGGTGAGACCCCACCTGGAGTCCTGCATCCAGCTCTGGAGCCGTCAGCACAGGAAGGACATGGACCAGTTGGAGTGGGTCCAGAGGAGGCCACAAAAATGATCAGAGGGATGGAACACCTCTCCTACGAGGAAAGGCTGAGAGAGTTGGGGTTGTTCAGCCTGGAGAAGAGAAGGCTCCAGGGAGACCTGATTGCAGCCTTCAATACTTAAAGGGGGCTTATAAGAAAGATGGGGACAGACTTTTTAGCAGGGCCTGTTGCAATAGGACAAGGGGTAACATTTTAAACTAAAAGAGGGTAGATTTAGACTAGATATAAGGAAGAAATTTTTTATCATGAGGGTGGTGAAACACTGGAACAAGTTGCCCAGAGAGGTGGTCGATGCCCCATCCCTGGTAACATTCAAGGTCAGGTTGGACGGGGCTCTGAGCAACCTGATCTAGTTGAAGATGTCCCTGCTCATTGCAGGGGGTTGGACTAGATGCCCTTTAAAGGTCCCTTCCAACCCAAACTATTCTATGATTCTATGATAATATGAAGACAGGGACTGTCTTCTCTCCTCTAGCTATGATTTTCAAGAATGAAATTGCCAGGAAGTTTTTGTGCAAGGTCAAGATCCTATAGGTATATGTGCTGTCAGCACAAGTACCAAAGTGGGCTTGGGAAGGTGCGGATGGGAGAACATGTGGATTCCAGCTGAACTTAGGGGTCAACCAGGTGCTGACAACTTTGCATTGACAAGACTTCTGGGCCTGGGAAGAAGCATAATTTAAAGCATGAAAGGAACTTTGCTGACAAAACTCTCAGTGCCTACAGACAGAAATACCTCTGGCTTTAAGCAGCAATTTCAAAGTAATTTTGAAGATTCTGTTGTTGACCATAAGTATAGGTATTCTGCTTACGTCCCATTTTTGATGTTAATCTTCTTGTAAAAATGGATCTGTTCTAGGTTTGGAGGTATAAAGACAAAACAGTTGGATAAGTGATTCTAAAAAGTAATTCTGAGCAGTGGAAATAATGAAGTCCAGCTTTCCTTGTATTTGCATTTTCTGCTGTTTAATAAGGTGAAAGTTCCCACTGGTGCTTTTTTAACCCATGGGTCATTCATAGCATCATTCCTCCACATGGATTCTTTGATATCTGTGAGGAACTGACCTCATGCTTCAGCCTTTTTCTCAATAAAGGCAGTAACAGAGCCTCTCTCCTTTTCTTCTCCCAGATGTCTATTTCCAAAAAACTTGTAGGATCTTAATGTACTGAGACCTGAAGTCCTCAGTCAAATTTGATTGAAATTGGCTGACGGTTCAAAAGCTATTGGAAAAGGATGGATAAATACACCTTCACACACACCATCAGAGTGTTGTGCTAGTAAAGTGCGTTTCCCTAGGAAACCAAGGCAAAAATCACTTCTGAGCATACTCAGAAGCATCTGCTATATCTCTTAACAGAGCCATTTTCATGTAAAAATGTCCAGTGTAAAGAGTATGTTCTGCATACTTCTCTAAAAATCAGTCATTTAACATCAAGAAGGAAGAAAGACATTCCAGAGAAAAAGAAAAGAAGTAGCATTTTAGTACAATCATGATAATACAAACCACATTAGTCAGTTTAGCACGTACTGTTATAGTGCAAAGTCAGATTCATGCTTTCAGTACAAGTTACCATGAATACAGAAAAACAGTTTAATCCCTTCAAATTCATATTAGAAGGGTTGCATTTATTCATAAACCAACAGAATGAGTGAAAGGAGTGCCATTGCTTTGCACTCTCCCGTCCAGGAATTTTGAAATCACTGAAGAACCTGTAGCCCTTTGTCATTACTCTAGATTGTCACTCCAGCAAGAGAAACTTATGCTTCATTGCACCATGACAAGATGCTGTTGCAAGTAGTACCTAATGTGCACTTTTAATCCAAGATAGAATTTCTGGCCTGAAAATGTACATTGTAGTAGTACATACAATTTAAAAGTCTGAGATGAAACAATTAAATATGGAAACAAGAGGGTGAGGGAAATAATATTTACCCAACGAACTTCACATGGTTGTCAAATGTGACCAATTTGTGTGGTTTAAATTTAGATACGGAGGATTCAGTGGATGTCCTCCAGAAGATGATTTATCCTACCCTTCAAGAGGTGGGATAAAGAAATGACCTAAAAAGGACCTATTTCTCTCCATTGAACATGGAAGGCACATTGCTGAATAGATGCCCAGCATTTTGATGGATGAGGTGAAGGCTCATTAGAAATAATGGAGAAGCATTATGCAAAAACCTTTCCCTAACCTCCATGCTCCCTCTCCAGGAAACCCATACCCTTCTAGTGCAAACTGTAACACATATCACTAAAATTTTATATCTACACACTACTTCCTTCTGTCAGCCATGCCCAGTGTTAATGACTTTGGCTGGAAATCCTAAACTCATTGGGTGTCTTTCCATTGACCCTGGTGGCTGTTTTAAGTTCACCATGTGCAGCCATGTTGTGCCATGCTGATGTGTAAATTGAAATGCATTAGACTGTTGTCTATAATGCTTTTTGTCACTCAAGATGTTGAAAGCATACAAAAAAAAACCCTGTCTGATCTCTTTATGAAATTGTCTGAGAAGACAGCAGGGTATTTTTGTCTGAAAACAGAATGATATCCCTTTGTCATGGTGCAGTTCTGAATAATTCTATAGAAATCATCAAGATTATCCTGGATTTACTGTGCTTTAATAAAGAGGAGAATCTGATCTAGTGGCGGTATGACTGACAGTTCTAGCTTGAGTAGGAAGAGCACGGGGTCTCCTCAGGATCCTCTGTGTTAGGATCAATCAGTTACTGTCCAGCTGATTCCCTGGATGTTTTTCCTTTGCTTTCCAGTAGATTTTGTGTGGGAGGGCTGGGGAGGCAAGCACTGCCATCAGTAGGGGAATGTTGATTTTTGCATTCCTGAAAATCACTGCTGGCTGTGCTAAATGAAGATAATTGGCAGGAATCGATTAGTCTCATAGGAGGGTGTTATTAAGGGTTGAGCTCTTTTCACAAATTGCCCCTTCTGCACTTATTGCTCGAGAGGCATAATCTCAGCGATCCCAAAATTCACAGAACAGGAGATTGATTTCCTCCTTTTTCTTTTTCTTTCCCCCCCTTAAACTCTGCAGGTCAGTCCCACCCCAGGGTGCATCCGGGCGTTAATGAAGATGTTGTACTGCCCTTACTGCAGAGGACTTCCCACTGTGAAACCTTGCAACAACTATTGCCTCAATGTAATGAAGGGCTGCCTAGCAAATCAGGCTGATTTGGATACTGAGTGGAATCTGTTCATAGGTAAGAAGAGTTTAAATATTAGTGGAAGGAAATGCTGGTAATAGCAAACATGGGCAGAGTTTTGTGAGGTTAGAAGACACTGTTGGTCAATATGCACAATGAAGCAACTGCAGATGCACCTCACTTTCTAATTGACCTTCCTGGCTTGCAGTGAGAAATGACTCTTCCCGCCCTGAGCCCGTCACATTTCGTATTTCATATTTCAAAAGGAATGGTGTGGTGTTACGGCTTCTGAGCTGTACTATTACATGATATATGAAATGTTGAGAAAGATTTGGTTAAGGATTTGATAACAAGCTTAACATGGCAGAAATAGTATTTATTACAGCTGAAAACTAGGCTCTTGCAAGCTGAGAAGAAAATAACATTATATAACATCCAGTCAACATAAATCACAACAGCTGCTGTTCTTAATTCTGGTAGTATATAGGAAAAAACTTTAAAAGTTACATACATGAGAAATTATTAATTCTTTGTTCTTCATTAAAAAATGTTAATGTTTCCCTTCCAGTGTGTGGAATAGAAAGTACCAAGCACGCAATCAAAATGTTAGAATGGAGTATAGAAAATGTATTTAAGAAAAACTGCTATTACAGTTTTATTCACATAATTCTTCACTCAGGTAAGCTAAGAAAAAACAAGAAAGAAAGCTCCTTTAAACAGCCATTCAGATATCCTGTAGCCAAAAAAACCTCCCACAAGAGTAACATTTAACAAGAAATAAGAGCTTCAAGTTGCTTTTGATGATACACAGGATAGGATGAGGAATTAGACAAGGCTAATGGTAATATAGAAAGAAGAGAAACAGCTAGTTACACCAGTCACTAACGAGCATCATAGCCTAGACTGGATTTCAGGAAAATAAAAGCAGCTGGAAAACATGGGATAAAGTTCTCTTTATTGCAACCAAGGAAAGGAAATGTTATTTTCTACCTTTGGAAAGACAAAATATGAGCAATCTCATTTTGCTTAATTTCAAACCCCACTGAGCAATGTGACTTTGAAAATTTGACTCTGACTCATTCATGGATTTTCACTTTACTCAGCACAAAGGTGGTGCAAGATGGATAGGGAGACGAAAACAGGATGAAAAATGAATCAGAGTATGAAAAGTGAAAAACAGCATTGAGTGTGCTATAAAAATAGCATAAGCCAAAAATGCAAACAACAATAATAAACAAATGATGCAAATAAACATGCCTTCTCAGTCCCTTGTACTGGTTAAAGGAGCTGACATGGGAAGCAGCGCTGTATGGAGGGATACCCGTGGGATTACTGGTGTGAAAAGAAGTCAATTCATCATCAGAAAGCTAAGTGGGAGCTGATGGGAAAACAATACCAACCTGTTAAAGACATAGCATAAGCTACTTTCCCTTTGTCATTAAAGAGTAAGCAAGAGCTGAATTGTCAGTAATTCTGATCAAAGAAAATAATGTAGGCTTTTAGAAAAAAACCACTTTAACTAAAATAAACAACAGAGTTTTTATTAAGGCAAGCACCTGTTCAAATCAAAAGCTGGAAGGTAAGATTTCAGGTTTTAAGAGAAGATTTCCTTTTCTGGTGCTTTAAATTCAGTAAGAGTGCTGGGCAGGGTGAGGTATGTGTTGGAAAGTGTGGAAATGCTTACAGATTCAGACTTTCAGAGTCTTTGATGCAGAGCCCTTGTCTTCATCAATGTCTTTCAGGTTTTGATTGTTCGTGCTCTCAGAAAAGAAAAACTGCATGAAAGCTTGTACATTAGGTTAAAACATAGTGTTAATTTATTAAAGACTATGTAATAGACTGTGTGCTTCCTGAAAGGAAAGCAGGCTGCTATGCAATTATCCCTTCAGGTCAGTGATGACAAGGCAGTATAAAGTAGAAATACATCAAGACATATTCCCTCTTTCTTCTACCTATACAGCTTCCCCTCTACAACTTGATGGGGAAGGGAATAGAGAAGGAGAGACAGAGACTTTCCTGTGTTGGGAAAAGGTATTCTGTTTTATCCTGGTTTTGAGGCCTCTGACAGCTTTGCTGAAGATGAGGGTCCTTAGTCCTTCCTTTATGAAAGATTGAAATGCGGCAAGTTGTCTCTGTCTCTGACAGCTGTCAGAGGCTTTCTAATAACACATGCAATTCCCTTAGTACTAAACACAACAAAATTTCTACTCATTGAATTAAAACGAACGGCAGCACTTTACAGCACTGCTGAGCTATGAAAGATTGGAAATTATGCATGGGCAGTTTTTATCCCTGTTCTGATACTAGGAACCATGCGCTAGGAAAAAAAAGATAATTTTGTGCACTAACAGTCTCTGCATAGGCAGGAATCCCAAACGTTAGTGCATATTCATACACAACAAGATAGTTTTGCTTAGCTCATAATCTGTGTATTGCGAGGTTGTTTTGGCAAAAGTTCGTACTAGGAGAAAACTCTCAGATGTGTTTGTCAGTAACTAAATAAATACTGTAGTTTGGACTGCATGTTCTGGTACTGTTCTGTAGTTACTGTAATTGTCCAGCAACGCCCAAGATCTACAAGTGAGGAGGAGCAGAGGAAAGTAAATGGGCTCTCTGACAAGAGGATGTGTTACATGTTCCACCTAGTTTATAAATATAAAAGTCAGCACAGAAATCACATTTATATAGCACTAATAAATCTTGCATCTACTTTCAAAGCTAGGGAGAGTGGGACAGCTTCCCCTAAACATCTGGTGCTTTCCAAGATTTTATAGACTGTGAAAATTGGTAAGAGGCGAAACAGCTGCAGCAACATGACACATTGTTTATTGTATTTTTCCTGTTTGTATCACCTTAAGGTCTGTGTCCTTTTTGTGTAATGTTTCATTATAGGCTTTTTGTATTTTGTTACCTTCATTATTGCACAATAAAAGCCAAATGTAGCACAAGTCATTCTAGCAGAATTCCTCTGAAACTCAGAATTTTGCCTGAGAAAGGAAGACAGTCTTTAATAATTATATTATAAAACTATAATTAATAAATGCTTCTTCCAGGTATCTATATAAAATATTTAAGACGTATTTAAAAGTCAACCGGCCACACTGACTTTGAAAATGTGTATTTTGACAAAGTTTGCGTCTGATATTTTGCCTGTCAGTTACCCCTCATAATCTGCTTTGCACCAGTCTCAAGCAAAGTTAGCAAATGCAAGATAAAGAGAATGAGTAGAGGAACTGTACTGCTGAGGAAGGGGATTGCCTCAGGGGAGGAGCTGACTGATTCTGTGGAATGGGGAAAAGGGGATTTTCTCTGTCTCATGGCCCAACAGATATAGTCAAAATTATGCTTCTCTCCATGGAGCTATACCAATTAACAGCAATAAGGATCAGGGATCCCACTGTTCATTCTGTCACGGAAACACAGAAGAGATGGAGAAAGCTATTCCCACTTACAAAGATTCAAACCCCATCTATCTTAGGGAATTACATTCCATTTTAGCAATACCGTTACTCCTCTTTCTCTAGCTACCCTATATTTCAGTCCCTGTTTCTATCTTGAGATTCGACTTTCTCTAACATTAGCTTTCTCTACAATTGATCATTTATTTCCCTTTAACTGCTCTTTTTCTCAAGCGGGAATGTCACTCGAGGAATGAGCTCCCCTTAGTGGGCACCACACTTTCCCTTGGTGCCCTCATTCAGCTTCAGAATCAACACCCGCAAAAAGATGATTTCCATGAAAGGAAGTGCATCTCATTCTGACCACTGCCTTATCCACAGGTTCCGGATGGCAAAGTGGCCATAACCCGTTTGTTTTTTGCAGGATTTCTTTCACAGTTAGCAGTGGGGTTAACTTTCTTCTGTCTTGAGACAAAATGTAGATGATACTAAATCTGAATGTCAAGCAAGATTGTGAGCCAAATATGATAGTCCTTACTTAAATAATTCAGAACAACAGAAGAGTAAAAATCTAGGTAGTTGTTTTAATCACAGCAATGACTGTACCTGGGCTTTTTAATGGACATCTAAAGTAAATCATAAATGCTTTGTTGCTACATTTAGTGACAAAGTGTACACTAGTGTAGTGCCTGTGTAGTAGTGTAGTCCATGGATTGCTTTGCTGTAATCCATGGAGGTTTGCCGCTGCATGGCTATTTATAGCAGCAGAAATTACAAGTAATTTTTTTTTCCTAGAAATTATTCAACAGTAAATCAGACACACCTTGACCTTACCCCCATGTTTTAATAGGTGGGAGACTGTGGAAAACATTTCAGAAGTTGTGCAGTAACAGAGATGTGCAAACGGTTGTGATTCTGACAGCTCGGGATCGCATCCCTGGCTGCGAAAAGGAGCCAAGGGGCTCCTGCACTAGTTCATGTCCACAGCCGTCCTTCTGCTCGGGCAGGAGAGCAAGTGGCTTTGCTAGCAAGGCAGGTCAGCATGTGGTGTGTTCACACTGTAGTACCCAAGGCCAGCAAAGCTGGCATCCAGGCTCAGAGAGCCAGAGCCACCTCTTGCTGCCACCGCCCTGCTAGACTTCAGCCACAGGAGAAAATCGTATCTGCAAGGTTTCAGCAAAAGCTTCTTCTCCCAGTCTTGAAGTTCTTTCACTTACTGTCATTACAGCAGCTCTGCACTACTAATAAACTTTCTCGTTATTGTGCTTTAAGAATCCCTCTTTTTTTCTTCCCATCAGTATGACTCAGACACTTACCTTAGTAGACCTCTTGAGGTAGAGCATACCATGTAGTATCACTTATAGCAACTCAATCATTTTAAGTAAAACTCCCCATCAAAACCTTAAGTACTTACTCCTAATGAAAGCTTTACAGTGATGAAAATACGCAATCGGTTTTATTTACTGCTTACAAAAGCCCTCAGGACTGTGTTTTCTCTGTTCCTTGTGTAAGCACAAGGATAAACATTTTCCTTTTAATCCTTCAAGAGATCACCCAGATTTGTCTTTTTTTAATAGCTTATCACAAGAATAACTGTGCTCTTCAAGACTCACTGTGGTTCATGGAAAAATCAATCTATAATTGTAACAGTAATCCTTTACAATTTTCTTGTTCCTGTCTGTACAGCTACTGTAAATAAACACAGCCATAGCTGTGTAGGGAACTTCATATTAGGTTCATGAAAATAGGGAACCTCTGAAGTGTATTGAGATAGCATTCAAAACAGATTGGGTTTTTTGCCCCTTCTTTCTCTGAAGCGTACAGCATCTGTCACTTCTATTTACCCTTACACACTACAGACCAAAGGCTGGCAATCTGTTTTAACTCTCAGTAGGCAAAAGTCTTGCTCCTGCTTTATCATGGTAAGTCAGAAGTAAAAACAGGGATTTTAGCAACCTTGGTTACCTGGCACTTGAATTTCTTCCCTCTGCCACCCTCCTCCTCACATTATAGGAAAGTATGTAGTGATATTTATTATACGTTAGCCTCTCTTAAGGACTCTGGGAGAAAAAATAAGTTATATTATTCCCTCCGTGGAGAGGCACTGCAGAAGGTTCCTGCAGTCCTGGCATGCCATTACTCCAAATTCAGAGTTTCTGGTAGAAATTAATGAATTTTGGTTTGATGAGCATAGAATGGGTACTTGCATGCAAACACTAAAATTTCATAACGTGCATCTTGTGCTCATATGAAAACTGATAGCATTCATAGTTAAGGCAGCCTAAAAATCAAAACTTGTATATAAAACCTTATTTTCAGTTAGTCTCAACTTAGCAAACATTTAATTGTTCAGGCTAAAATCAAACTTTCTTCCTTTCTTCCTCAATGAAATGCATCACGACACCTCTAGTGAAACCATCTTTGCCACCCATCGGAATGAGAATAGGGAAAATTATCTTAATCTAATGCTTTTCATCTTTTCTACCCATTTCTTAGAGAAACTTTAGTGCCTCCAGAGTGTGGAGAAGTAATATTTTCTTTAAGTCTCTTGTCTGTACAGACTATAGTAATTATTATACACCAATGTCTATTCCCTTAGTTGAAGTGGCAGGGTGCGGTGGATGGCTCTAAGGGTTGTGGAGCCCCATCCTGATTATATATGAAAAAATGGAATCTGTAGTTTAGAATTATTTTTTCCGACTTTAGCTTATGTTTCCCAAAAGCAAGGGAAAATGAGTACTCTGTTGTGTGATACAACTGCAAATTCAGTTGCTCAAAAGTTGAGAACAACCAGATTTGCAGATGTAAATCTAATGTTGTTTATGAAAAAAAACCTTTAGTGTGCTTCAGACCCACCAGTCTCTACAATGCATACGTAGCCTACACAAAGGAATTTGCAGTGCTATCAAAAAAACAGACTTAACATAATAAAACTATTACATCAGTTCAGGATAAAATTATGTAGTTGCACAAACAAAAAGTGAACTCAACTTGATGATACCAAATTAAAAGATTACAGTATTATCATTTTTAAATTCTCTAATAAGCAGTAGCATCCATGATCCCATATTTTCCCCTTGTTTTCCAGAAATAGTAGAATCACTGCCTACAATTTAAATACAATACCAAGACCTGATGGCTTATTCAGAGTATATAGGAGCACCCCTGAAATAAAGGGAAGATCACCATTCAGTGAGGTAAATAATGTGTAGTAGAGGGGAACTGTATTTGCTCTTTCCCTACCATTTCTCTTCCCTCAGAAGTATAAAGGATACACAACCTGGGCATGTAATTCCTCAAATGGTAATGAATTCAGCCTGAGAGAAGCTCTCTGAAGTTGTGGGACTGTCAGCAGCATGCAAATGGCACCAGCACTTGCCTGCTGCTTAAGCTCTACTTACCCTGCTAAATCTCTGTGCCTCCCCCTGGGGCAATACAGTTTCTTGCAAGCAGCTCACAGCATCCATTGCCCTGTATATTTGCTTTAGGATGCATCACTGAAGAAGGAGGTTCCCTTCTGTGGGACTATAGGGATCTTCTGCTCCAGTTTCTGGCTCTGGCTCAAGAGGGAGCTGGGACTCATCTGGCCTGATCTTGCTGTTCGCTGACACCATTTGCAGCCTGTTTCTAGGAGGATGCATCCTGGAAGGATGCTAATGGCTTCACTCAGGGTGACTCCTGAAACTGCAGCTCCTGAAGAGGGGCTGTGGATTTCGAAGGTGCAGACGCTTAGCTGAATGATGGCACCAAACTTCTTGGGCTCCTGAGCTTTGACATGACTTGTGGAAATGAAGTATGGTGATTTAACTATGTCGTTTTTGTTAAGGATAGGAAGATATTAGTGCATGTGAAACACATCACCCATCATCATGTCATGTGACAGTTACAAATGCAGGATTGAATTCAGCAATTCTAGAATTCTGCCTTTGCCATCTGTAGACAATACTCTTGAACTGGAAACTGCAGGAAAAAGCTTCTCAAAACTTGAAGTGGTATGAGAGCCACATACTCAGCATTTTCACTAGGCACAAGAAAGCCCTAAGTTGACTGCAGTATTTAGATGCTACACCACCTTTTGAAAATAACAAGGCTGATCAGCATTGTCAAAAAAGTTTAAAAGATTTTATAATGAAACCATTGGACCCAAATGATGACTTTTTAGTTCCATTTTCATTCCTCATCTCCAGCTACGTCACGTCATTTTATATCAAAGTGAAATGACTGGCTAATACACATGAGCGCAGTTTGGAAGTTGCATAGAATAGCAAATTTCTCTGTGTTTACATTCAGGGGAAGTGCTGGGGAAGCTGCTTTGCAACTGCCTTTCATAATGCTATGAATGAACACAGAGATGTTACATGAAACATCTCTAGAAACAGGAGAATACGTTAATTATTCATTGCTCGAATAGTGCGTGAATCAAGCATTATTATTTTGTACTTTTCCAAGTCCATAGCTATGCTCTCTCAAGGGACCTCTTGCTTCCAGGAGTGCAGTAAACAGTACTGCTCTTTCTGACCTAGGTTACCATGTTTATTAACACCTCAAAAGAATTTTCTTTTCAGTGGAGGAATTGATCTTTCAATTAATTATGCTTAGGTAGGGTTGAATCTCTGTTTACCTGTAGGGGCATCCCTCAGGGACTTCACTGTGCTCATCTCCCTGTTTCACAAGCCAGGGACCAGCTGCAAAATATCGTGCCTCTTACCTGGTCTGGTTTCCCTTCTGGTTTGGGGAGGTTTGGGGCACACAGTTTCTCTGGCATATGAAATAAGGGTGTGAATGGAGCACACACCCAGACGGCAGAACTTGGCCATGCTCTTACGGTTCAGTTACCTGAAAGAGCTATTTCTATGCAGTTGTTTTTTCAAGGACTACAAATCCAAATTAAGAATGTTTGACTTTTTTCATTTTCCCAAGCAGAAATAAAAATAAGTCCACTTTAAGAAAAGTTTGGTTAACCTCTAATGTGCATTATTTTGAACAATGTAAAGAGATTTCTTTCAAATATTGCGAGCAGGAGGGGTTAAATATCAATTTCATTGGTTTGAACTTGCTACTTTGGCTGTACTTAATTGAGGCAATACTGTATTACACTAGGAAGCATGACAATTATGTTAATAAAGACATCTTGTTACATCATCATTTGGCTTGGTCAGTATTGGTAAACTTCAGATTATCTGAATTTTATGTTTTGCAGACACTCTTATTTTTAAGGGAAAATATAATGACATAATAATTTTAATTTTGCCCAGAGGAATACTGAAGGTTATATTTCAACTTTTGTCTCTGTGTCCATTTTTCTACATTTTATTTTTGCTTGTATTCAGCTGTATTTAAGACCATACATCTGAGAAAAGTATTTTGTTGCACTGTGACACCATTTTATACTTTTAAAATATTTTGTCTTGGAATCTGCACCTATTTTAGAAAACTGCATAAATAAGAATCAGTTTTCATACACTGAAAAGAGAACTTGAAACTATGTAATATTTTAAATTATCTTTTCTTTCTGATAGATTGATTTACCAACTATTTCAGGTTCTCTAAAATTCATATTAGAAACAAATGTCAAATTATGTTCTCCAATATTCAGGTAAGTGTAATGGAGACATGCATGTAACTAACTCAGAGCAAATTTGTCCTACAGCAAGAAACCTCCCTACCTTACTACTATCAAAACACTTGGTTATACCTGAAAATACTTTGCTGAGGTTATTATACAATATCAATAAAAGGTGATAGGTGCAAATCCCTTACCACAACGATGTCAAAGCAAAATTGACATTGATTTGCTTTGTATTATAATTTTGAGCTGTTGCCTGATGAAGGCTAATCTGTTTATGATAATGTCTTAGGTAATATATTATCTTTTTACAATCATATGACCTTAAAAGGGAACTCCACATATTTCTTTTTGAAATACAGAAACAAAGTATTGTTGGCAACCAGCCTTAATTTCTCCTTACAAATAAATCCTAATGCTGTACAGGAACAATACACAAAAAAGGAGATTTTGGGTTGTAAATAATCTGCCAAATTCCATTAATGAGACATTTGGGGGTTTCTTAGTATCATTTCCTTATGCTTTTTTAGTCCTTCAATTTCAAAGCAAGTTTCAATTTGATGTCTCTTGAAGAATAAAAACTCAACCCAAAACTCAATTAAAAAATTCAAATGTGTAGACAATCTCAGTCTAAATCACTAAATTTTCTTTACTTTTTAACTGCTTATGCAGGTCTTTTTTGAGTCATACATAAATGACCCCATATTCCCAAAAGCTCCAAATCTTAACAGCAATATGGCAAAACCTACTCAAGTATACAATTTTGTATGGATATTATATTAAGTATATATGTTCCTTAATGTCAACAAAATGTGCTTTTTTTTTTCTAACAAAGCCACATAGGTATACAAAGGCACAGATTACACTCGGTCAACATTCTTGTTTCAGAAAGACTTTTTAAGGAGAAGCTGATAGAAAGGGCTGAAGAGTGGTTGACTGAGCTATGAATTTCTCATGACTTGGCAAAGAGACTATGATAAAGATCCCTACACAGCACCCCATATCAGTGTCAGATTTAGTGGAGCAAAAACTTAAAACCATTAGAGAGATCAGAATTTTAGTAAAACAAAAGATTCAGGAAATAATTATTTCTTTCTGGTAAGGGTCCTATGGATTCCCTTCTTGCAATATGTCAACCCTCCATTTCTTCTGTAAAGAAATCTTTTTTTCAGATGCAGAAATTATCAGGAAAAACATAGATTTTTCCTCCTTTCTCTCTGCCTTACTAACAGAAAGTCTTACCATTTCTGTAGTCAAGAGAACTAGTCTGGCCCAAAGTGTATGACAGAGCTGGTATGGCCAAAATTCATTGAGCATTTTTGCAACAGTGAAATCTGAAAGTGTTCTGATGCATTTGGGAGATTCCAATGTGTTTAGAAGGTAATATGAAGGTAATATGAAAAACTCAGCCCTTATATTTCTTATTTCTCTGTGTTACTCAGTGTCACCTGCCCTGTAATATAACATTCAACATCCCTTAATGTCATTTATATTGCAAGTTAACCTATGGGAGTTTAAACTCCCATGACATGTATTTTTCATTTAGCCACCAGAAGCATATACTGAACTTTCCATGTCAGTAGGAACTCACCTTCATAATATCACACTTCAATTTGCAGCTGCAGTAAAGACCCTTTCTATCTGTCTTGTCTTGTTAACTCTTAAAATACAGATAACTATGTAAGAAAAAATTGCAGCTTGAAAAATAAAGAATGCAATTTTGGTTCCACTGGATATTTGTTGCTGAATCCAGTTTTTCAACCAAGCTTTACGTCTTACTGTGATGTTGTGAAATGAGATGAAGGTCAGTCTTTGCTTTCACTGTGCACGTTACAATAGCATCTTGCACTTAGCTCAACTGTAGGATGAGATGAAAACCATCACTAAACCAAATGATGCACCGTAGGAACAGACAGTGCCAAAAAGGCAAGAAGTTATCCTGAGCATGACCCAATAAAACATAGAGCACTCAGAAGCTGCTAACTTGAATTTCACAGATGAAATGATACAGAAACTCTTCCAGTAGATTTCACTGTTCTACTAAAACACGTAGGATCATACCCACTGGCATTTAGTTATACTTCAGCACCCTTATTTTAACACATTGGTTAAAGGAAGCTGATAAACAGGATATAGACTCTCTACCATAGGAACATAAGAGTGACAGTTCTGGCACACAGAGCTACAGTTTGTGATATGTGTTTCATTTATACACTCAAAAGAAGGGGTTTATGTATTTCTTATGACAAACTAAAAATGAATCCATGAATATTTTGTTAGTTGAAACTTTGCTGATATCTGCAGTGCTGGAAACATACTCTAAATCAGGTTCTCCTCTTTGTACTGCACTTACTCTTTGGTTAGCTTTTCATACCAATTAGAAAATGAAATGGTTGTGTTTCCTTTCTAGTTTATCCTGGGAGATTTTCTGTCAGGAAAACCTTTCTGTGGGAGGCATGAGAGATGGCTGCTCCAAGCTATGCTGATGGCTAAAAACACATTTCAGTAATACGGAAATCTTCTATTCCAGATATTAATGACTGACATTCTCATTTTAGCACATTGACTGCACTCAGATAAATCACTTCTAAATTATTAGACAGCTTTGAGTCCTTTCATAATACTTAGTTTGACTGTCTTCTCCATATATGATTAATATATTCTTACAGTATCTTTCAATCTTTTATTGATATAAGTGCATATTATATTTGGTTTGTTCAGATGCAGCTGCCAGAAAAATACATATAGAACCTAGTTGTCTGACTGATGCGTGTTTTGAAGAGTGTATATATAAATTAATATTTAAAAAATTAAAAGGCAGCAAAACTATGGTAATGTTATATTAGTGCCTTTTTAAGAAGCCTCTGACATTTCAGTTGTGATCAAACTTTTCTATAGAAGTTTAATAAAAGTATAATAAATTACTCAGATTGAAATCAGGAGGAACAGCGTAGCAGAACTTTAGCTGATGCAAATCATTTACTAATGGAAATATGGCAGCGAACAATACATGAAGATCTAATTCCACTGATATCGAATGTATCTCTAAAAGAAATAATTCCAAAACGAATTCATTTTGTCAAGTTATTTGTTGCTGACAGATGAGGAAAGCAAGTACTTATTTTTCTTCGTGTGAAAGCACCTTCAAGCTCCACAACCCCCATTCAGTTCAGGAAGAGAAAAGTCTCTTGATTCTAAAATTTGGGGAGATTTCTCTCCCCTTACAAAAAAGAATTCGATAGTTTGAGTATCTAGTTATATAGGCCTTGAAGTCAAAAGCAGAGGTGCTGCGTAAAGGCCGATGGGTAGGGTAAGGGTAGTCTTGTGTAACGTTTCAAGTTGGATTCACATTTGTTTGAACTCTGACAATATTAAACCCAAGCATAAGCCCAGACAGAGTTTACACGAAGCTACTTCTGTTCCAATCTGCCTTGTTGCTATTGTCCAAGCAGAACAGGCTACAAGGCATGACATCTAGACAGCTGCTCTTTACAGGGAAATAAACCATCAAGTAAACATAACTTGCACTTTTTGAAGAATAAACGGTCTCAGAGGGAAACAACAGGTTACAAATAGCTTTTTCCAAAGTACATGACACTGAATTATAATTTTCATTTTCTCTTCATTTCTCGCTCATCTCATTTGGCCCAAATGGTGATATAGGTCCAAACTGTGTAAAGTCTTGTGACTTTATAGTACTCTGTAGGTGACAAGGATGCAGTCCTTTTCAGCTGATGTCAGTATACGTAGTTTCGTTGTTGTTTGTGGGTTTTTTCCCAGTTGTGCTCACCTCTCAGTTTTTTAGTGTTCCATATAAATATGCAAAGCATGTTGCATGCAGGAGTCTTGTACTATTGCTTAATCAGTGCTGTAGGAAATGTGTTTCCACTTGCCACGATTCTTCATTTATTTTTCTAAAAACATTCTATTTTGTTGTAGCTTTCACCTCTGTGGACTTCTGAAGCAAATGTTTAAACTGAAGAACACTGCATTTTCTATGGATGAAAATAATAAACTTTTATGAAGAAGGCTAATCTCTCTTTTCATTTTTAACTCTGTCACAAAATCTATGTGTTATCAGAAGTCTTTTTTGTTCAAACTTTAGAATACTTGTCCATAAACCTACACAAATCTTGAGAGATCTGGGAATACCATACAAAGTAAATAGTTCTGCCTGAAATCAGTCTTCATTTATCTCATGTGATGTTTTAGTATTCCAGCTCAGTTTATTTGCAGATGTTACCATAACACCTTTTTCTTGGAAAATCTGCCTCTCAATATATCCTATACATATCTGCTAAGCTGTTGTAAAAGAGATGAAAGACACTCAAATGTCTGATTTTCTTTGTTTCAGGAGAGGATTTTTTTAGGGGAGGAGGGTAGATTTTCTGAAATTTTTCCCTTCAGTTCAGAGTAGAGCTCAGGGTAGACTGCAAGACCTTCAGGCATAAAAGTATTATTCGAAGCATTGAAGATCCCTAATGCAAACATGAAAAAAATAATTAGCTTTTCCTCTAGACCAAATTGCTTTTCAATACTTGTAAAAATATACTCTTTAAAATAAAAAGTAAAACTGGTATTGACTTAGTAGTTACTGGATGTGCACTCTCTGCTTTTCATTACTTTTTACTGAAATTCTATTGAAATTAATAGAATAAATAGCTATTATATTGCCATAGAACTCCTTGCAGAAGAATTAGAATTCAAGGCAAATGGGTTAGTTATGAAATACCATTATTTTCAATGGAAACAGGGTAGCTATTGAATTTCCTTCATTTCAGTCTGAATTCCATAGCTATTCATCTGCAAAGAGCTTTGGTTACCTATCAGATCCCTTTAATTTGAACAGATACAGATAAGGTAGAAAATTCCTTTTGTTTGATTTCTATTTGATTAGTGGGTATTTTGCTGAAGCGTATAAAACAAGTTCACCAAATCCAAACTATTGTAGGTGACCTCATTAGAGACAAAACTGGAGAAGTTAGGTAATGTATGTGAAAGGCAAGAGAAAAGGTATAGAGTTGTGCTATTCCATGTTGTATACAAGGATGCATTTTATTTATTGTTCTTATTTAGTGAATGAAAGGGTATGGGAGCTGAGTGGGTTCCCAGGAGTATGTTACGAGACTTTTTAATAAACAAAATTTAAGAATATTAAAATGTTCTTACATTAAAAAGCCATATTTAAGCAGAGGCAACAAGCTGCTCCTTGAAGAATAGCAGCTGTAGTTTGTTTATTTGGGGGAAATGAAGCAAATGCCTTCATAGGCTTTAGAGAAGTGCCAAGAATATGAATGGGCACCATCCCAATCAAAACATCTTTTTACAATACTACTATTTGAAAGAAATAACGATTCAACACTCTGCAAATGTATGTGTCACCTTTCAATGAGTTAAAGAAACAGAGAGATTAAAAACAGGCCTTTGGGAATCACAGTTTTTTCTTTACTTGACCATAGGCCAACGAAACAACAGGTTTCTTCCTGTTTTCCTAATATGCAAACTAGAAAATTTTCACAGCATTCATGGAGTTGTGTGGATGATCAGTAAGCCAGGCAGAGCACCTGGATTAACACAAACTATTTTCTAACTATTGCAGTAAATTGTGGGGTAAATTGCTGTCATTTGGGGCACCTAGAAGCACCATGATGACCTAAACATCCCTTCCCACTATTTGAACAATTAAGTACCATCATTAAATGGAAGATTGTCTGCCTAGTGAGAGCAGCACCTTTTTTTATCAACGCGTGTCTATTCCCACAACAGCTTGCTGATGTAGGGGAGTTTGTATGGGTTGGAAATTCAGGTGACACCAAAAAAGTGTTGTTACTAAATGAGCAGTAAAACACAGATATCCATCAGATGCTGTGCCACATGTTTTTACTGCAGTTAAGGTGCAACCTGAGCTTTATTTAGTTTAGGTACTAATATCTGGTTTACATGCTAATTACAATATAAAATAGCAGCACCGAATTGGGCCTAGGCTTGCTGTCTGTATTTCCCTGAGCTCTCAACTGAGTCTTGTAACTTGTATTGAGCTTGGTGATGGCCCAGCCATGTCTATTGGTACCTGTGAAGCTAGAGTGCATATTCCCAAGTAGTATACCATCTTCCCTCTTGCTTCAGAGACTGAAGGAATGGGTTAATTGCCTTTTTTTAAGGAAAGAAATACACAGGCAAGAAGATATGTTGAACAACAATCTTAATCTGTTTGATTTCCAATATGTACAATTCCTGCAGGTATAAACCTGAAAAGAGATTAATTATCACAGTTTAGGGCTTATGTACTCATAAACTGCTACTAAGGCATCTCAAAATTCCCAGAATGATTCAGACTCTGTCTCTACATCACTGACTTTCAATCTGAAAAGGCTTATTCAATTCCCAGTTTTTAAGGCCATAATTTTTAGATTTCAGTATACGTTCAGGTAAGTTATCATGACTATCTGAAATCTCACGTAAATGTGGAGAATTGTGCCTTTAGGAAGCTCTAACCTAAGACAGCTGAAATTATTTGTTCCTCTGCAGAGACTCACTGTCTACGTAATATATGTAGCAATGTTCCATAAGAGCATAGGAAGCAAACAATAGAGATCTCATGGGCTCTGAGCAGCTGCTGACCAATGCAGATTGCACCCCGGCATTGGAGGAGATGTGCATTGTACAGGCTTTTTATGCAGAATTCTGAATGTTGCCTGAAGGTGTGGCTTCATTATTAGCTGACCTGAGTTGATCTAAGCCGATGCTGCTTCAGAAAAGAGTGGTGCCAGACGCACGTCCTTGCACTTTCCTGTGTTCCAGTCCCAGCACTGGGGGCCAGAGAGCTGGTCTCTATGAAAACCACTTTTCCTTTCTTTTCTTTTTTTTCTTTTTTTTTATTTTATTTCAGTGAGTGTGTTTAGCTGAGTTTGTTCTCCGATTTGCCTCTCCCTGTGACCCAGTGAGTTCTGGCACCATGGCAAGGGAGGGGATGTGTGGTGAGCTAGGAGACCTCAATAAACAATGAAAAAACACCCTAAGATGCTCTGTGTTCTAATTTCTTTGTGTTAGTTACCCAGGTTTATAGCCAAAAAAACCCTCAATTTTTAGTTTAAAACCTTTTAATCTTTTTTCCTCACAATAGCAAAGGGTCTAGCCAGACCCTCCTCAGGGATTCACTAGGGTGACGGGTAGTCATAGCCCAGTGACCTTTTGACATTCAGGAGTCAATACAATACCCAAAAACTAACAACTGATCTCCCTCCTCTTCCTCAAAGGAGACAAGGAGAGCATGAAAGCCTCCTCCTGTGGGTCCTCCTGTGTGAAGGAGCAAGGATCTGCCACTGCTGTTACTACTGTCTGGTATGGGAGGGGGGATTGGGGCCAGTGCCATGTTTTCTCCTAAGCATATGGTCTGGCACAGACTGGGAGATGTGGCAGAAAACACTTCTGGTCCTATGAAGGCAGCATCTGAGTAAGCTACATTTGGGAATCTCTGTCTGGCCACGATGTCACGTTTGGCACCCATCCTGCTTAAGCCAGTTAAGGCAGTCCCCACGTGGCAGCCAGCTGTGTGTTTGCACCACTGTATCATCAGCGGTCCCCTGATCTTGTGATCCCGCACACAGACAAACAGCACTGCCAACACAGAGCGGGGACAGGCAGCACGGTGGGAACGAGCCAGCGGGAGAAGAGCATGGCGGGGAGAGAAAAAGAGCCCCCTGGGCCAGCAGTGTCAATAGAAATACCAGCCAGGTTGTGCTTTAAGAGATTAGTTTGATGTTACAGAGAGATGAAGCTATGGGCAACTGCTGTGAACCGGTCAGCCACATTTCTGTCCTCGCCACGTGTTTCTGCCATGTCTTTTCCAGCAGCAGTGGAGCCCTCAGCCTGCAGAGAGCTGAATGGGACCAGAACCAGCAGGAAGCTAACCCAGTCACAAAACTGGGATAGGCTTTCTGCTGCCTCAGCTACCTGAATTAACTCATATGCCACAATGTCACCATATGGCAGAAGGAAATAATTCAGGAGAAGACATGGAATGTTAATTTCATCTTCATCAGTAGATCTTTAGGTGGATTTAGCAGTAACATCCCTAAGGTGAAGCATCCAGAGAAGGCTGAGCCAGTCTAAGAGCTGGAAGCTACCGAAAGCAGAGAACCCGTTCCCAGACATGTGCTCCTTCTGCTTCCCTTCTCCTGACCTTCTTTCTAAGCTTTCTCCAGCCTACTAACCTGGTAGAAAATGAACCATGAGGGGAAAAACTGTTTGAAATTCTCAGTGAGATTAGTGAGCAGCATCAACTCAAGGAGCGGTCATCTCAAGTAGAAATGTAAATCGTAACTTTACATGAGATGGCTGAGGTCACTACTGCTGAAAAGGTGTCTTGTCACTTATTTCTTCTCCATCCCTGTGACCTTTTATATCTGCATAGTCGCACTGATTCCTTTGCACTCACTTGGATGCTGATAGGAGATTTTTGTGAACAAGACCATTGCCCAAGCATGAAATAATCCCTCCACCCAATCTTTTCCTTTTTTTTTTTTTTTTAACCAGTTTAGTTTTCTGGTTGATTACTAAGTTGTCTTGGTTTATGGTCAATTGGATCATCATCCAATGCATGCTAGAGGCATTGCAAAATAACGTGTGGGTGCTCATAACGAGGAACATGGATAAAATGTGGGGTGAGAGAGTGAGATCTGCCCCTATCATTTTAATGCTACTAGATTGGTAAAAGCTCTTACCTGTAGCTCCACTTTAAGGGTCTGCTTTCAGTTCTTCACTAGAGTTATATGCAGCACAATGCTGAAAAAACATGCATCTCCTTAAAGAAAATAAACTGTCAATTACTTTATATGCTTGCCATATATGTCAGTTTATATGCTTGCCATATATGTCAGTTCATTATTCTAGTTTTAATGATTGTTAGATAACTCCTGGTTCTCAAGCTCCCTTTTACAAAGGAGAAAATTAATTATGTATAATTTTCTACTTCTGGATTTGTGCCATTTGTTCTGTTTCATGCTCTAGTATGAAGAAATTGTGATTTTGCTTTATTTTAGTTTTTAACTGATCTTATAAAAGACATCTCACAGTATCACACTTATGGATGCAATTGTGATGTATACTGCATCCTCCTATGTGCAATGGACAAAAATGTTTGAGAGACTTAAATACATTTATGAACAGGAAATAATGAAGAAATAGGTGAGGAAAAGAGCAATTAAAGTAGTGGAAAAGGATAAAAAAGATGTTTTCTGATGTGATTTTGAATAGTGGACTGCTAAGTAGAGATATGTAGGAAAGCTGATCGAGATGGCAAAAGCTCTATGTAAGAAGGCACCTGCATGACTAATGGTAACAAAATGAAAAACGACAGAGAAGACGATGGTATTAGACAGAAGGAGTGGTGAAATATGAAGCACAGACAAAGTCTGGGTGGTACCTTGCAGTAAATGTGTCAGAGTATTATGAGAGGTCAGGTTTAATCTGGATTCTGAAATTAATGCCATTTTTAATTTATTTGTGTTTCATTATATCCATAAGAAAATAGCAGGGTAGTTGTGAATACAGGCCAACAGTGCAGAAAGCTCTGAGGAAGACTGCTTCAGCCCATCTCAGAATTGTGTTCCCAATCCTCCTCTTTCCTTGTGTTTTTGAAGTGTTTTAGTGAGGAAATTAGAACTCCAATAGTAGGTTTGGGTAATCAGCACTGACAGTAAAACTGAGGGAAGGCATTTATAAAGGAGCTGAAGATGAAAACTGTGATTAAATTTACAAGAAAGTTATCATTTAGGAAGAAGTCCTCCCATCTTCCGGATTATGAGTATCTCAGGTAATGAAATGTTATTTCCTCATAGCTGTGCTTTAAATAACTGGGTTGCTTTTTGTATAGCTATTAGCAGGAACTAGAACACAACGAGAAGAGTTTGTGCACATGAGGAAACATCACTTTTGATGAGGCTTACTCAAGAAGTGTAAAATACAATTTCTTGTCAAAGTACACAATGCACAATCCTGAGTTGTTACAATAGCTGTCTCTTCAGAGATGGTTAAGCATGAAATGGAGATTTCCCATGTTCTGTAGGAATGACCTAGACTATATTGGTGTCATGTATTTTTTTTTCTTACTATTAGCATATTTTCCCTTTACGTAATAAAGCCATGGTTTCAGCTTGATTTTTAATAGGAAGATTTTTAACATTTTCAATGTTTTATTGAGCTATATGTTGTCTTTAAAAGCTTTTTGTATGGTTGGTATGTTGTTACAGCCTTTTAAATCACAGTAATATCACATTACGTTAACTACAGAGAGCTTCCCAAATAGATATTTTAGTTAACAGAGTGTTCTATGTTATCTCCTAAATAAACATGAGGTTTTCTGTTACCAGAATGTTCAACAGTAGCACAGTTCTGAGAGAAGAGTAAGCACATGAGGAGGACTGTAATTACAGCAATTATGGAAAAGTAATTTACTGGTTGTATAAACTGAACAGCTTTGAAAGAGAGTGGATCAACCATAAAAAGAAGTTCAATATTGAAAATAAATATTTTGGGATCTGTGAAATGGTTGTTATGTGAATAAGGAAACTGTAAACATTTTGCCTAAAGTGCATGTATTTTCATTTTGGAGGCCCTTATAAATATAAGTTTGTGTTTTTATAAAAAGACTTAGAGATGTCAGAATTACACAGAGATATGCAGATCTGTCATTTCCCATCTGGTATATACGCAGGGCTTACTAAAGAAACAAATAAATACGGCTGAATTTACATGTCTTTGGGGAAAAAGAACAAAACCCAAACTTTTACATTTTGAAACAAGCAAAACCATCATTTATTTAAAAGGAAATTAATAGGTTAATGCCAGAGCACACAATAAAGAATAGAGTTATCTAGAGAGAAATTTGAACCAAATACTTCTCCCAAAATGTAGATGCAGCCTTACACTATATTTAGATGTCTCAGAAGCCAAATCTACATGTAAACAGTTATGTTCTAGCCCAGGAATATTCAACCTTAAGTTTTCAATGCTT